>NW_019394235.1:0-320388 GCF_000612105.2 Orussus abietinus | reverse complement strand
AAAAAACGATTACAGCACAAAATTAGCACATAATTTGCCCTTGAATTTGGTGTACTTGTTTTTAACTTTTTGTCTTGTTTGAGATGGGAACGTGCTGGCTTGACGTCAAGCTAGCACGGCCACACTGAAATTTCAAATTTCGGAAAAATGGTGGGGGTACAAAATTAATTAATTCAGCACAAAATTAGCACATAATTAGCACATAATTCCTCTGTATTCAGAAATCGTGAATTGGGATGTTGCCGTGCTAGCTAGACGCACCTCCCACAAATCAGGGTTTCCAAGAAGCCCGGGAGCATCGGAATGCATTCGGTAGCCGGGTATCAGTCGGGTGCATCTCTAACGCACCGCAAACGACGCGTTGATATCTCTAATCACCTCGGCGCGTTTCAGCCGGCGGAGTTGGTTACTTCTGCCGGGCACTTAAAATCCCGAGAGAGCCCGATTATTCAGCGCCTCTAGTCGCAAAGAGCGCCGAGGAGGTTGCGGAACGTGGAAGTCGGTACCAGTTGCCGACTTCGCGGCGGGGACCGTCGAAAGCACCGAGGCATGGTGCTCGGTTGGTCGGTTCGAGGGCACTTAGACTCGCCACGCGACGATATTACCCGGCCCCGTCGCCGAGAGACAAACGGGGAAAAAGGAGGATAACGAGTCGACTCCTCGTCCTCGTCTTCGGGTTCTCGGAGCCGCGGCGGCGTTTCCCCGGCCGAGTCGGCACAATAGAGTTCTCGAGTAATTGACTGTCGGCGCGATTCGCCGGACGTCGCCGAGCCGCCTTCGATGCCAAGAGAAAGAGTAAAAGCGCGCCCATTGACTGCCACGGGGAAACAAAAGTTTCCTCGGGGTCCTTTGTTTCTCCTCGAGCGGAAACCGAACGCCCGACGCGTTCCCCGAGCGTGACCACGATGCGTCTCCTCCGTCGGCGATGGCACCAATCACCACGTGAGTGATCGCCGCTGGAATCGATTCCGGGCTTTTCAAGTCGGCTTAAGTCGCTGCGGTGCCCTATTTACTCGAGGAAGAAAGCCGCGGCGAGATCGTTGAAGGGTAGTTTACGAGATAAGTGATCGTGGCGGCGAAGAAAAGAAAGGGCAAGAAAATGGAAAGCGATTGCAAACCCCTTTTACTTTTGGGAATGGGTGCAACGAGATTTTCTAAGGGTGGTTTAGGAGATGAGTCATTATTATGTGAAGAAAAGGAGTAGAGTATTTGTTGAAATTTTCGACGGGTAGGTTACGAGATGAGTAATTATTATGGCGAGGGAAGGAGTAAAGAGCATTTGTTCGTTATTACGAAACAAGTGTTTTCTCCAGATTTATTGTTACTTTTCGTGCGAAGGGGACGTTTAAACGCGTTTTCCAAGCGTGACAACGATGCGTCTTCGTGTACATAGGCGATGGCACCAAATCACCACGGAAGTGGTCGCCCCTACTATCGCAAAGAATCGATTTTTAAAGTCGGCGAGAACGATTGCGATGCCCTATTTACTCGTAGGAGAAAGCTACAACACAGCTGCCGACGGGTGGTTTACGGAATAAGTAATTATCATGACGAGGGGAGAAGAAAATAGCATTTGTTCGTTATTGCGAAAAAACTGATTGCTCTGGGTTTATCGGTTCTTTCCGTGCAAAAGGGGATGTTTGAACGCGTCTCCAAGCGTGACAACGATATGTCATCTTCTCCATTAGCGATGGCACCAAATCACCAAGTGAGCGATCGTCATTCCAATCGCAAGGATTCGATTCCGGACTTTGAAGTCGACCGCAGTAGTTGCGGTGCCCTATTTACTCGTAGGGGAAAGCTGCACCGAGATCGTTGAAGAGTTGCCCATGAGATGAATGTTGTAGCGAAGAAGGGAGAGGGAAGAAAGGAAATTGCGGAGCCTCTTTTACTTTTGGAGGAAAGCTGCAACTAGATTGTAGAAGGGTGGTCTAAGGTAAGTGTACCAGTGGCCGAACACCTAAGACGCCGTTCAGATTCCGATAAATATTTAGCATATAGAGACCGATATGAAGTACAAATGACTTAAATGAACGCAAAGGTTTAGGATTTCTAGTTTCCAAAACACATGGTATGTAGATAGAAATATTGAATAATTTATTATTTATGTCGCGAGCAGTATGAAAAAGTCGAAGGCACTCCTGTCTGAACAGCCATTACTCTTTTCGCCCGATGTTCGCACAATAATGAGCTCGATATTCGGACACTAACAATAAGAGGCGCAGTTTCCGAACACCCATGGGTCTGGATTTTTCTCATAGAAGGCTAAAAAACGTTTCCAAACAATTTCTCAGCTGCCCGGAGGCTTATCACTTTTATAATTTCAGGCTTAGAAATAAATAATTCTTGTCCATTCGTTTGACACCTCTATAACAAGCAAACATCAAAAGCAATGTAACATCTAAATTGATAAAATAAACAACTTTTCTCATACATTTTGCGTATGCCCCGAAATCTAGTAAACATATATTATCAATGAAGAGTACCCTACTTACGATCGACAGTCAATGGTAATTGTTTAATTTAATTTAAGTAGAGTTGCGTAAAAGTATGAAAAAGTCGAACGCACTCCTGTCTGAACAGCCATTACTCTTTTCGCCCAATGTTCGCACAATTGAGCTCGGTATTCGGACACTAAGAGGCGCAGTTTCCGAACACCCATGGGTCTGGATTTTTCTTATAGAAGGCTAAAAAACGTTTCCAAACAATTTCTCAGCTGCCCGGAGGCTTATCACTTTTATAATTTCAGGCTTAGAAATAAATAATTCTTGTCCATTCGTTTGACACCTCTATAACAAGCAAACATCAAAAGCAATGTAACATCTAAATTGATAAAATAAACAACTTTTCTCATACATTTTGCGTATGCCCCGAAATCTAGTAAACATATATTATCAATGAAGAGTACCCTACTTACGATCGACAGTCAACCGTAATTGTTTAATTCAATTTAAGTAGAGTTGCGTAAAACAGCAGTCTCAACATCGAATCATGCAATGTTTGGTAACTAGGACTAGCCGACTACGCACATCCAGACCGGTATTTGAGCTGTTTTCCAATACTGGTGTATCACATATTTTGTCTATCCCAATAACAGAACGCAAAAATTATATTCTTAAATCAACTTTCGCGCGAAAATACACAGCTGCATGGGATACTCTATTTCTTCCTGAACGAGATAGGTTATAACTTCTTCCAAAAGTACGTAAAAGCTAAACGGTAAGTGCTAAAAAGCTTTCCTAATCCCTTAGCATTTTCCACAAGGAATATGTTGAGACAATCTCCGTAACGTGAAGACCTAAATAAACATCAAACATTTGATTGCAATCCTCGCAGAATGGTAATCGACAATTTCCCTGTACGTCAATTAAATATTGACGGTCCTCTTACAGTTTTTCTAATTGCAATTACATTCATGGAATACTTAATAAAGGGAAACATTTTAAATGGTGTTCGGCGACTGGGATGTGTTCAGCCACTGGTATACTTTCCTCACGAGATGAGTCATTGTTATCGCGAGAGTAGGAGTAAGGAGCATTTGTTTGTTATTAGGAAAAAAAAATTATTTCTCGAGGTTTATCGCTTCTTTTTGTGTGAAAGGGGATGTTTAAACGCGTTTTCCACGCGTGACAACGATACGTCTTTGTCTCCATGGATGGCACCAAATCACCACGTGAACGTCCACCGCTATCGTGCGGAATCGATTCCGGGCTTTTCACCTCAGCCGAAGTAGGTGCGGTGCCCTATTTACACGTGGGAAAAGCTGCAACGAGATCGTCGAAGGGTGCTTCACGAGATGAATATTGTAGCGAAGCAAAGAAGAGAGAAACGGAAAAGAAATTGCAGAACCTCTCTTATTTTTGGAGGAACGCTAAAACGCGATTATCGAAGGGCGGTTTACAAGAGGAATAACGCTATCGGTGAACTTGTGACCCAAAGTTCTCGCTAACGCGAAAAGAAGCAAATTCAGTTCTCGAAAGAGAAAGGGTAAACGCTTTCGTTCGTTATTATGAAATAAGTTTTCTCCGGGTTCATTGTCTTATTCTATGTAAAAGAGGAATATATAGACGCGTTCTCCAAGCACGACAACAATGCACCTTCGTGTTCTCAATCGGTGATGAAACCAGAGCGCGAGTGATCGGCATTGATATCGATCGAATCTATTCCAAACTTGTCGCATCAACTAATACAGCTACAATGTCCCTTTTACATCTAAAAGGAAGCTGCAACGGAATTGTCGAAGGATGGTTTACAAGATGAGTAATTGACCGTCACTGAACTTCGAGACTCAGCGTTCTCGGTAAGGAGAGAAAGAGTGAATCGGGTCCTCGAGACAGGGAAAGGGTAAAAAGCGTTCGTTCATCATTGCGAAATAAGTTTTCTCCAGGTTCATTGTTTCTTTCCGTGCGAAAGGGGGATGGTTAAACGCGTTCTCCAAGCGTGACAACGATGCGTCTTTGCGTTCGCCATCTGAGATGGGACCGAGGTGCAAATGATTGGCACTGGTATCGGTCAAAATCAATTCCGGGCTTTTCAAGTCGACCAAAGTAATTGCGGCGTCCCTTTTACTCCCTGCAAAAAGTCCCGACGGGGTTGACGAAGAATGTTTTACAAGATGAGTAATTGACCGACACGGAACCACGAGCCGTTTTCAATGACAAGAGTAAGAGTAAAAGCGGTGTTACGAGGAAACGAGAGTCTTCTCCGAGTTCATTGTTTCTCTTCGAGCGAAAAGGGGACGACGTGTCTCATTGTTCGCCGACAATGGGACCAAGGTGCGAGTGATCGGTACCGATAACGATCGAAATAAATTCGGAGCTTTTTAAGCGCTGCCAATTAAGCGGATGATTATAAACTATATTTATAGCTTCAATTTGGCACGGAGCCGTTTACATCCTATTTTACAGACACTCTGGCCCCGGAATGTGTTACGGCTTTGCCCGGCTAGACAATCTCGCTGCAATCGTTTCTTCTCGCGTGCGCACGTTAGAAAGGCATTTGCCTACGACCGGAACTCGGGGGAGATTCCTAGCTGAAGATCGTTAAATAGCTTTAAATCAGAATGCATAAAGTACATTATTTACGGTAGAAAGTTTGCAATCAGGAAAAGGAAACGCTATCCTCGAGATGTTCACCGTCATTTTCCCTCGATTCGCAATTCTCAATTATCAAAGGCGTTTATACAAAAGATAATTCGTGTTTGTATATATATATACTGCATGCCACGCGTCGACTATTGGTCATTAACCTAACAAGCCATTAAAAGTATAAAACAAACACTCATTACGCGTAATTACGATTTTCCAACTAGGGTACCGAGTCATTCGATACTCCACGTTTTCACGTATAGATATTTTTCTTACCAATAAATATTCCTAATAAAATGATGTCTTCGTTAAAAATACGTGTTTTAAGGGCGTGATAAATAATATTATCCTCCTGAATTTTGGGTACACTAATTTGGAGCTTTCCCATGGTCGCGGTCCAATCGCCCAGAAGTCGTGTTTCCGCTTTTCGGGAGCCGATAAAAAAGGAAAATCCGTTCCCATCCCTGATGGAGCGACAATGTTCCGCTTCGTGTCCAGAGAGATAATTTTTCCAAAACCTGGTGCCTCCGTTGGGAACCTCTCGGGGCCGATCGATCCCAAAAGGTATCTCTGGCGCCGAGTTAATTTACCGGCGGCTTCTATTGGATGCTAATGGCGCGTTACCAAAGTTCACCGCTCCCTTTTCCCGATCAAAGGACCGGCCCAAAGAAAGTCGCCTCTCAATTAAAATTAATTTCCCCCCGTTAATTTAACTTGACGCGGACCTTTCGGCGTTACGCGACCACCAGACGATACGGATCGACCCGAGGTTCAGGGATTGCGCAATCAGGAAGTCTCTCCTCGCAATGAGAGGCTGTACTTTCAACGAGAGCTCATAACTTCGAGTCTGGCCACCGCACGAAGAGACCTCGGCGAGACTCTCGCTAAAGAGCCGGTTATTAACACATTGCGGATGTCTCGTATTAAGTATTTCCCATCCGGTGCTAAAATGTCTGGGTCTGGGATGCGTTAACAGGAATATACTGTACCAGCCACCCCAAACAGGACAAAACGACGTCTATTGAGATACGCCCCACGCCTGCCTGCCTACATATTTAATGGACTTAACTTGCCTTTAAATTAATTACAAACAAAAATAAATTATCCTATAAAGTTGGTACCTATAAAAATTGCGGTCGTTCAACTATTGGTGCCGTATTTTGTAAACGTGATTAATTTATGAACTGTGGGTATCGTAAGGCGGAATCTGGATTTTATCATGATACCACCTGAACCGCATTAAACGAATGCACTTTCGGCACGCGTATGCACTGCCGGTAATAGAATTGAAGAAAAATCTCGAAACCCATAACTTTCCGCTACCATGTCGAGACCTTTCGGTATTACGTGATCATCGAACGATGCCCACGAACGCGAATTACAGGAATTGCACAATCGAAGCCTCTCCTTGCGAAGAGGCACTTTGCAGCGAGCTCGCAGCAATTTGCGGCAACTCGCTCCGTGCCCGTGCATGGCGTATTTTCCACCACAAACAGCCGGCCAATTATGCCTCTACGAGGCCTTTTCCAAAATCGAGGTTAAAAGAGTTTGAAAAAAGAAAAGTTCCCGGAAATTCACGGTTGAACCTTTGCGAACGGGACTTCGTTAACCGTTCGTTGGGAGCTAATGGTTTCCCTCTATAAAAAGAAATCATTCGAATAATATCGGTGCATATTACCTGTTAATTAAACGCAACTTCCGCATCGGTAAAGCGCGGAATCAGTGGAGGAAACTTTCGCCAGCATTCGAGCCGACTCGATGGGTCGAAGTTCTACATTCGTGGCGCCTCAATGACGGCATTAAGGTGAAGTGAAACACGTCGAGGAACTTGATCGACGTCGATAAAGAAGATTTTTCTAAATACCTACGTTGCCGACGTTCATTTTTATATTGACAGCTGAAGCGAATTATATTGGGTATTATACCAAGTGGTATACTCCACCTGTCGTTTTCGTACAATAATTATAAAGAAATCGAAATAAAACTCCAGAAATCCTCTGGATTCATGCTTTCTGGGGCTCTAATTGACTGCAGAGGGACCCCCTGCGCCATCTGTGATTTCCAGGTCAATTTAATGTCCACCCCAAGACATCGTATATCCATCGTTTTAGCATAGAAGCGCATAAGACACTTTTTTTGCCTTTATCCCGTTCAAATGCGAGTTTATCGATTACCAGAGTGTTCTAAATTGTCGTAAAATTGTCCTGACCCTTTCGATTCTCATATCAGAGCCTACGATAATTGTATATTGATCGAAATATGAGAGCTCGACGCCTTTTTGGTTCTGGTCTGGGATGAGTTAAAAAATTGTGTTGAAAAGTCCTAATTTTGAATGTGTCAAGACAATTCTTAGATGATCACGAGTCATGTGTCAAAGTTTCGGAAAGTTTGGTCCAATACCCTCAAAAAAAAAAGTGTATTCGAATCGACTGATTTGAGGGGGGTTTCCCTTCACCTTAATGGTCCTTGACGCATAAACGTCCCCAGGAACACAATCGTTGTACACGTTTATGTCCAAGACGTTCCGGGTGAGCAAAGTGCCCGGCAGTCGCTCGTCTTCTACTAATCCACGGTGTAAATAATTTACCTCGTTATTTATGAAGAAGCATCCCGTAGGCGTCAGTTTAACACCCAGGAGGGAAATCCTCGAACTCGTTTACGAGAATTATCGCTACCGTTATCCCGGCAATGGGCTTCCGGTTGTACGATTTAGCCGTACGTTCGACATACCGTCGATAGCTATCGATACCTAACGTTGTACGGTTAACGAGGAAAAACGCAGGAAAAGGCTCGGCAACTGGGAATGAAAACGAGATTCTTTCCGGCAAAAACTGTTTACAACTTCACGGTTAACAGTTCGCAGCTCCTTTGAATTTTCCCTGGATTGGTGAACGAGCTAAAAAATGGCACGATACGGTAGCCTGAATTTCTGGGCAAGTCAACGGAGTCGGTCAAAAGTCCGCTTCGTTCCAGTAAATTGATTGATGCGGATCAATGTCATGATTAGCGGAAGCCTAGTAACATGGGTAAATAAAGTCCCTTTGATTTTGAATGAATTGATCTTGGATCTAGTCGCAGTTTTGTGGAGTACAGACACAGCTGAACATGATTAAAAATATTTGCAAATCTCACAGAATTTAAATGTATCAAATTGCGTTCAAATGACAAATTTGATGCCTTGACTTAAATACTTGTGAATGTATGAACAAATTTCAAATCTTATGACAATTTATGGGAGATTTTTTAAACCAGCTTGTAAAATTATATATTAAATACATCTACTAGAGTATTTTACATTTACTGTATCGTATCTAAATGAAACTTTCGGTACATGTTTCTTAAATGTATTGCAGTTCTTTTAACGGTGCACCTTACAGCATCAAATTCCGCACCTATGGACCGCATACTTCCCGACTTGCTATAGTGGGCAGTTCCGAGGTGCAATGATAGATTTCCTTGTCCTTTGAAGTGAATTTCCAAAGGTTCGCGTCATCCAAGGAAAAGGACGTCGATCAATGGACAATGTGGTACCACCTCGTTATTACAACCCGCGAGAGTCTCATGACCTTTTCCACTAGACTTGCAATTGCATTGCTGACAATGCGATGCAACTCGACAGAAATGGATTGACGGTAATGCTGTAGCCACGAGGGCGATGACGTCTTATATACCCCCTGCATCAATAATTTCCTGGTCAATGTCACTTTTTATAACAAATACGTTTAAAATTAAAAAGATGTATAGAAATTCGATCCGGTATAACGCGATTATTCGGTAGCTGTATTCCTCCGGCATTCATCCTGCTCGACCCCCTGGAACCTGCCTCTGCCTCGTCGATATATGCAAATATGTAAGAAAAAAAGAAGGAATTAACTGACCACTCCGAAATGTCCGGAAATAAATCCAGTCTTACGACCGGCCGTAGGTTTCGCCTATTTTGAGCAAGTATCTCGCATCACAAGTTACGACGTCTCTCCGTCGTCCATGTAAATCCCAAATTGAATACCGCGGCGAGCCATGATTCATATTAAATCCCGATTTATTCCCAGGATTACGGATTCGCCGGTCCAATTTTTCCACAGATTAGGACACCGCGAAGCGAACTGTTTTTATTTTCACCTCTTTAAAATGAAATTTACTGGCAGATATTTTAACGCGGTAAATTGCCCGACCGTCACAACAGATCCAATAAGTCCCCACAAAGACGAACGGACTTCCAAGATCCCGTTTTTCAATGGACCGCTTTGTGCAGGATTTTGCAATCCACCCGGGATGCAAAATTCTCTATTTTCATTCCTCCACTATGGGCAAGCAAATATTAATATCGTCAAAAAGAAATTCTTCTCTGTTGACATCGTATCGTGTCGGCAAGGAGTTATCCCTCTCGGCAGCAAAATCGGATTGGCGAACTCAGCCGATTGCAAATAACAGGCCCATTATCAGTGGTGCAGATAAATCTTCTCCTGAAGATTCGTAGTTCTACTCCTAGACGGAAATCTCCATCTAAATTACGCCTCGCGTATGGTCGAGCTCGTTGGACGGGGCTCGTCGCATAATTAAATCGCGCAATCAACCTCCCGTTGCTCTTGCACCTCTTGAGCGATGCACCCGTTTGTGCATGCACGTATGCACACCGCCGTCAACCGCAGACGAGAGTTTAGCGAGCATCGCTCGATTAATTTATAATGGACTATCTGATTCTCGGACTGGTTAATCACTCGTGCGGTATCACTGTTTATCGCTGCATACGATTCCGATAGGACGTTTCTGCACAGATCACGCTCTATTCGTTTCCAATAAAATTTCCACGGTCATATTACAATACATATTAACTAAACTCGGAATGCATTTAATTTTCCGAAGCGCATAGCTTTCAATTTAATAGAAAAGCACAGTGAAAAATAGATAATTATTGGGTTGTCGGAAAAGTCATGACACATTTTCGTAACAGATGCCATACAAAAATGCGTCATCACTTTTCCGACAACCCAATAGTAACAAAAAAAAAATAAAGAAATTCTCAACGAAAAATTCCACACAAATGTGGCCGATTTTTCATAATCTTTTTCATTGCAGGTTATCCTGTGAGATATTAATGGTAAAATATGTAAATTTTTTTAATCCCCTGCTTTCCTCTGAATTAATAAATCTATTTGAATCCCCGTCTTTAAAAGGTCGTCTGAGGGATGCGTTATCAAATTGATTGTATCTTCGTGATTGAGTCATAAGGCTGCAGAGCCACTGCAATTAGGAACATGCGTACACCAAGGTACAACATCGTGCGTTACCGAAACCTCGTTCGCGCAGAGCACGGATTTACAAAGTATCCCTCGAAGGGCGGACTCGGAGGACTCGATAATCATTGTAATTGCCTATCTAATTTCCAAACTGGTTAAGCATCCTGTTATACATTACTATCTATCACCATGTCCGCCGTTGATAGGCTGCCTCCACCTATATATAATAGGTACGATTAATTTATACCCAACAACGCCACGACGTCCCGGGGTACATCCAGGAGCAGAGCGATCCCGGGACAAAAACTCGGACAATCCGGTCCAGTGATAACTCGGATGCAATTAACTCGTGATTATCCCCGGCGTTCGTAATGGCGACACGCCCTGCGATAATTCCCCGGTTATCGCGCGGCTATTATCGTAATAACAATATTTCTATTTGCCCTGGACATCGTTTCTGGCTATCACGAAGCGTGCCCTGCACTACCGGCACCAATATCGTTAAAGTGATAAGCCGAGTCCTCGCCATCCTGCAGCCCCTCTACTTATGGTATGACGCTACAGTAGTCGTCCTCATGACAAGACGGGAGATGACGCATGATAAGACGCGGAGATTTTATACGCATAAATTACACGGAGGTATGCGTGCAACGATGCGCTCGTTTGCATAGTTCTACATTTGTACCGTCATCCCCTAATTATTCGGAAATTGTTCGAGAAGAGAAGAGAAAAATGAATAAACCCGTAAAGGATATCTTAAAAAGTGTATAGCATCTCCTACTAGCAGTACTGGTCGTTAAGGAAAAATAAATCCTCGATAGTGCTATGATTAGAGTAAAGAGATGAAATGATAAAAAAAAATTGGTAAGAATTTTGTTTCTATTGTATTAAATATGGTACACACCTTTCTGTTTCTCCGGTTCATGCTCGACGATGTAGGCTGGCACTGCAGTGACAGTTTGGTAGTCGGTGTCCAGGGAAACCCTAGAGCCCTGGGACTGATCCTCGGATGATCCGGAGAGAAGAGGATGCATCAGGGGCGAGTCGCCGCAGCTTCTCCTGGCGTGCTTCGACCTCGACACCCTGAGCAGCCCGGAATTCTGTCCCGAGGGATGAACGTCGTTTCTCCTGCCGTTTGTAGCATCCCCGGGGGGTTCGTCCAGCGTCGAGGGGGACTGCAATGCCGTACCAACCTCGTCGGTACTATGGCGTCTCGCCTTTGACAGTCGCTTGAACATCGCTCCTCTGAAATGAAGAAATAAAGAAATTAACCAATTGCCACGTGGAACTGACTCATAAGGCGTTGGTCAATCGTCAGATCGCGATGAAAGGTGAGCCGTCCAGTTGAAACGTCAAAGCCCATATCCATTACACCATGATATGGAAATATAACCAAATGTAAGACTGAAATCAGGCAAAACGATGTCTTTTAAGAACTGGTTACCATTGATTTCACGTGATGAACATCAAAACACTTCAGTAGGGTGTAACATTCGGCATGAAAACTTCTAGAACAGTGTTTTGGCGATTTCTAACGATTTGCAGTGATTTCAAACATTCTGTTTGGAATTTCCTTCATATCGAATGATCTCTCACGGATTTCAAACGATCCCTGACGAGTTTTAGCTTCGAACAATTTCAAAGAGTTACAACAAAACATTTCAGTAGGGTGTGACATTCGGCAGGAAAACTTCTATAACAGTGTTTTGGCGATTTCTAACAATTGTCAGTGATTTTAAACATTCTGTTTGGAATTTCCTTCATACCAAATGATCTCTTACGAATTTCAAACGATCCCTAACGAGTTTTTGTTTAGAACAATTTCAAAGAGTTATATCAAAACATTTCAGTAGGGTGTGATATTCTGCATGAAAACTTCTGGAACAGTGTTTTGGCGATTTCTAACGATTTGCAGTGATTTCAAACATTCTGTTTGGAATTTCCTTCATATCGAATGATCTCTCACGGATTTCAAACGATTCCTGAAGAGTTTTAGCTTCGAACAATTTCTAAGAGTTAAACCAAAACATTTCAGTAGGGTGTGACATTCGGCATGAAAACTTCTATAACCGTGTTTTGGCGATTTCTAAGGTTTTGCAGTGATTTCAAACATTCTGTTTGGAATTTCCTTCATACCAAATGATCTCTTATGAATTTCAAACGATCCCTAACGAGTTTTAGCTTCGAACACTTTCAAAGAGTTACAACAAAACATTTTAGTAGGGTGTGACATTCGGCATGAAAACTTCTGTAACAGTGTTTCGGCGATTTCTAACGATTGTCAGTGATTTCAAACATTCTGTTTGGAATTTTCTTCGTACCAAATGATCTTTCAGGGATTTCAAATGATCTCTAACGAGTTTTAGCTTCCAACAATTTCAAAGAGTTACAACAAAACATTTCAGTAGGGTGTGACATTCGGCATGAAAACTTCTATAACAGTGTTTTGGCGATTTCTAACGATTTGCAGTGATTTCTGAAATTCCGCCTTCAATTTCCTTCGTACCAAATAATCTCTTACCGATATCAAATGATAACGAGTTTCATCGCTGTCACTAGTTTCTAATAATTTCGATTTGTTACATCGTGCAACAATGCTCTTAATGGTGTTCCAGCCGATTTCCGCGGTTTACAAAATCAAAACGCATAATTTCGTGAGCGAACGATCTCTCGTCGAGGTGTCTTAAGAACATTGACAAGAAAAACCGCTAGACTAAATTAATTCCTAGAAATTTCAGGAGCGAATCGGAGGCAAAAGGAGTGAACGGGTCGTTTTGCTCCTCGACGTGTAAGACGCGCTCGTTAATGCGTGTACGCCAGTCCGTGGAAAGTGAACCGAGCTCTGCAAGGTGTTCCCGCAGTTTATCGCGATTCTGCAAAACGCAAGATGTAAACAAATTAAATAAATCGAGAAAAAAGGATGGCCGAGAAGTAGCACATGACTGCCGTGGCCTAATGGATCGCATCGCTCGTATCGGGCTCCCTCGGTTTTCTACTTCGCGGTTCTCTCTTCGGCTTCGGCCAAGGTAAGTAGCACCAGGTGACGTTATAAGTAGAAAGTCAACGCTACCGATGCAGCCAATAATCGACGGTGCAGGGAGCACACTAACGACCGCACGCGCAATTAGCCCCTGCTAATTACTAATTGCATTTCCAGAAAGTAGGAAGCCTTAAGTAAGACCGAGGACTCTTACGATTGTGGGGAGAACGCGGGTTGGAGGACATCCTGGAAGGAAAAAATCGGGTCACGAGTATTTCCCTGAATTCCGCGAATGCGGGAGACTGTCCACAAAGAATCTCGCCGGATCTCGACTCGTCGCAGTCGTGTAACGACCAGTTGATTACAGTATTTTCAGGGAGCTGACCGTTGCATTACCTGGAACCAGGGTCGCTTTTTTAAGACCCACCACCAGACTCCACCAAACTTACGAAATCTTCACCTCTTCGCATTTATGCTCCTCTCGACCAGGACTCTTGATTATTCATTTTTAACAAAACGCGGGAAAAGAATTCAGCGGACCCTGAGGAGTACGTCAAATTCAGGAATTCACGGCTCCCACCTCGATTAATACGGATTTTAAGAAAGTGGACAATTAAGATGGAAACTCGTATATTACATTTTAATTGCGGGTCTTTTCGGTTCTTTCAAATCCACGACTTAGTCTCATTTCTAATGAGTTGTGAGTTTTTTAGGTCGAGTATCCTCCGTTGACATACGTTATCGTTTCTTTTTCTTTTCTTTTTGCAGAATAGAGGTCGACTTTGACCGTTAAACGGATTAAGGGGTTAAGAGGATATGAAAGGCGCTAAAAAATTTAATCGACGTCGGTAAAGTAAAATTCATCTGTACCGTTTTTAGTGATAATGCCATTTGAATACTCAAGTGGGAACATAAGCTGGCGCGTCCCATTGCCGACATTTATATTTATATTAAAGTCTTTTATGGTCTACGTTGAGAATTATACGAAGTGAAGGGTTCCATATGTCATTTCGGTAAAGCAATGATAAAAAAATCGATGTAAAACTGCCAAAATCTCATGAATTCGTGACTGTTTATATTTTGTCGAACCAACGTCGCCATCTGTGACGTTTAGCTGCAATTCAATTTTGGTCTAAAAACATGCATTAGCCGTAGGACAAGCCAACATCTTCTTGCAATCGTTGGTGAAAGTATTTACCACATTGTCCCATCTGACTCCGTAACATTCCATTTCTACGATATTCTAAATTGTTCGAGCTAGGTCCTGCAACTCTTCATTTTCGATTCTAAGCCTCCAAGAAACGTGAAACATCGAAAACGTGCACGAACCACGCCATGTTAGTTTCAATCCATGATGAATAAATAAATTTTGGATGAAAAATAAAATTTCATGAGTTTCAGGACCTACTATAGGGCCTCCATATTCCCGTGGTAAAATTTCAAACGAATCGGTACACCCAATTCGGAGAATACTTTCCCCAACGATTTGACTTTTCAAATATACATATATAGGCTGACTCTTTCATATTCTCTTAAGGAGGTGTCAACGACTAACTAGGAGATGAACCTCCCGGGTAGCGCTGTCATAATGACAGCCAGATTATTTTCGAGCGGCAAAGCTCCAGGGAGCAATTAACTTCTGCCGCGAAACGAAGGCCGTTCAGCCGCGATTTATTCCATTTCGTCAAGGTCTTGGATCCCGGCCCCACCGACGAAAGAGAAAGAGAAGGAGAGAGAAGGAGAGAGGCGGGAGGAAAGAGAGGGAGAGAAAGAGCACGTGCACGTAATAGGGTCTCTTTTCAATTTCTTTCCTGCCGCGCGACAGCTTATCCCAGCTTAATTAGTCGAGCTCACGAAACACTTTGGAACGAGCTCATATCTCATCTGAATACACCTTACATTCCAAATGGCTTCGAATCTTTTAAATGACATCATAAATGAGACAGCTAATTTACCAAAGGTAACAAATGTGTGCAACTTCGTAAATATTTAATATCACCTTGGAATGTAGGACTTGCTGGTACGTTGTAGGGCATTACGATGTACTCGTTAGTTCAGAAAAACAGTAGTTAACAGGATTAAATGATGGTTAAAGCTCCGATAGATTAACAGGAGGAATGGCAACAATTTGTCAATTTTATGCGGCTGCTAAGCCACACATATAATTCTAATTAATAATGAAAGTTCATTGCCTTGCCATTCAACTTTCTCTGAGATATGGGAATTTATTACCATAATTATATAATCTTATATTAACTCTCTTTCCCTAACAAATGTCTATTACTTTTGACAATGTGGCACCTAAGTTGCACGATACACATTCACCTGGTACGAAATTTGGAGAATTAGTTAGCGATAAAGTCCATTTGCGATTTTGAACGTTTGTCAAAGTAAACTCTTCGCAGGATCGAATCTTTCAAAATTAAGTTAGGGAAAAAGAGAGTAAAAATTAACATGGCGTTCGCTTTGGAAGGACGACTTCCAGAGACATCGATGTGTCCGGCTTCTGGAGTAGACCTTAGGCTCCTATTCCCCAAGGAATAAATCAAGGAAATCAGGGGAGATGATCTTGAGAGGAGATGACTGTTAGGGCCAGCTGTGCCGCTTTCACTTAGAATATAAGCTCCACTTAAATTTCATAATGGTCAATCAGAAGGCGAGAATAGAGTCTAAGCCCAAGGCTGAAGAGGAACTCCAATTGAAGCGAAAGATATGCAACTACCTCCAAATAGCGCATCTTTATTCGCGTAACGCAGCGGAGTTCCGGTCCCAGGAACGGAGTATCAAAGAAGTTACCTCTGTCGTATAATTCCCGGATCAAACTAACCCTTACTTAACTTACCTAATTATCAAACACAATTTTTAAGTCCCAACCACTGAGAATAAAGATTAATTGACCGAAAGAAATATATATATTGTTGCCTGAATCATATATAAATGCAAGAAACAATTATTTCGTTGAGAAGAAAAATGATATCGTTGATTTAAACAAATTTTGTTTACTCTTACTGACATTTCTTTGGACGTATTTGATCGCAGGATTTCATTCTAGCAATGCACGTTTCTTTGAGTCAAGCAACTTTTTTCTCAGTGTCCGAATCACCCTCTATTCGAATAAAAAAAAATTGTCGAAAATTCATTTTCCGAATGAAAATAGGGGTAAAGGAGTTACCATCAGAAGGATCAAAAAGAGCACGTTCCCAAAGGACCCCTTTTCCGAGAAAAGGATAACTGACAACACCCCATCGATCTGTACATAATCGTCAGTCGTCGAGTGGGCACTTGTCATTTGCACGTTTCGCGGTCTCGAAGGGAAAATAAAAGTCCAGGTAAAGACGATTAACGCCTAGCCAGGTTTCCCTTTCTTCGGAATCGTGGAAATTCAAGGATAACGCCTGTCTCGTAATTCCCTCAGCAGTTCACCCCTTCGTCGCGAAAATCCAAGGGCACTTCGCGCGTTCTCCACTTCAGGGCTCCTTTTTTCTCGCCGTCGCCGTCTTAGTCACTACGGCCAGCATGGCGAGTGGCACCGATTCGCATCACCTTATTATCGCGATCGCAAAAACCAGCCGTGGAGCATGGATTTACCGCGAGGGCTCTTCGGAGGGATATTTTCTACGAGCGTAAGAAGACGTTGCTGCTCGGTGATTGGAACTTGCGGGATGGACCCTCTCTTATCCTCGAGAATGTCCCGAAAGATTGCCTCGTAAAGACGATCCGCGCCATGATGACACTACTTTCAAATTGAATGTTTCAGTATTTACGTAACGGAGGGGCAAAATAACTGGAAGGAGATTCCAACAACCCCTGATGTCCAGAGGGCACGTTTCGTTGCGCGTTCTTCTGCAAGGGGAATTCTTCAAAGACACCGTGATTTCGTGTCGGAGAAATCGCTACTCGAGAACACGGGATCGACTATCCTGGGAACATGGGATAGACTTCATGGCTTGTACCCTGTAGCCATCGAACAAGTATCTGATAAGATACTCGGCTGATAACGGGTGATAGTTGTAAGGTGGAGTAACGATCCTAGCACTAGGACGATACAGTGAAAAACTACATTTGGGGGAAAGTTCCCTGATAAGACCGCCTCATAAATTGGACTAGTGCAGTAAAACGTAATGTAAAGGATCTAGTACCATCTAGGCAAGAATAAAAGCATTATTACATATGTTCTTTTGTTTCACTGACGCGTGTTCATACAGCTCCAAAAATAAAATCGTTACGTTTGTTTAAAAAAATTCAACCCGCAAATGTAACATTTCATATCCTCAGTTACTTGTAAAAGACAACGGGCTCAAAAATCTTGATATTGTTGTAGTTCCAAAGAATAGGCAATGGAAGGTACGATACTTGGGTGCATGATCGATGTACAAACATATCAAAATAATCAAAATGCTACGTTTGCAATAATTGTTCGTTGGAAAAATAGTGGTCCAATTTCGGAAAGCGGGTTCCGAAAATGGACTCTTGTCAACGCTTACGATTTTTATGATTTTCACAATTTTAATTGAATCTCACGTTACGTTGTATATTTTATTCGCAAATAAAAGAAAAGATAGAACTTTCCACGGTGAATGTGACGAAAATCAATTAGCTCAAATATGAAAAACATATTTTTAGGTAAATGGTCCAAGGCAACCTTACCCTACGTCCTTATTCTAAAAAATTTAGTTTAGTAATTCTGTAGTTTCTTATCAATTGTTGACTTTTGCAAAGACGATGATGTAGCGTTGCTCGTAACCATGGTCCCAGTGAAAATTCTACACAAGGCCTGGGACGAACGTGTTTAAACATACAAGTATCGAGTCAACAAATGTAGACGTAAGGATATCAAATGCGAAGATCTAAAGTGCTTGCCAGGAACAGTTGTTAGATCTCAACATTACACGTCATTAAACTCTGGACGTGACGGTGAGTCATCTCGCGTTAAGCACAGGGACTTCGGTTTTCATAAGTCCCGCGCGCTTAACGCAGAATTACTTGCGCCTTCGTGTCAAGGAACAAGTACGCGTAACTCATTAAACATCTCGCATATCACCACCAACTGTAATAAATACTACTGAATTTTCGCAGACCGGTATACCACGATTAACACGAGATCACCTGATCGGGTAACCTTAGATAACCATCACCGCAGGAATGCAGTCCTTACCCCACCCAAGTTAACCACAATTAACCCACGTATGTTGGAAACTGCTCGTGGACCGACCCCGACTTCCCAACTAGACAGTTGTCTCGACTAACCTTTACTTTGGTCACTCGAAGTCTACAACTTCATCCATTTATTGGTCAATCTCAAGGCCGAGGTAAACTAGACCTGGAACTCGATGGAGCGGAATAAAAAAGTTAACCATTACCATGCGTAGTCTTGCAATGGCACCCAAGCACACAAAATAAAGTATCCATCAACAAATCCCATAAATCTGAAATGTTCATTATCATCAAAAAGTATCGTTACCCAAAGAAGTCCTCCATAAAAACCAAAGTGAAGAATGAAGCGATCCACATTTATGGTCAGCCAAGGCATGATGGACGGTGGTAAAAAGTGCATGTAAAATAATTGCTCTCTCTCCTTTTTTAAATTACGTAATATTTACACAAATAAATTCATTATCCATGCAGGTTAATCGCATAATAAGAACGTCGAGGAACACCGGCCAATCCCAACGCTGATGCAGCAGGAGTCATTACGACCCTGAGAATGCACTTCTCATGCGGCAAACAAATTGAAAGCCTAAATGAAGGTATTGGTCGATAAACAAGACCGGTGCAAGGCAATTCGCGAATGGACCCAGCAGTGGAGCTCCTGGGGCATAATACACCACTTGAGAGCCATTCGGTCGGTTTTGCGAGTAAAATTGCGGCGCATCGCGACGTCTTCCGTCGTGATCAGCGTGACTATTCAGCCGTTGAGAATCCGTAATACCCCTACAGAGAGAAACCCGTCGGCGAGGACTCAAGCACCTGTCGCTGGGGCTCCCTTAATGAGTCACGCCTTTGGATTTATGTTAATTCGCGTTTCTTATTAGTTATGCGGTCCGCCATCGCCTGTCCGAGGCGGTTGCATCGTTGCCCCGTTGCATAGTAGTCCTCGCGGCATGCACCGGGCCAACGGGGCCCGAGTGAGCTTTTTCTCCCCAGGTCGCTCCTTTTCCAGATAATTGGCAAAGCTTAACCCACATTACCGAGCGCCTGTAAAAATATAAGCGTGAAATAATAAAATATTCATTTTATCTTCCTTTGTCAGGGGCTGAGGGAGCGCAGCCTTGAGAAAAACTCTCCCGGCGCGAAAGTCTTGACGAGTCGCCGTAAGAGCGACCTCCTGGCTGCCGAATTTGGTGGCGGTAAAATACATTGTATCCGAGGTAACGCGGGGGGTGCAATAAACTTTTTACGCGAGCAACGCTCGCACGAGAAACGGGAGTCCTCCAGGGACGCGTTGCAACACGGTGGCCACAGGAGTGACATAACCCCCTATCAATCAACTCGTATATGTACAAAGTATACGCTGCAAAATTCAATAAAATTATTTCACGCTACCTTATACACCCCGCCACGTCGATGCACCTCGCAATGCACCGATACCTTCTCCCTGAATATTATCTCCGGTGAAAACTATCGAGTACAAAATTCTCAAGCGCAGACCCCGGAGCATAAATCACAATACCAAATTTCTCAATAACATAAATTCATGTATGCGCAAAACCAGGTCCGCCGCGCGTGAACCACGTGCACATGCACTTCCACCGTACTCAAGACCGCTGAATGCAGAATGCATCCACATGCATTTCTCCCTTTCTCGCGCGTAGCCCCTGGCTGGAGAAAGTCCCCGTACGCGCGCAGAGGGAACGCTGCACGATCTCGCATGCAATTTCTTCAACATCCGCCGAAGATCCTTGCATAAAGGCCTCGCTTAGAGGCCTTGTGCACTTATGCCGGACGAATTACGAGCTGCGAGGGTGTACGGACGATCGGAGATCGGAGAAAACGGCCGTATTTCTTCGGGGACCACGGTTAGCCTGAAGGAGCGCTACAAGGGCGGAAATGCACTTGGGTTTAAGGATTAAACAGCTGGAGAGAATTTCCAAAGCATCGCTCGGGGCATATCCGCAGAGGCGATAATTTCGATGCACCGAGTGACTCGATGCACTCCACGACCTATTTGCAACCGTAATCCGTGCTCTCCAGTTGCACGATGCCGCGAAGCCTCGCACAATGCATCGCGATGCACCGAGTGCGCGGCTATGGGAAGCCCCCTAATTGCGTAAGCAAACGTAATTACTTGTGGTCATAGTTTAAACGCACTTTATGAGCCCGAGGCTTCCGAGAAGCTCTTTTGCGTGATTCATCGGGGATAATGTTGATTACTTTATAATCCTAATGTTTTTACGATACTCCCCTTTCGAGTTAATAGTAATTTATCTCCAGTGTAAATAATTCGTAAGTATTGTGGGAGCCACTCGTATCGCCGGGTAAGGTTAATTAATAAACCGTGGAGTGTTATAAATCCTACGCATAAGAGAGAGGTTAGAGAAGTGATTTCGAGTTTAATCCGAGTCGTAGCGATGGCAATAGGATTACTCAAGTACGATGATAATATTTTAAGACGCGTTAATGGTAGTTTATGCCAGAAATGTGATAATTCAATTGGCGATAAATAAACGTAAATTCAAGGAACTAGAAAATTCAGGCCGATTGAGCTCGAAAAAAATTGGCAATCACTTTTCAAACTCGTATCCGCTGCACTTGGTCGATTATCATATTCCCCTTTATCATGCTTCCAATGTGCTTCCGGGTTCTTTCCGTCCTGTCATCTTTGCACGTCCATGCGACGTTAAAATACCTACTAACAGGGTGTACGAAATTTCGAATCGACAGATAATTGCAGTACTAACATTTCGCGAGTGACGTTTATGCACCGAGTGCATACTGCACCGACGGTGCCAATACAAATACTTGAAATGCCCACTAAAAAAAAAAAGAGTTGAAAATAAATGCATCATATATCACGCTTTCCTTGCCCACGTTTTCTGTTTAATTCGGTTCCGATATCGGCGCACTAGCGCATATGTCATTCGTTATCATTTATCGCGGGCCGAAACGTGTCGACATATTCTGTCGCCCTTTGCCGCAAAATACGTGCGCATTGTTAAAATAAATTGCGACTAAGCTCCGCGTTTGTCTCCCCTTGTCGTTTCTGGCAATCTCGTACCTACCCCGGCCCGATATCTGCATACATTCCGAGTGGCCGGAATGCATAAAAGCGCACGCCATGTTACCTAATCATAACATTATATAAATATTCCCGTAACACAGGCTCGTCATGTCGGAAGTCGACCTAACGGTGCTCGGTACGACGACGCCATGACTCGTTGCATTCTGCAACGCCGTCGAGCAACGCCGGGCAACGACGAGCGCCGTAAACCTCGCTTTATAAGAACATATCGTCGCCAGTTTCGCCGAGGAAGTTCTACCATTATTCAGGATTCAGCGTGGAGAATCGCGCCGTCTGCCTCGAATTTCCCTCTCGAGCTTTTCGTTCAATCCGCGGGGTCTCGAAATACCGCGAAAATTGGCGCTTTCCGATATCGAAGTCAAAATTACTAGAGCCAGTTCGGAATACCGATTGGAAATTTAAGGTGAAGTGAAACACGTCGCGGAACTTGATCGACGTCGATAAAGGAGATTTTTCTAAATGCCTACGTTGCCGACGTTCGTTTTTATATCGACAGCTGTGTCGAATTATATTGGGTATTGTACCAAATGGCATACTCCACTTGTTGTTTTCGTACAGTAATTATAAAGAAATCGAAGTAAAACTCCAGAAATCCTCTGGATTCGTGCTTTCTGGGGCCCTAATTGACTGCAGAGGGACCCCCTGCGCCATCTGTGATTTCCAGGTCAATTAAATTTTCACTCCGAGATCTTATATTACCATCGTTTTGGCATAGAAGCGCATACAACACTTTTTTTGCCTTTATCCCGTTCAAATGCGAATTTATCGATTACCAGAGTGTTCTACATTGTCGTAAAATTGTCCTGACCTTTTCGATTCTCGAATCAGAGCCTTCGATAATAGTATATCGATAGAAATATGAGAGCTCGAGGCCATTTTGGTTCTGGTCTGGACTGAGTTAACAAATTTTTTTGAGAAATCCAAATTTTGAATGTGTCAGGACAATTCTTAGATGATCAGGAGTGATGTGTCAAAGTTTCGGACAGTTTGGTCTAATACCCTTAAAAAAAAGTGTTGCATTCGAATCGACTGATTTGAAGGGGGTTCCACTTCACCTTAATCCAAAAATCAAGTTCCAGGCTAAAAAATGTAAATATATCGAGAACTACGTTTTCTACAAGAAGCGGATATGTAATATCTGACCGAGTGTGAAGATAATTAGGTATAATTAAGCAATGATGTTAATTATTTATGTAAGTCCATTCCGTTCGGTGCAGAATTACCCGCAAAGAATGAATACGTTTTGTGATAGGGTATTACAAATTTGGGGCTCCTTCAAAATCATGTCCGAATACAGCTGAGATGAGGTCTTCGAGGTAGTTAATTGCACGTTAAATTTGAGGTGGCAATTTTCAGGTTCTTCGAGCCGCTGTGGACGTTTTAAGTACGCATTCTACAAGACTGCGTGTCGAGACCGTGGACTTTTAAGGTAAACGAGGAATTTCACTTTTACCGGCATCGGCGCGAGTGAACCAACGGTTTTCCTTGAAAAAGAAATCTCGGAACATGGACTTTCAAATTGCACGCAATAAAATCAAGTCTTGTTGTGCCATTGAAAACGGTAAGCCCTATCGAGTGACGTTGAGTCACCGCAATGGAATACGTGAATAATTTTTCGCACCCAGCGTTCACCGAGTAATCTCGCACTTTGTTGGTAACTGTAATAAACGGTATTGTAAGACTGAATTATCGCCGTTTAGTACACCTCGGTTAACGCAAGATTAGCGGATCGGATAACCTCAGATAACTAAGGCCAGTGGAATGCAACTTTCACATTAATCGACAAATCCACCCCACGAAGGGGGAATTTCCTTTTTCTCGAGATTTACGGCCCGATTAAACCATCGCCTCCTAATGAAATTCCCTCGGCGAGGAACAATCATTAAATCGTTTTAAAAGAAATCCTCCCAACTGCTACGGGAGAATTGAATTCGAAAATTCATTTGCCTAATTCTCAAGCGATCGATAAATTCTGCATTCGGCGATGAAGTTGCGATTAAAACCTTTGCAAGAAAGTGGGATTGCCCTCCTATGCACCCAAATTCAGCATATTCTCTCTCTGGCCGAATTAAATCCACAATTTATCTTTTACGCCCCATTTAATCCTGCACATTCCTTACAGCTGTCCATGGAGACCATCACCGTATTCATCCCGACTAACCAGGAAAATTATAAATTCAGTAATTAGTCAATTCTCAAAAAATGTAAACAACGACAGGCAGGGAAAGCAAGTCAGGGAAACCGGTTGAACTTAAATATACCTGCACTAAGAAAGAAAGTTCATTGAATCAAAGGAATATTTCGTTAATTCAAATAGTAATTACTTGACTCGAATAAACGCAAACAAATTATCCAAATTCCGATGAAACGTTGCATCCAATTTATTGGAGTGTATTCCAGTCAAATAGTTGTTATTTTAATTAATAAAATATTTCTTTGGCACTATTCAAAGAAATATTACTTTAGTTCAATGAAATCCTTTTCTCGGTGTACACGGTAGAACGACGCACCCAGTACAGTAACGGAATAGATTAAGAACTGAAAACACAAGTTCACGTGCGAACGTGTGAACAGCGCCGGGGACAACGGCCTTCGGATTTTCGATCGTAGATGACATTACGATACGAGGATTTCGATTTCGTTCCGCGTGGTATGACACGTCGCTCCTTGGCGATTCGATCGCGATCTACATTCGCGATCCCGACAACGGATGACAACAGCGCACGCGTGTCCGTGAACGACGCGCGAACGCGCGCCAATTGCCACGCCGTATGATTATTACACCGGTAATACACCTGTTGCCGATAATTTGCGTAACATCCAGCGTACGGAGGCAGCACGCCCGGCCAGGCCGCGGCGGACTGGCCGCAAGAATTCCGCGTACTTTCACTCACGATCGCCGTAGGCCAGTCGCGGCTTTGGCGGGGCCCGCGAGCCTGGCGATGGCGAAGGTGACGATGGCAGGGTTAAGTGTGCACAGAAATGCCGAACGTCATGGGAAAACATTTGAAGAAGGCTTTTGAAGCTGAACGTTCTATAGATGAGCGTGGAGAATAATTTCGGGCGATTTCAGGAATGGTTTTAGAGACATGATGAGATCAGGGCGTTAGAGAGTCCAATGATGTGAAAGCGTTTGGCTGACGTGAATGGGAATCAGTGGTCCACCGATTGTGATTGTTTTTTAAGGATTTAGTGGGTCTGGGGAACGTCCTTAGGAATTCTTTAGGGCGGTTTCAGAAATTATTTTTGGTATCCGATAGGATCAAGGTGTCCATGGATACACCGATGGATAGATGTTTAGGTGATGAAGTTGGGTGCCAATGGTTGGTTCACCGATTATGATTGAGAGTTCGAAGGGTTTTGGTGGATCTGGAGATCGTTCTTGAGAATTCTTTGGATGAACGTGAAAAACAATTTTGGACGATTTTGAAAATGTTCTTGGACATCTTATGAGAGGAGGGTATCAGTGTGTCCAACGATGTGAAAGCGTTTGGCTGACGTGAATCGGAATCAGTGGTCCACCGATTGTGATTAAGGTTTTTTAAGGATTTAGTGGGTCTGGGGAACGTTCTTAGGAATTCTTTAGTGCGGTTTCAGAAATGATTTTTGGTATCCAATAGGATCAAGGTATCCATGGATACACCGATGGATAGATGTTTAGTTGATGAAGTTGGGTGCCAATGGTTGGTCCACCGATTAGGATTGAGAGTTCGAAGGGTTTTGGTGGATCTGGAGAACGTTCTTGAGAATTCTTTGGATGAACGTGAAAAACCATTTTGGACGATTTTGAAAATGTTCTCGGACACCTTATGAGATCAGAGTATCAGTGTATCCAACGATGTGAAAGCGTTTGGCGGACGTGATTAGGAATCAATGATCTACCGATTAGGATTAGGATTTTCTAGAGTTTTAGTGAGTCTGGGAAACGTTCTTAAGAATTCTTTAGTGCGGTTTCAGAAATGATCTTTGATACCCGATAGGATCAAGATATCGATGGACACCGATGGATATATGCTTAGGCGATGATGTCGGGTATCAATGGTTATGAATGAAATTTTGAAGGGTTTTGGTGGGTCTGGAAAACGTTCTTGAGCATTCTTTCGTGAGATTTCGGAAATATTCTTCAGTACACGACAAGATCGAGTCATCAATTGGTATACCTACTAGTGGATGGACGTTTGGCTAATGTGTCTGGACCCCAATGGATGGTCCACTGATCGTGATTGGTGTTCCGAAAGGTCTTAGTGTATTTTGAGAATGCTCCTGAGCATTTCTCAGCGTGGTTTGTATAATAACTTGTTACTGAAAATATTTAAAAAAAAATGAATTCTCTTCCTTGGCTATCGACTCATGATTTGAAACGAGGATTTTCAGAATTACACGAAATTGAGAATGGAAGCTCTCAAATTGGATTTTATTATAGTTTGTGGGGTACTCGATGACGTTTCTTCAGCAATTTTTGAGGACCGCGAAATTGATTCATTTTATATCTTGATATGAATTCAATATTACTACCTTCGAGAGCGATTCCTACCTTCCTGTAGAAGTGTCTGATCCGTGAATCGGGAACACCTCTACAAAGTAAGCGTCATTCGGACATCTCTTGATCTCAGGTCCGATCGATCTTGATGTACCCGATTCTTCGAGGAATAGCAAAGTATGCGGTTGGCTCGCAATCGCCCCGTTCTTCCGCCTGCGGATCATCCGTTGAATACCAATGGTGCCAGCTCGGATTCCTGACGTTCATTGTAAACCGCTGCCGAAGGGCCCCGCAAGAATAGGGTTCTCCACATTGTTGCGACGACCTCCTCTCTTCGGCATCCTTGTAGGCCTTTCTTCCACGCTCCCCTCTTCCATCCTCCACCCACTCAAAAGCTGACCAATGACGTTCTCCTCCATTTCTTCGGGCAATCTACATTTTTGCTTACCCCGATACAGTAATTTTGCCTTCCTGGTATTATGCAACCTGCCGTTCCAATAAATCGAATAGACGATACACAATGGTAGATCTAGCCAAGGCAAAAACTCCGTATATCCTCGCGTTTGTCCTTTGATCCAGAGTTTGATCGACCTTGATGCATTCATTTCCTCGGAGAGTGGCAAAGCACGCAGAATTCTTGCAATTTTCCGGTTCTTCCGCCTGCAGGTCGTCGGTTGCATACCAATTGCGGTGCCAGGTTAGGTCCCTGACGTTCATTGTCAACCGTTGCAGAAGAGCCCCACGAGGAAAGGAGGTTCTCCACATTGTTACGAGCAGCTCCCCCTCCTCGGCGTCCTTCTTGCGATCCTTTCTTCCGTCCCGCCTGTCGTTTCTCTTCTTCCCTTTTCCTCGACCCATCCGCGCGAAAATCGACCGATCACGCACAGCTTCGAGTCACAATCGCGTGCATCCGGTTCTCCTGGCAATTTTCCTCGGCTCTCGGCCCAGTGTTGCAACCTCACAAATTTCAAAGCTCCCTCTCCACGTAATTTCGCGAACAATCCGGGAATTACGGTGATTAAGTATCGCCGGTAATTACGAGCGGCGGAGAAAACAGACACCACACCATTCCCTAATTAAAGTATAATGCCCCGGTAAACGTCGTGTCCGTTTTCACGACAGTCGCGGGTACCGCGAGTGCATTGTACCATTTCACCGGGAGTAACTCGAGCATTGCTCTGGCATTTGCACCGCAATTAAAGAAAACGACCCTGTGAAACAACGACTCGGGCCCGTCGCTGCTTCTTGCGATATCGACTCGTAATCGTAATAGGTATTACAGCGGGAGATTCCGTTACCCTCGATTGACGGAGTCTTTCAAACTTCACAGTAAATTCCATCTCTTTCCATTCGTCAAGTAAAACATTTCAATTGTATCGACATTGTCGAGTTATAAACGAGGAATATTATTTTTAAGTAAAGTACCTCTTAATTATCGATCCACGAAACGAACTTCCTTTCCGATCGATCGGTTTTTCGAAAATCCTTCGTTCCACCCCAGCTCTGTCCTTTCCATTCATCTTCCCCTTCTCATATTTCCTTCTCCATCCTTTTCCTCTCTGCCAACCGGTCTGAATGAAAATCGTCCGATCACGCACGAGGCCGTTCCACGGCGATCGCGTGCATCCGGTGCAGCAGGTAAATGCAACTCCAAGTCAACCCGATGAAACCTTCCTGACGAAATCGTCGATCCCATCTGATCTCCACGAACCCGAGACGTAAATTACTTTCTAAAATGTCAGGAATAATTGATAAAACCAATTGAAAAAACGACGAAGCCCTTCCCGCCCAGAGGAGACATTAATTAAAAACCGCCGCTCCATCACGAAATAAATTTCCAACCATTAGATATGCGGCTCCCAATGGGTCTCCCTCGAATTACTCGACGGACATGCCGAGGGCACCAATTAAACGCATTCAATCGCGCGTTTTTTCCGCTCGAAAAGTCCTCGAGGACTTTCCGGGAACATCCGATCGATTCTCCACGCAGGTTGGCCCCGCAATTTCCGATAATCCAGCCCAGTGGAGCCGACATTTCCCGGATTCTCGGATTACCTCCGCCAGAATCTGGGAGCAATAAATAAATGCGAATTAATCGGGTAAACAGGATTGACCGGGGTCTCTAGAAGGGAGTGCGTGTCGAGTGCGTGCGAGTGCGTGCGAGTGCTCTCGAGGCCCGCGCGAAAAAGTGCACTTTTCTGCATACAGCAACCGGACCGGAACGAGCCGTCCGCGCGGAGGAACGCAGAGGAACGCGGCGGAATCCGCGAGAACGCGGCCGCGAGGGCGGGAGAGCCGGCAAGGGCCGAGGGAACGCAGGGGAAGCCTTTGGCAGGGTGACAAACGCCTGGCTGCTGGAAATAGCGCCCGTGGGTAGGGACTTCGGGTTATAGTTAGCTCCTCTTATAGTTAGCCGCTGACTAGCTCGGTGCAGAATGCGAAACGATCCTCCTTCTGCCCCTCCGCTTTCTTCGGCAACCCTCGCGCGGCCTCTTTGCCTCGCTCTTTCTCCGCCGTTCTCCTCCCGAGTTGGCCACTCGGGTAGAAAGTGCCAAGCAAACTGTGCCAGGAGAAACTTTCGGTAAGGGACCGAGGCGAGGATTTTTCTCGTAATGGATTGTTTCGTATTTCTGGATGCGGAGGAAGCGAAGACGAGGGATGAGGAGTTCGAGGGGAGAGCGGAGGTCTGTTGAGGTAGGTCGAAGAGGAGGGGCTAGATGAGCTCGGTAGGACGAAGTGGTCCTGGGTGAATCCTACGGATTGAAGAAGTATCTACTGAATCCTGTGGGTTCAAGGAGTACCCACTGGATGACCTCGATAGGTTCAAAAATACTGGATGAATTTGATAAAGCGAAGAGGTGCCGGATGAACTCGACAGAGGGTGACCATGAACCCCGATGCGATGTCGGAAAATTGAAATACTCGTGAAAAGACCGCGTTAAATTGGTGAACACTCGATCGAACAAAGCATTCAACGTGCAAGACTCTAGCTGAAGGGGAACAAGTCCCTGGTCCAAAAAATGAGACAACTTGTTAGGGAATCATTCGATGACAGGTCGAAGGACCCAACTTGGAGGTAACGGATATGCTATGGATTGTTTTCCGCCAGGTTGTTTACCGTCCAGGTTCAGGTACCCAAGAAAAATTATGCGGTGCAGCCAGGTAAATGATTTCAGATAATCGCAACCAGTGGATTCGAGATTAGTCGAGTTAATCCCGAGGCGTCGCTGAACCATCCACTTGCCGCTTTGTCGATCCCCGCTCCACCGATCCGGGTTTTTTTCCTTCTTTTTTGTAACACGACTCGGTCCACTTGCAAATCGAGAGAAAAAAGCAGCGATGGATTAACTTTTCGCTCGCCTGGGAATATCTAGCACACTTATGACGGAGGTACGTTCCCGGAAGACGCGGACTTTTCAGAGATCAGGGATCAGTGCCAAGATTACGAGCACGATCGGGGTTCCTTTCTTATGTTATATATTAAATTCGAGTGTTCTCATTGGGACTTCCTCTATTTCTCCAGCGAAACCTCGATTTGACTCATGCCCTAACAAGGGCTATCGCAACTAATTGCAACCCACGAATCATTTCTTATTTTCCGATATTTCGTTCCTTTAGCCGAGGAACCCGAGGGGATATTCATGCAGAAAATCATGGATTTTAATGCTCGAAATCATGTGGCAATCATCTGGAAATCGTTGGAAATCATCAAAACACTGTCCCAATTTTAAGTCCGAACGTCACTTCTTACGTAATCGCATTGCCGTCTATCACGTGAAATCAAAGGCACTCGGCTTTCAAAGAAAGAAATCGTTTCAATTGATTTCCGAGTGAAGATCCCCTCGGAGAAATCTGTACTACTTGCATACTTCTCGGGACCATCGGAATATATTGATCTGATTGAATTCCCTCGATTGTCGCTCCCGGATGCGTGATTACCGAAAACCTAATATCTTAAGACGGAGCCTGGAGTGATATTCTCTTGCGGTCCAGGACGCTTCCGTTTCGTTCAAAAGTGATCCCGATTCCTGCAGGACCGCCCTGAACCATCGGGGACCATCCACGAGCGGAGGAAGCAGCCGATTAAGTTTTTGCCCGGCCGAAAATTAGAGACCCACCGGGAGCGAGCAACTCGAAAGAGATCTGTCGAGGAGAGAGGAGAAAGGGCGACACGAAAAAAAAAAGGGCCGAAATCGAGGGGCAGCGAGAAACCGAGACGAGGGAACCGAGAACTAGATCCGGTGAACCGATTCGGGCACCTGTTTCGAGTTACCTGTTACCTGCGATTCCCGCTACGCCCACCCACCGAAACCTCGACCCCTCCCAAAGGAGCCGGAGGACCACCGCGTGGTCTTCCCCGAAGCGTTCGGCCGTAACCAAGATCGACTCGGTCGATCGATTGGAAAGCGATCGGCGCGCCGGTCCGTCTCGGGTCGAAGGTCGCCGGGGCGTCGATCGGGATCGGGACTGATCGAGAGAGGGAACCTCGGACTTTTTTGAGGGGATCTCGAGCGGCAGAGAAGAGCCGCCGCGATAAGGTTCGCTTTCCCGCGCCCGGCCTCGCGAATCTCGACCTTAACGCACGATTGGGATAAGTCGGGCCGACCGTGAGACACCGACTCGCTTCGAGCGGGTAAAAGCGATCTTTCTGAGTATTGAGGTTATTCGAGTCCGGCGACGTCTGAGCTACGTCTGAGCCTCGTCTGAGCGGGCATGTCTTACTTATATGAGTACATTTATTTATCGCCGCGCGCCTTTGACACTGGCCGTACCTGCCAAAGCGCGGACAAGCGCGATTCGTCCCTGCAGGAAACGTACGAAACGTTGCTTTGAAAAGAGCCTTCCCGTTACAAATTAGATAACTTAATGTCAGTTATTTTTCGAATAGGGGCAATAATTATGGAAGGGAAGTGAAAGAACCGATGACGGGAAGGATGCGAGAAGATCGATGAGGTCGTGACGAACCACCCGGAGAAAGGCACCGACTTTCATCCGAGCGTATTCACGCTTCTGGGAATCGTGATCGGTGGAATACACCGCGGCACTTCCCATGAAATCCGTGCTGATCCATAAAATGTACATTATGCCCAGGTACCTTTAAAAAATACCTTAAACACCTTTTTACGATCCCGAGGATTTTTCAATCCGACTTAACTTCCAACCGATAACTTATCCCGGTTTAATTTCAGTTACGCGCGCGGTGGATATTTTTCTGCACTTAACGGTTGACCCAATGAGAAAAATCGAAGAACTGGTCGAGGAGATACGGCGAGTTAAATTTTCCTCGAAATGGTATCATACGAGTCGGCGTTCGGTGCGATGTGAGCATCGAGACGACTCATCGACTGCAAATACGTCAAACGAGGGCTTAATCGATGGCATTTAATGGAGTAAAAAGGAGAAACGTCAGCGAGCCGAGCATTCCGCATTAATGACCTGGACATCGATGACATCTAGAAGAGTGCGAGCATCCCGGTACATGTACGAGACCTCCGGACAGCGATGAGAATTTCTCCGATTTCTCTGTTAAGGTGCTTTAATCTATCCGTGATAGACAGCTGCAGGAATCAAATCGGAGCCAGAAGAAACGTCGACCTCGTAGACTCCCTTAACGGCGTTACACATATTACGGGCACACGTCGAGGTCTAACGTTCGATCTGACAGTAGAAGCGGAAAAACTCGTCGAGAAGTCATCGGATCGGAATCGTTGGATCTTCCTCGAAATGACATCTCGCGGTCTTCCTGGACTCTTCGACTCGTTGCAACTGCGTATGACCGCCGCGACGTGCCCAAGACTTCTCTTTCAATTTTCTCTTTTATTCTCTTCCTTCTCCGCAACGTACTCATTTAACGTAACATCGAAAGACGGCTACAGGGAATCAGATTTAGATAAAAACACGTGTACCCTTTCGACTTGACGAATGCGCGTTCGCGATAAACTTGGCAGGAGGTACCGAAAGCATTTTTCAGCCTCGGCCGCGGTAAATCTCCCGTGAGAAGTTGATATTACGCCGGTGTTACATGCGCTGTAATTATATATGTGCATCGGGGCTACACGGATTACATGCATGCCGCAAAGACATCTAACGAGCCTTTAATCGGCGGTACGTGATTCGAGAAAAACCCGGGATGTAGGTATACTGGACATATTTCCCTTAGCGCACATATGAACTACATAATATCCACCGAGTACATTCGCTTACCGGTTCGTACCATGTATGGTGCACTACGAGAGACGTAAGGCAGTAATACATAATCGTAAGGTATACATAATGCACGTGTTTATGTACCTTATGTCTCGGAGTAACGTTCCCGAAACGACTTTTTTCGGAAATGAAGAAAATGCTAACGCATCACAATGCAGGGCCGTTTTTACTGGATGAATTTAGTGCACTTAACATAAACACAATTCCGCAAATTGTTCACGACGAACTCGAGATAAATAATATTAACAACCCCCAATTCTTCGATAATGCTTTAAAACGTATTACTTGCCAAAAACTGAACGTTATAAACCTCGAGAAAGTCAAACGTTTCGTAGACCACATTTAGATATATTTAAACGGCTGACGTGTATTCATTTAATTACCTTTTTTTCCGTGAAGAACAACAACAACCAAATTAAATTAAAGCATTATTACTACCCAGGCACCGCGGAACGTGGAATATCCGTAAATTAATCGTATATAAATGTTTATTGAACGTATGTAAGATATATATAAATATGTATGAACTCTATTTCAGATACACTCAAAGGCTGGATGTCCGGATATGGTACGTAATATATATATCGTAGATATCTACAATAGATGGTGTATAGATATTCATATGTATTTGTAAAAAAATTAAATTCATAACACTTTTTGAGCAGAGTCTGTTTGAGAATTTGTTCAGTACAGCTATGCAGACAAATCCTACTGTTCTTGACACAGAAACATTTTATTGCAATTGTCGGGATTTGCAACCCGGGATTCACGGATAGGAAGCAAGAACCATGATGCTACACAAAGCCTATGAAGGAATAAATATTTTTCAGACTTATGAAGACTACTCCGGTACTTCACGATCGGTGCTAAAGATATTTATTGTATCTTNTTTTACATATATATTCACGGGATATTTTTATTATGCATACCATAGGTAACGTATGTTTTCTATACTTATGTCCTAATTTGTACGTCCACTATAAGTATATTTTACTTCATACTGTGCCTGGTAATACATCATAATTTATACAGTGATAAAAAATCATGATGTATGGTTACCAGCCAAGGAGGAAGTAAATAAAAAATCAGAGTATGGACGAAATTAACGACTCTATCAAGTTAGAATTTAGATATAAACATTAAGTATGTATGAAAAATGTTAGATTACATGAGGTGTCTTTGTATTTTTCTAAATGTATTTACAACGATGTTGATTAACCTTTGGTAGTTGTCTACTAGAGCTATTATATATTTTATATGTGTCAAGAAATAAATAGATATTTGTAGAACAATAGTGGATATATAATTTTCATCTACAATAGACCTAGATATTTATATATATCCTTTAGATATTTTGTTAGGTGGATGACAGACGATAGACATATACTATAGGCCTAATTTACGTACGATTAATTTACGTACATTCCACTTCATGGGTTGCCTGGGTAGTATCCTGAAATACGTGTCCTGATTTTCGGAGCGGATATTACTAGGTACCAGGCTGCGATGACGAAACAATGATTACGCGATAAAAATAACGCACCCACAAATCTCCGGGATTTCGGGTTTGACATTAATTACGTGTGAAAATTGAATAAGTCCCGCGTGCATTTTTTTATCAAGATTAACCATCCACCTTCTTTATCGAGATTTACCTCAGAAAGCGGCGCAGCCGGAGGCGACGCTCCGTGTTCATATATGGCAGAATATTAAAGCGTTGCGTGCACCTTTCCTGCCTTTTTTCCCCCCGACATCCTCGATCTTTCGTCAACTACCTGTTGCACGCCGCACGTGGAGAGAAGATGAAGATAACCCGAGGGGTCAGCCAGCACGCGCCGGCATTTTCTCCTTTATCCGTGGCCACCCCTCGTCACGTCGACAATTTTACCCTTTCGCTGCTCTTCCCTATCCCCTCCGGCAACGAGAAACAATAACCGACATGCTGGCCAGTCGAATGAATAAGTGAATTTAATAAGACGAATTAGGTATATCAAACGCTTTTACATCCCGTCTTTATTAACCCTGAAGAGTGTCATGTTAAAGGGGAGTTACAATTATGAATCGATATCAATTCCTAGGATTACCCAAATTTCGTCGTTTTCGTAAGGTGACAAACGATTCTAATGATAATCACAATAAAAAGGTACACTGAGAAAAAATATTTATTGACTGAAACAAATATATATTATTGACATATATATTATTGCCCATATCGTATATAATTGCAAGAAACAATTATTTGGTGGGGAGAGAAATTGATTGATGTGGTTGATTCAAAACAATTTCGCTTACTCAATCTGACATTTCTTTGGACGCATTTGATAGCAGGATTTTATTGTCGTAGTGCATATTTGAGTCAACCAACTTCTTTTCGCAGCATTACATTAATGTTAACAGGAATTTTTTATGCAAATCAAAGTAACAAAAAATGAAACCGACAGTGGTAAAATTCCTAAGGAAGTCATGTGTATATTTGGAATATGTTATATACTTCTCGTTTTGCCGACAATTGAACTTTTCCACGGTCAAAATAATCGCAGAAATACGGGTTTCCAAAGGTCGGGCAGTTTTTTTCGGGGATGTTTCAGAAACCGTGCGATTCTCGAAAATATGCAACAATGCGAAGCGGAGATGGTGAGAAAGTGGATCCAAATAGTAGAAATCGCGATTTCGCGCCTCTCTCTCTCCCTCTATACATATACAAATATATATATATTTGGCGCGAAACTCTACCTAATTTCTTAATGTCTCGTTTTCAGGTATCAGTGAATTTCTCCCGATCCACATCTCGCGGATCGACCAAGAAATTCTGCCATTTTAGCAGCGGTGTCGCGCACTAACGATCGGTAACAAATCAGTGCCCGGGGCTCGACACTGATGAATCAGTGACGATAGATTGTCGGGAGAATCAGTGAGTCATTTGTACCAGTCCGCTTCGGTAACGAAGATCGGAGGTCGCTGATGTTCCATCGGTAAAACATCACGGCGTGACCCCTGTTGCACGGAAATACAGTACTACTAATTGAATCGGTAAAATTTCCATTAATTCATATTAAAAGAGTGGCTGACATAAATCACGGTTATCTCAGAGGAGCGGAGTAATGGCTAGAGAAATCAGGATCGGCGTATACCTCACGTCATTAACGCTTCCTCGTAATGACAATGATTTGGTCCCTCGAAAAAAAGAAAACAGCCGGCTGAACATCGGTTCGGACAAATGATGAACCGAGGGGCTATTAACTCGGAAATCAGTGAAAACGATTTCCTTCTATGAGAATCGATTGCCTTTGAATTCATATGATAAACGGCAACGTGATTCGATAACAATGACGAATGGCCTTAAAATTGTGACAACGTTTCGGTGATTCCCGACGATTTCCGGTCATTTCTGCTTGGTATTTCCAGCTGATTTCCACGTGGTTTCGCGCACTAAAATCCATAATTTCCTGAGTGAATAACCCCTCGTGAAGGACAGTTTTTTTGACTAGTCCGATCCATTATTTAATACCGATACCCAAGCCGGTTGGCCGAGTCGATCGTTGCACCTCTTTCCGAAATTATATGAATCGTTTAGGAAAACAGTGTACGTTATCGATGTTGGCAATCGTCATTTTCCAATGTTGCCTCATTTATTGTCAGATTTTGATTTACCAGGTTCCCGATAGCAACATCTTGCCAAGGCGTTAATCGGTCTCCACTCGATGTGTATAAAGCTGGAATTGCCACTTTACCACATTTCAATAAAATTTATTGCAAAATTTATTGCTAATTTATTACTACTTTATTGCACAAGAAAAACATTTTTTGCTCTTACACTTTTCCGAAAAATGGTGGCGATGTCAGCTTTATATAAAGCTAGCACTGCCACAATAAAAAACAATTATTAAGTAAATGTTCATCGATGAATTATATACCAGAATTTATTGCTAATTAATTGCTCGCAGAAAAACCAAATTTCAATTATTTTGCTCACTCCTAAAGGGGAGAATCGCCACCCCTAGTGCTGATCGCAGGACAGAAACATGAAATACATGGGAGAATCGAACTATTTCTTCGTGTGGGAATTAATTGCTAATTAATTGCTCCGAGAAGAACCAATATCTTCATAAAAATACAATTTTCAAACCTACATTAATTAGCGATTAATTCCCACGTCAACAAATAGTTTGTTGACGTGGGATTTATTCCATTTTTTACGTGGCCATGCTGGGGCGACATAGGTGGGGTTGGCCTACCACCTTAGGGGTTGTGCAAAAAATTCAAAATTAGATTCTTCTCGGAGCAATTAATTAGCAATTAATTTCCACGTGAAGAAATAGTTCGATTCTCCCATGTTTTTCATGTTTCTGTCCTGCGATCATCACTAGGGGTGGCGATTCGCCCCTTTAGGGGTGAGCAAAAAAATTGAAATTTGGTTTTTCTGCGAGCAATTAATTAGCAATAAATTCTGGTATATAATTCATCGATGAACATTGACTTAATAATTATTTTTCATTGTGGCAGTGCTAGCTTTATATAAAGCTGACATCGCCACCATTTTTCGGAAAAGTATAAGAGCAAAAAATTATCTTCTTGTGCGATAAAATAGCAATGAATTAGCAATAAATTTTGCAACAAATTTTATTGAATTGTGCTAAAGTGGCAATTCCAGCTTTATATACATCTCCACTCGGCATTCGCTCGATGTCGATTGATTCTCTGCCCCGTTACCCTCTGGCCCTTGCCACTTTCAAATCGTTTCGAGCAAAGCTTGGTCTCTACTCAGCGGTCAATTACTACTTACTGATCTCCTTGCTTTGTTCTCCAATACCAATATTACTTCCAAATCGAACATTTTCGAGCGGTTTCACGCGTTCGACGCGCTTCTCAGCGGCCGTGCTCATTCATTTCGCAACTTTTATTATCTGTTAGCAGTTGTTAACGATAACGATGAGTAGAAAGTAATTATACATTTTAAGATTAAAACAGGGTGATGACTGAGATTACACATTCGTAATCGTAACATTAAAAATTCTGTGATGGCATTATGTAATAATAATATCGCAAAAGGTTAAAACGAGAAGAGAAGGAGAATTCAGATTAGGAGTTCGTGAGTCGTCGGTTCATTATAACAAATTGTTACTTCAATGAGCGAGAGCGATAATGGATCGTTTGTTACGCGAGAAATGTATGGATCATGCTTTATGAAAGTTTTGCCGATTATGGACCGCTGGGTGAAGAGTGCAATAATAATTCATTTCTCGCAATGAGAATCGCTTCGTTGATACTCATTCATTGGCACTATTTCCGTACGGAAATTCAGTAAACTAGAATAGCCCGAAACGTTATGTCAAATATACCGATTACGGTGTCATTTTTCAATGCACTTATTTTAAAGAATAAATCTTGTACAGTTGCGGACATGAATCCCTTCCCTGCGAATACGGTGTCGCCAGTGCATGATAAAATTATCATTCGTGTTCGTCAAGGTACAAAATTGATTTTTACTTCGATGGGTTTCCTTTTCGTAGGTCTAGGGCGCATCACTTCAAAAGAGATAAAAAGTATAGGTAATTCATTAAATCTAATTGAATGATCAATACGGGTGATATATAAAAATAAGTTTACTGGGAGGATTAAAAACAAACTGTTGCGTCTTAGATCTTCCAACTTTGGTCTCGCTATTAGATTTGTATGTTTCAATAATTATCGTTTGAATTTTAAATGCATTGTAAATTTATGCCAATCAATTAGGTATAGGTGCTACCGTCCTAGTCACAAATTTCACACTTGACGCAAAGAAGAATCGGAGTAGGAAAAACTGAATTTTTTGTATAAATAGATATGATACGCAAATGTGCCACTTCAGATTTCTTATTTTTCTCGATTCGGTGCAACCCAAAACACACAAAATATTTTTTTTATTCCCCCGAGGCGGTATATCTGGTTGGCAGGGTACGTCGAGCCATAAAACTTGATATACGAAGCCGTTCACCAAACTTTATAACCTAAAATTACTTTCCTTTTTTCCCCTAAGAAAGGATGTTTCCTATAAAAGTGTGACACTGCGTGCAGCCGAGAAAAACACGTTCGATTTTTATCGAATCGGTTCTTTTTACGGCTCAAAATAAGAAAGGACAAGTTAGGTGGACCTCGGAATAACTCTTTTGTTCTCTTCCTTCGGTAACACTTTTTTTCTTCTGAAATAAGTAAATTTGAACGAGTCGTTTAAGTACGTGCTCCGAGCTCTGAAACATTCTTTAAGGTGGTCTGGCACCAATCCTTATTTTTCTTGTTCCACTAATTCTACAATAGCATAATATCAATACTTTACATTTCCATCATTCTGTGTACCATTTAAATCAGCACCTGATCCCTCGTAATTCCGCAACACGCAATTACCTGCAGATACTGTAGCTGCAGTATCAATGCACAGTCCAGATGCGAATTAACTCCAGAAGCTTGTACAAATCCATGTTGCGTTAAAAAGAAACCGACAGGGTCCTTCCGTAGTGCCCCGAGGATGAAACCTGGCAGTTTAATGCCACCGCATCACGAAACCGCAGCTCATCCGAGTTACGGGTTGCATACCCCAACCCGATGCATACAGGATCTCGATGCATCGGGGGTTTTACGGTGCAACGGAACTCGACGCCGCAAACCTTTAAATCGCCAAAGCGGCCATGTTAGAAAATCATGAACCTGTTACTCTTGCGTGTCTGGACGGATCGAACCGACCAAAAGCAAATCCATCCAACAGAGGATTTCTACGCCTTCTTATTGTCTTCCTTATTTCCAACAAAGTGTACGGTGGTTTACTCCATCGAGCAAAAAGTGCTGCAGCCGATCGAATCCATTCGAGAAGGACCAAAATGCCGGGCCGCGCACAACCAATTTTAACCGTGAACCCAAAAAACTGGAAGATAGCCGTCAGCACTTTTTCTCGTTTTTTTACCGCACCACGCATGCACCAGAGAAGATCGGTACTTTCATGTTGCAACATTTACTCGGAGTTGTAACCTCGTGAAAGTATGGTTACTCGTGGGAAGACATTTTTAAAGCAGTGGGCTCGACTTTTCGATTCCGCATGTTTGATAGGGAACGATCGTGCTCGGTCCCTTTGCTTTTGATATTCTTTCCACTTCCGTGGTCTCGATTCGTTCCCCTCACCTTGGAAGTAAAAAAAAAAACGCAAGAACCCGAAGGAATTTTACCCCGGGAGATCGTTTAGGCTTACGGGCTAACATGAAGCTAAGTGAGCTCTATGTCTAGACTTTTTAACTCCCGTCTGTCGGCCGAGGTTGGAAAAACGGGAGTTATGCGTTCCGCCTCAAGGACTCTCCCTCTTTTCTGCAAAATAATGGTAATTCAAAGTTTAAAGTTTCAGGGAAAGCAAATAGGAGGCACGCGAAAAAGCTTTCCCGAGGTTCTGAGTATTTAAATTTCGCTTTTAATTTATCATTGTCTCTACTAATCCCATTTTTTGAGAAACATTTCGCCCGAGAGATTCATTGATACAGTCCCTTACCACTGATTGCCAATGTACCCTACCATCATATCGAATTTCCCTGCTTAAACATGATTGATTATTCCGAAGCAGCCCGGCGACACATTACTCTACGTAAGGAATGATCAATCAAGCTTCCCTGAAGAAATTTAATATGGCAATCTATCATCTCGATATGGCACGCCTGATCGTCTAAGGTCTTCCGTTGCGGGAATGAACTCTCGTTGACTGCAATCTCGCGAGTGACCATCGGCAATGATTTTCGAGAGCGAGACGACTTTCTCGCGTGTCTCTTAAGTTGAAGTGAAACCCCCTTCAAATCAATCGATTCGAATACAACACTTTTTCTTAAGGGTATTAGACCAAACTGTCCGAAACTTTGACACATCTCTCCTGATCATCTAAGAATTGTCCTGACACATTGAGAATTTGGATTTTTGGAACAAATTTTTTAACTTAACTCAGACCAGAACCAAAATGGCGTCGAGCTCTCATATTTCGATCAATATACAATTATCGAAGGCTCTGATATGAGAATCGAAAGGGTCAGGACAATTTTACGACAATTTAGAACATTCTGGTAATCGATAAACTCGCATTTGAATGGGATAAAGGCATAAAAAGTGTTGTATGCGCTTCTATGCTAAAACGATGGGAATACGAGGTCTCGGAGTGAAAATTTAATTGACCTGGAAATCACAGATGGCGCAGGGGGTCCCTCTGCAGTCAATTAGGGCCCCAGAAAGCATGAATCCAGAGGATTTCTGGAGTTTTACTTCGATTTCTTTATAATTATTCTACGAAAACGACGGGTGGAGTATGCCATTTGGTACAATACCCAATATAATTCGACACAGCTGTGGGTATAAGAACGAACGTCGGCAACGTAGGCATTTAGAAAAATCTTCTTTATCGACGTCGATGAAGTTCCTCGACGTGTTTCACTTCATCTTAAGCATACGGTCTATCATATCGACTCTATTCCCTACATCCATCCTCGAACAAAATTAATAACACCTCCCTTAATTATTCAAAACACTTGACACCGTTCTTAGCCTTCAATCAAATTCATTAAATTTTAAAAAAATTCTGCACAGAAATCGAAGACATGCGAGAGAGGGGACGAGAGGGGGGAGGGGGAAGGGAGAACCGAGAGAGCCAAGAAAAACCGAGCGTCTAGACCAGAAAGAGCAAAGAATTCGCAGTAACGCGAGCCCCAGCTTCCGACGAAGGCACGAGAAAAATTCATCGCACATCTGGTTCTTCCCAGTTTTTCGCGGCACTTCGCGTAAGCGAGTTTTATGCTCGCTCGTTCCGCATTCTTTCGTTCTCGGAGACATACTAAAACAAATATTCGCCTCGTCGTTCTCGAGTTCCCCCTTTAACAGCACTTCGTACCTTCGACTTCGCTCTCGGCAATATAATTAAGGTGATATGAAAGAGTCATTCTATGTATATCAAAACGTGAAAATATTTATGAAACTTTTTCAGAAACTGGGTGCATCGAATAACTTTGACCCTTGATTATGGAGGTCCTAATGAAGATGTTGAAACCCACAAAATTTGATTTTTCGAGAAAAAATTTCTTTCTCTGATTCTTATCCGGGATAAGTACTTTTTTTTTTTTTTCGAAAAATGTAATTCCGCGAGTTTCAAGATCTTCATTAGGACCTCCATAATCACGTGTTAAAGTTTCAAATTATTCGCTCCACCCGATTTGGAGAAAAATGTTATAAATATCTTGACTTTTTGGTGTATATGACACTTTCATAACCCCTTAAGGTGAAGTGAAACACGTCTAGGAACTTGATCGACCTCGATAAAGAAGATTTTTCTAAATGCCTACGTTGCCGACGTTCGTTTTTATATCGACGGCTGTGTCGAATTATATTGGGTATTGTACCAAATGGCATATTCCACCTGTCGTTTTCGTACAATAATTATAAAGAAATCGAAGTAAAACTCCAGAAATCCTCTGGATTCGTGCTTTCTGGGGCCCTAATTGACTGCAGAGGGACCCCCTACGCCATCTGTGATTTCCAGATCAATTAAAATTTCACTCCGAGACCTCGTATTCCCATCGTTTTAGCATAGAAGCGCATACAACACTTTTTATGCCTTTATCCCGTTCAAATGCGAGTTTATCGATTACCAGAAAGTTCTAAATTGTCGTAAAATTGTCCTGACCCTTTCGATTCTCATATCAGAGCCTACGATAATTGTATATCGATCGAAATATGAGAGCTCGACGCCATTTTGGTTCTGGTCCGGGCTAAGTTAAAAAATTGTTTTCAAAAATCCAAATTCTGAATATGTCAGGACAATTCTTAGATGATCAAGAGTGATGTGTCAAAGTTTCGGACAATTTGATTTAATATCCTTAAAAAAAAGTGTTGTATTCGAATCGACTGATTTGAAGGGGGTTTCACTTCACCTTAAATCCTCTATGAATTACCGAATTCAGGATCCTCGAGTCGAACGACAAACTATCGAATCGTACGCGTTAATACAGACGACGCTGAAACATCTGCAAGCCCATCAACGTCCACCATCCAGCTCGAAATGTCATTTCCGCGGTATTAATCCAAAGCAATGCCGGCGTCGCAGACGATACGTTTCTCTGAGCACCTGATTGAAGTGCTCGTTTAGATCGCACTTGAATATCAAATAGTGTTTATTTCTGCAGATAAATCAACCGTCCTGGGACTATATAGGCACCGTCTCTCGCGCCCACGAATGGCTCCCGAGGAAAGAGGAAACGTCCACAGGTCCGACACATCCTGTCTTCGTCGGCGGGAGAAAAGTTCATCTCACATCTGGCTCTTCCCAGTTTTTCACGGTGCTTCGCGTGCACGGACTTTACGAGAGCGATGCCGCGATGTTGCGCATCGTTCCGCATCGCATTGAAGTGCGCCGACGAAGTTGCGGAACTCGTAGTAACCGAGCTGTTGAATCCAGCCTCTCTTTCTCCAAGAATTAAAATTAAAATAAAAAAAAAAAGAAATTAAAAGCGCTGAACCAAAAGTTCTATTGTAAAGAAATAGCCGAGGAGGAATGAAAAGATAGGCTCTATTGAGTAACCACATCCCTCGTGAGGGACAGCTGTCTATATACATCGCTTTTGGACAATCTCCTAGCCGTTGCTAGAAGACTAAAACAAGACATTCGGGGGGGTAGCTGGCATGATGTGTCGTATATTACACGATTTAGCAGCCGAGAATCGGAAGCCATGTTGCACTTGGAAAGTGAGAAACCTCCGGCGTTCTTAAATGGGAAATTGAAAATAAACCCCCCATCGCTAGGAGTCATCGGGGTGTCACTGACTCCTGGGTTTCCTGCGACGCCGATAATTCTTGTTAGCGCTGTCGGGCGTGTTGACCGAGCCGTAGAGGGTACGCGAGGCCGTCGCTTTATCGAGGGACGAGGCGCGTTCATAGGTTTCAGAAGCCCTCGGCCGATCGTTGCGACACGTCGCGAAGCTTAGAATTCGCATCGGGAAGCTCGTCACGTCCCTCGGGGTCTTCTCCTTTTTCCGGCCGCTGGCCTTCTGTCGGGGACTTTCTCCCTCCCGTGTGCGCGAGTTGCGTGTGTTGCCCGAATTGCACGGGTTTCGAGGGTTGCGAGGTTGCGTGGGTTGCGTGGATTTCGCGAGTTGCGCACGTTTCGCTGGTTTCGCTGGTTTCGCTGGTTTCGCTGGTTGCACGGGTTGCGCGGATTGCGCAGGTTACACAGGTTGCACGATTGCACGATTGCACGGGTTGTCCAGGTTGCGCGGAGCGTCCGCACCGAGCGAAAAATTTACTTTCTAGGTGAAGTTAATCACTTCCGGCAATCTATATCTTTCTTGCCAAAGTCATTTCTTAGCTCCAGTAAAATTAATTTCGTATGAATCATCAGTGCTGCAACCCACATGAAGACAAGTTAATATCAAGTGGAAATGAATTTACGAAAAGAATTCTATGTACAAAATTTGTTTCAAGTATTGTGAATGTTATTAAAAATTATGTCTCATTTTTGATAGAACGTTATATTAATCTTAAGCAACCTAGTACTTGATATAAAAATAACTACTGGCGAATAAATATTGTTTGAAGTAAACGCCACGAACTGTTAATGGTTTAATATAAAAACATCAGACACCCTGCTAATTATATTAAATTCTAGTTTGTTCCGAGAATATTATTAACTCTTCTAGGATTTAATTCTTTAAAGCGAACCGACTTTTCTAACACGTTTATGCTCAGAAAATGTAACAACGACGAGTCAGACTTGGTGCAGCTGAGGTCAAGAAAATTGAACATTGTTTGTAATTTGGCTTCTTTTTATTTGATTTTATTTTGATGACAGTATCCGGTAAAGATCTGTTCTGAATTTCCTTTTCTGTTTTCGAAATGAATTTTTTCCCTCGGAGCAGGTTGCCCAGGTCGCGCACACAAAGGAAGACACACCATGCGCGGCAACGTGTGAGTTGCATCAGAATGCTTTCCTGCCTCGCTCTTCGACCCTTTGCAACCTCACCACGAGCCTGGTGAGGCATTCAGGGGGCCCCCTGGCATTTCCTGCAGGCGTCCTGCGAGCGTCCTCCAGGCAGCCTTGTGCTTAAGTTTAACGTCCCTCCGAATGTCCGTCTGGACGCCAGCCGATGATCCGATGACGCATCGACTTAACGACACAACCAACCACGACTAAAATCGAACAAATTAGAGATTCTACTCCATGCAATTCTTACTTCTCAGGGAATCGCCATAAGAACCACGTAATACGTCCACGTAACCATTGAAACTTAGTTGTCCCACATGAAACAAGCCTAGAATAACCTGTATACACCTAATAGATATCTGTATCGATCTCTCCGGAAATGTTCTACTCGGCGTAACTCAAGCCTACTCTTCAGAGTATCACCATGAAAGTCACCCGATATGTCAACGCAATCATTTTATCCTAGTTTTCTCCCTCGAGATGAATCTAGAAATTCTTATAAAAAGTTAACCGTAGAACTTCTGCCATCGCAAAATCATACGCCCAATCGATACCTATACCAATTGCTGCGTAGACGTTCTATACAGAGTGAAAGAAATTACTTTCTGGATAAAATTAATTACTTGCAATCATCAAAAGGTGTCTTGTTGAAGAAATTTCTTGGCTCCGGTGAAGTTGATTTTATAAGAATCATCGGTGCTGCATCCCAAATGATGGTGAGTTAACATCGAGTGCATATGATTTCGCGGAAAATATGTCATGTGCAAGATTGGTCTCCAGTACAGCAAATATTATCGAAAATTCCACCACTTTCTGGATAAGGCGCTGCATTTAACTCAAAAGTACTTATTATTTTATGTAAAACATGATTATTGCCAAATAAATGTTTTTTCAAGCCGATACAAGAACGAGTTCACTACTTACTTTCCGAGATTTGAGAGAAAATCTCAGAGATAATGGTAATTTCATGAAACTCCAGTCTGTTACAAGAATGTTATTCATTCCTTTAAAATTTTTCCGTCTCCGATGCGAATTGACTACTCGTATGTATACAAAAAATGTAAGCCTAACGAGTAAACGAACCAGCTGAAAAAAATTGAGTTTCGTTCAAAATTTGTCATAATTTCGTTCGATCGATTTGGTAGCTGTAACCAGTAAAGTGTCTATTTGACCTAAAAATTCATTTTTTTCTCTAAGATGTGATTTTTTATCTCAATGCACCGTATGCAACTCACGCCCACTCTTTCGTTTCACGGAATTATCATAAATCCCATGCGGTTCGCCCATGTAACCATTGTATCATAGTTATCTCCCTTAAGATGATATGAAAGGGTCATTCTATATATGTAAAACGTCAAAATATTTATAAAACTTTTCCCCAAACTGGGTGCACCGAATTATTTAAAATTTCAGCACGTGATTACTGAGGCCCTTAGAAAGAACGTGATACTCATGAAATTTCACTTTTCAAAAAGAATATGTGTCCTTGGTTCTAGTCTGGGATAAATAAAAAGTATTTTTTTTTAAATTGAAATTTCATAAACATCGCGATCTTCCTCGAGGCCTCTATAATCACGTACTGAAGTTCCAAATTATTAGGTGCATCCAGGTTCGAAAAAAATTTTATAATTATTTTGACATTTTATATATATAGAATGACCCTTTCGTATCACCTTAAGGTAGACCTAGAAAAGCCTATAAAAAAGAATATCGTAGAACTACCGTCATGAAGAGATCATAGACACATTTACCGTTACCTGCCCGAGTTGACGCAAAGACGACCGGTCACCGATTGGCCACTTCTTCAGGGCGTCCATTCCAGGTCGCGACACGAGCGACGACGTCGCGAGGGATCCGCAAGAATAACGCACGGGTCGACCTATCGCGTTACCTGGGGCATCCTCTGAAAATCCACTCAGGTTTCCCCATATCGGAGATACGACCGGGGCGGCCTCGGGTGACCTCGACTTGGACGGAAAGGAAAGACGCCTCTTTCTCGGCGCCCTCGGGGACATCGGAGACCGGGACGAGCGAGCCCTCCGTGAAATTCGGTCGAGTAGGCCGTCGACTAACGAGCTGCTTAACGAGAGACAAAGATCGTCAGCGGGCTCCAGCGGAAGGAAACGATTGAAACGCATCAGGGGTAGTTTCCGAGCCTGGAGATGGATGGCCATCGAAATGGACGATTAAAGGGGCATGGTCCGCCATGGACCGCCCGAAGATCAGGCGGCACGCTTAACCCTTTCGTTACCTTGGAAGAGATATCTCGCGACCCAATACTGGCCGATTAACGCTTTTGACGAAATATCTCGCGACCCGATACTGGCCGATCAACGCTTTTGACGAGATATCTCGCGATCCGGTAGTAGCGGATTAACGCGTTTGACGATAATCTAGCTTTCTAGCACCAATATTTTGACATTCTACATGAATATATTTTATAACTAATTCTATTCGTATAGCTAAAAGCAAGAAATAAATACAGTTTTTATTAATACACACAAAATAATTAGTCTAGAATGTCAAAATATTAGTGCTAGGAAGCTAGATTATCGTCAAAAGCGTTAATCCGCTACTACCGGGTCGCGAGATATCTCGTCAAAAGCGTTGATCGGCCAGTATCGGGTCGCGAGATATCTCGTCAAAAGCGTTAATCGGCCAGTATTGGGTCGCGAGATATCTCGTCCAAGGTAACGAAAGGGTTAACGTGGCGAAAGTCGATCAAATGGTAGGGTAACAGACGATCGAAGATGAAAATCGAGGTGAGAGACGGTCGAAGACGAGAAGGGCTCCGGGCGGACGCATCGCCGAGGTTTCCCATCGATCCCTCCCGCATCTATCTCGAAGACGGCCTGAAAGTTCAAGTTCTCATGAGCGAGGAAGACGTAGAGATTAGATTACCACGGCATTCCCGCGCGAAGAGGCGACGACCACGCGTTGAATCCGCAGTCGAATGAAAAAGTACATAAATCCTGGGCAAACGTAGGCAGCCGTTAACCACTCGAGTCGAACGTATCATAGCGCCTTTTCGACCGTGATTTATCGATACCCTGATGTCGTCGATGAAGACCATTGCCACCTCGGATCCGCTAACGCCCTGCCATCGATCACCGGTCCCAACGATCTCACCGATAACAACCCACTTTCCTCGATGCCTACATTGAAAATACCGATCGAATTTTCCAAAAATAGCGCCGCCCCTGTCCGAAGCCCCTGAGACGGAAGATCTGGGTAGCGTCTAAGCTCGCTTCCTAAATCACCTCGGGAAGGGAAAAATAATCTCCTCGTCCGGAGCCGCGCGACTCATCGCCGATCGGGCGAGCATCGATCTACAAGAGCGGTCGAGTTCGCGTCCGCTGGATAGGGTTACGCGAGTGTTCCCACGTGGGGCGTCTTTCGCGTAGAGGAGCGGGCGATCGGTAAGAGAGCCTCTACGAGGCTCGAGACCGCATCCGGACGATTCATCCCGTCGGTCCATCGCGGTCGGTCCCGACCGGCGAAAGGGGGTCCGAGTGAATGCATAATGGTGAATCATATCTCCGCTGAAGAAACTAGATCATTAAGCCACGCAACCTTGGATTTCTTGCCAAGTTCAGTGCACTGTCCAGCCGGCAGGCTGAATATATATACGGGACGGGGCGCTCTTCGGGGCCGTCGCGTCTCGCTCCCTCCGACCTAGAGCGACATCGCGCGGTCTCGCTCGCTCGGGTTCCGTGCACTCTCTGTCGCCTCTCGGTACGTCCGCGTGTGCGTCCGGGGTAACGTACGTGGACGTACGGCTCTCCTCTTGGTGCCCGTTCCTCCCGGGCTACCGGAGAGACCATCTAGGCCTATCCTAGTTTTTGCCCGGTGCTCGAGCGCGCCTCGGCTCGCCTCTCCGTCTTTCAGGCCATCTTGGGGTCCGCGTCGACCCTGCCTTATATGATTATTTCCCCCGCGTCGCACCCTCCGACGAGGGTCCGTTTCTACGTTCCTCTAGGTGCCGTCACCTCGTCCCGGGGCACGACTCGTCCTCGCCGATGAAATCGCCACCGGACGAGGCGCGGTGGGTGGTTCGAGGGTGGGCGATGCCGTAAGGGAGCGACCGTGCTCGAATGCGAGGGGCGAGGTATACCGTTAAAGATGTTCATAAAATTCGTACGCGAGGTTGCAGTAAAGTTGTAAACTCGGTGTCTTAAGGCGAATTGACCTAAACATCTTAGGGATTCGTGAATAACATAATTTTATAACAACATATCGTGTTTCGTGAAATGACGAAGGCAAGTTAAGACAGTTATATATTAAGTTCATAACATATATCCAATTTATATAAATGTATAAATGATATATTATAAAATTAATTTATCGCGTTCGAATAAAACTTCCAAAGGAATGGTATTACATTCCCAAGTCGAAATATAAAATATGTCCGCAGCGCGTCTGCCGCACGCCCGGAATAGGTCTCTAGGTCCGTAGCGAGTGCATAATAAGTCCGAATCGTGACGTTAAGATGTCATGAAAGTGTTATATATATGTTACAGTGAAACACCGAAATCTGGAGAATGTCGACTTTCACCGGTGAATGTCAACATTCACATACTCGCTTAGTGTATGTCCGAAATATTTGCTAAATACCCTTATTTCTGACTTACACCGGTAAATGTTGACATTCACCATGCACTAATATCTGTGATTGTCGACACACACTGGAGAGGGTCCGAATGTACAACAATGTAATGAAATATTCGATCTTTCACCGACGTATTTGGTATCTGTTGACATTCACCGGTGAAAGTCGACATTTTCCAATTTCGGGCATTCACGGTAACATATATATATCAAAACGTCAAAATATTTACAAAACTTTTCTCCAAACTGGGTGCACCAAATAATAGAACTTAACGAAACTTAAACATGTGATTATAGAGCTCCTACCGAAGATCTTGGAACTCGCGAAATTTCATTTTCCGAAAACAAATTATGTATTTATCCCGGGCAAGAACCAAAAGGTTTTTTTTTCCAAAAATAAAATGTAAGTTTCAAAACCTCCATTAGGACCTTCATAATCATGTGTTAAAGTTTCAAATTAATTGGTGCACCTAATTTGAAGAAAAGTTTTATAAATATTTTGGCGTTTTGATATGCATATATATAGAATGACTCTTTCATAACACCTTAATTTACCGAAGGTCCGCGGCAAGTCTGGATTAACCTCGTGGACATGATTGTTCATTGAACGAACCTCCACCCGACTTGCCGCTTACTGAAATTTCGACTAGGGAGAATTACAATAATTTCTTAACAGCGTACCGAGAATCAGAGACCCGGGATAAAGAAGGTGACAACTGAGAAACAGAAGGGAGCATTCCGCCGGATCCCACGGAATGTCGGAAATATTAGAGCACTCGGTAAATCGCCCAGCCATGGCTAATTGGTGCCAGATCAAACGGAATGAAATTGCAACGACATTTTCCGGAAACCTCGCCGAGGATTACCGAGAGAGAGAGTGATTGCGCGTGAAAATCAGGTGTACCCTGGCGCGGAGGAGACTTCGGGTGTCAAGTGGGAATTTGCGTGGGCCATCGTGTGGTCACGCCGTGACGAATGTGTTAAGTAGTAGGATTCCGCGATGGTCGTCGTGAAAGTACCGTAAAGGAAATGCGCGGACCAAACTTCGAACTCGAGATGCAAAATCGCCGTGACACGCCGAGCGGTAATAAGCAATGCGAGCCTGTAACCACCGTAAATTACCTATAATTTAAGCAGAATAAAATTCCTGAGTTATATATCATAGCACATTCGGAATACTGTTCTGAATTGTAATTTTGGAATACAAGGGTATTTACAGAATTACTTGCGCCGTTTAATTTGTAAAATCACAAATCTTGATACGAAGGAAGTACAGAATATTTACAGGATACTGTTGTTCATTTGAAATACAAAAAAAATTAAATAATGACTAGCGGAATTGAATTAGCTGATTATCTATTATTAATGCCAATAAGGTTTCATAGAAACCGACAAATATGAGATTATACAAAGAAAAGACTAATACTTTGATAAAAATGATTCTTTTTCATTTACATGATGTAAAAATGCATTGGAGTACCCATGTTCCAAATTGCCTTCCCCCGCAATAAAATCACTACCTTACGTAATTTTTCAATCAAACCAAAGTTTGAAATAGTTTGTGTACTTAAGGTGTTATGAAAGTGGCATCTGAATCAATCTTTCGTGAAACTTTTCACCAAACTACGTATAACGAATCGTTTCAATCTTTACCAGGTGAATACGAAGGCTCCAAGGAGGGTTCTGACACCCATAAAACGTCATTCTTTTTATAAACAATGTAAAAAATATCTGTGAACAAATTTTAAAAAATTGAAATTTCATGGTTATCGGAACGTTCCTTACAGCCTCCATAAGTACAATGTAAAGTTTGAAACCATTCGATACACCCAATCCGGAGAAAAGCTTCATAAACGGGACCTCTTTAACGCCACTTTCATATCACCTTAATTGCTATCGACAGTTTGTAACATAAAAGTCTATTGTTTTTCCTATTAAGTCATGGAGTTCCATTTGTTCTCATCGTTTGCCATGATTTTCTATTCATTTTAAACAAGCGGGTACACCAAACACGCTGCACTTCCTAAGTGCTACCGAAAATTGGGGCAAATCGGACCTCAAGGATGAAGAAACGACTCGTGTGCAGCCGATGCGCACATGACATTAAAGCATAACAGAGGATGCGTTCTTGCTCTCCTTTTCGGACCATATGCGGTACGGTGCATCCTCGCGCGATTATTTCCTTAGCGAGCGTAACCGCTGCACCGCGCATTCGTCGGATGCACCGCACGCGTGCATTCTCGGATAAAACGTCTCTACTCTCCTTTCGTCCCCAAGACACCATTAACGTCCTTTCCTTCCTTTTCCCACTGCGTCCACCTCTGGGAGAGCCAATAAAAACTGAAGTACGGGGGAGAAAAAAAAAATGCAATACGACGAAGCGGCGCAAACTCTCGTAGGAATACCGTAAAGATATCGTCAAGGTGTCATTAAGGCATCAAACCTTGAACTTAAAAGGGCTCCATCATTGCACGAGTCGGGACGTACGTGCAGTGCCAACGCACGGCGTGCTTCTTGTCCTTGCTCCTCTTTTCGAGCCATCTGCAGCGAAGTGCATGCCTTGCCCGAGCATTTCCTTCGTAAGTCTAACTACCACTTGCATCACGAGATGAGCCACCTGTCCTACTCCCCTAGCGACGCCATTCTCACTATTTTCTTCCTTAATGCGATCTTACGGATTATACACCAAATGCCATTAAAGAAACATGATTAAACACGGGGCTTAAAAAATCAAACGTTGCGTTCAGGCATGTCAAATGTGCATTACACGCGACAGAGTGCAACTTCGTTTTTTAGATCTTACGATCGTTTTTACGACCGCTCCGTTGTTTATCCTTTATTCTAGAATGTATACGTCCTCGAGAGGAATACGTAGTTGCTGCAAATGCATTACAAGGTTAATTCGGATTAAACGTTTAAATTAATCGGTAGGACCTCGTTTTATAGGGCTTATATGTACATGCGATGCAGAAATCCCCGTGGATACTAATATCCCGAGATATTATCGTTTTCAAATAGCGTACGTCGCTCTCGCTCCTGCATAATTAAACTCGCTATGTCGGGCGAAGAGTTCTTAATTGGCCTTGCCATTAAGAATTTCACGAACTCGTAAATATCCCCAACGATGCTTACGAGCACTTGAAATTCTTTCTTTCTCCGTAAGTGACGAGTCTAATTGTCGAGCACGTCCAGAATCCTAGTTGCCTTTTATCTTTAAAACATATCGACACTATACTACAAAGAACGAAAACAAAGAAAATTTATAAAACTGAAAAGAAAATAAAACGGTTCCAATTCTCTCACCTCAGACTAAACGTATAAAGTCCAACCTTACAGATAAGATTATATATTAAACGAAATTGAAGAAAATGACTAATAGCAAAAAAGTAAACCAACTGCAATTCTCTCACCCCAGACTACTATATAAAAAAAATAAATGTTTAATCTTTCAGCATAAAACCGTTTCATATTTAAGCAACCCTTTCTTGACGCTCTTCATCTGTCCTACTCTTAATTCGAGGGGCTATTCACTCGGAAATTAGTGAAAACGATTTCAGTCTTTGGGAGCCAATCGCCGTTAATTTCATATGATAGACAACAATGCGATTCAGTAACAAGTGCCGTTCGGCCATAAAATTGGGACAGTGTTTTGATGATTTCCAACGATTTCCAGATGATTTCGACATGATTTCGAGCATTAAAATCCATGATATCCTGAGTGAATGTCCCCTCGGATTCCTCGGCTAAAGGAACGAAATATCGGAATATAAGAAATGATTTGTGGGTTGCAATTAGTTGCGATAGCCCTTGTTAAGGCATGAGTCAAATCGAGGTTTCGCTAAAGAAATAGAAGAAGTCACAATGAGAACAGTCGAATTTAATATTTCCTGAGTGAAAACCCCTTTGTGTTAACTCTTTCGATGACCCTTTGCTTCAGGATATCATCTGTACCCAATCAAATAGATTGACCTAATCGGTCGACCATCGACCCCAGCGTGAAAAGCACAATTCGGCAACCATCCTATAAAGGGGTGCAACCGCACCCTCTCGAAAGAATAGCCGTGTAGCCCACCAAGGACTTCCTTCATGCGCGCAACCGCACTGGCTCGGGGTCTCCCTTCGAGGGGGATGCAAGGAGCAAGCCACCTATGAAACGAGCTGTAACCCCTGCGGTGACTGCGACGTTCTGGCTTTACCGGAGGCGAAAATCGATCGGCGGTAACGCGATATACCGGAGGGGTCGTGAACTTTCAACTGTTCGCCGAGGTGCAGCTCGTGCCTCTTTGATTAAATTTATTAATCGGAAATTAAGGGCGGCCTCTGGGCAGGGGAAAGACGAGAGGTGTACACCGGGTGCACGCCGAGCCCCCGTGGGAAGGTCTTGCCCGGAATAGCCGCCACTTTCGCCGAGTGATCCTCCACGCTCTGGTAAAGAGGACAAGATCGATCAGCAATCGATCATTCATTATCAACATCTAACTATCGCTAACAGCCGTACACGATTACCGGTATCCCTTAAACCCTGCAAATTTGTCTAGTCCATTGATGGACGTTGTTTATAGAATTTATGAATAAACTCCACCAATAGGAGACTGTTCGCGCGAGACGTGACTCCTAGGGTTGATAACCAAAATCAACACGATCCGGTCAGGCCTTTACATATACCTGGCATATAATAGTAACCACAAGCGTAAAAGTAATAATTGACCAATCAAATTCCGAAACATTTAATACGATGTCTTATGTCGGCGATTTGATCGACGGATTCTCATGTCCACCGTTGCGCTACTGTTAACACGAGGTTATGTGTGACGGACTTTAAGTAAGATTTCGGATGTAACGAGAGCGCCGATTTACTTGAACTATTCTTTCCTAAAAATATCTAATCCACTGATGGATATTAGTTGCAAAACGTACGGATAAAACTCCATCGATAGGAGGTTGTTCGCACTACAAGCAACTCCTGTGGTTAATTAAAAAATAAACACGCTGAGTTAAGGTGAAGTGAAACACCCTTCAAATCAGTCGATTCGAATACAACACTTTTTTTTAAGGGTATTAGACCAAACTGTCCGAAACTTTCACACATCACTCCTGATCATCTAAGAATCGTCCTGACACATTCAAAATTTGGATTATTTGACAAAATTTTTAAACAGCCCAAACCAGAACTAAAATGGCGTCGAGCTCTCATATTTCGATCAATATACAATTATCGAAGGCTCTGATATGAGAATCGAAAGGGTCAGGACCATTTTACGACAATTTAGAACACTCTGGTAATCGATAAACTGGCATTTTAACAGGATAAGTACAAAAAAAGAGTTGTATGCACTTCTATGCTAAAACGATGGTAATACGAGGTCTCGGAGTGAAAATTTAATTGACCTGGAAATCATAGATGGCGCAGGGTGTCCCTCTGCAGTCAATTGGGGCCCCAGAAAGCGTGACTCCAGAGGATTTCTGGAGTTTTACTTCGATTTCTTTATAATTATTGTACGAAAACAACAGGTGGAGTATGCCATTTGGTACGATATTCAATGTAATTCGAACGTCGACAACGTAGGCATTTAGAAAAATCTTCTTTATCGACGTTGATCAAGTTCCTCGACGTGTTTCACTTCACCTTAAGCGTGGATTTCGGATATGACGAGCAAGCTGACGAGGTTGAACCGTTCTTTCCTAAAAATGTCTATTCCACCTATGGATATTATTTGCAAAATATATGAATAAAACTCCACGAAAAGAAGGCCGTTCGCCCGAGTCGCAACTCCTGGGGTTGATAAAAAAAATGAACACGCTCAGTTAAGCACGAGTTTCGGACGTAACGAGCAAGCCGGTTCGGTTGAGCTAGTCTTTCCTAAGCGGACATGCCACGGGAGCGAGGACTTGCGAAAAAGGAAGACGTTTCCCGTGTAATTCGGTACTGTCCTAACGTCGCCCTTATGCCGCGCAACATTCGATACCCTCTTGTGTCACGCTATATACGGTACAAGGTAAGACAACACCTGTGATATAACCGGCGCGAATAAAACGGCCCGGTAACCGAACAGTCGTACACGAGAGCCTAGAAGATCGATTTCCCTTGAATAAAACATCCGCGGTCGCTGCTCTCCTTGTGTTTTCCGTGCGCGATCCGCGATCGGCATTATCGATGGGCACGTCCTGGCAGCGCGAGTGCTCGTCGAGTTGAAAAAATCCCACGGTGAGGTGGATCGGGTCCGCCGATTTCCAATACAAATCTTCTCTCTACGTTTCACCCCGGGAATTTATAAAAAATAATCGTCACAGGCGTTGGAATGGAAACTACGAATTGGCAAAGAATCAGATATCAGATATCATCAATTATCCCTAATCGATCTTTCGCAAAATGCCCATACGCATCCGGTACCGCTTGTCTGGAGCACGTTTATTTTTATTTCGCATTTGCAGTATCTTTATTTCAAATTCTCTCAATGCCAGCGCAGGAAGATGAACATACGTAGAATTAACGATGAAAAAAGAGATTAAGATGAAATACCACCAACAAGCGGCGATTTTAACCCTTTCGTTACCTTGGACGAGATATCTCGCGACCCAATACTGGCCGATTAACGCTTTTGACGAGATATCTCGCGATCCGGTAGTAGCTGTATTTATTTCTTCTTTTTAGCTATACGAATAGAATTAGTAATAAAATATATTCATCTAGAATGTCAAAATATTGGTGCTAGAAAGCTAGATTATCGTTAAAGGCGTTAATCCGCTACTCCCGGATTGCGAGATATCTCGTCAAAAGCGTTGATCGGCCAGTATCGGGTCGCGAGATATCTCGTCAAAAGCGTTAATCGGCCAGTATTGGGTCGCGAAATATCTCGTCCAAGGTAACGAAACTGTTAATATCAACTCGCCAAGCCAGAAGCACAGCCGCTGACATCTTAGTCAATAAATTGTAACGAAATAACCCAAATAAAAATATTTCCCCAATGTATAGTAACACTAAACACAGACACGCGAAAATACTAACTGACCGTAAACAAAAAGCTTTTCACTTTCCGCAACTTCCCTTTCACGACCCAGAACTTACGGGACTACCGTGCGACAAGAAGTTTCACTCGGAAACAAAAGAATCCTTCCCAGTCGAAAGTGCGCGTCATCGAAGGCGGCGAGACGAATCCACCCCATAAGCGACGACGGCGTCGTCCGAAGCCATCCGTAGGTGTGCAATGATTTCGAGCGATTTTGCCAAGACGTTGCCCCGACGTCGCGCCTCCCATGCCAAAAGGTCTATCCGCTGACAGTAATGAGTCCTTAACAGCGATCGCCTCGTCACGGGTATCGATGGACTGTCGACTCGCGTTACGAAATAGACCTAGCCCGAGACAATAACGCGAGCCGAGCCACCGCGAAGGATCCTGTCCGAGTATCGGTAACGCCCCTGCAAAGTAGTCCGCACATGTGTCCCCTTAGAGCGAACAAACGAGCTTTAACGTGGCTCAACGACTCGCGAGTGCAATATCCCGGTGCAACGGGTCCCGAGGTCCTGCGGTTTTGCTCTCGACAGGCGTCCCCATGCGACGCGAGGTACACGCGTTCTTTCCACTCGGGAGAGGTACGACGGGCCGCGTATCCTTCTGCGGCGTGTCCCCGTCCCACGGAATATACAGTGTCGCGTTCCTTCGGCTCGGAAATCCTTCACGGGCCTCAACACTCGACGTTACGCCCGATCGGCTCGGCGAACCCGCCAAATCCGGACTCGCCAGGATCTGCAAATTCCGTCCCGGGGCGACATTTTTCTGACCCGGTCGATCGTCGTCGAGCTCGTCATTCTTCGATGCGTGTCCTAGCCGAGGGGGTATTCATTCGGAAATCAGCGAAAACGATTTCATTCCTTGAGAACCGATCGCCTTTGATTTCGTATGATAAACAACAATGCGATTCCGTAACATGTGACGTGCGACACCTTAAAATTGTGCCAATGTTTTGGTGATTTTCAACGATTTCCAACCGATTTCCACGTGATTTCGAGCATTGAAATTCATGACTTCCTGAGTGAATACCCCATCGGTCTTAGGCAATCGTTCGGGCAGCTGGAAACAACGCTACCAAGGTAAAGACCAGGGGTCAAGATTGCTAGAAATCATGATTTCTTTCAAGAAAACAAAAATCGTTGGGTATTTAATCACGGGTCAAATTACAGTTTTTTTTAATTTTTCAATCGTTCGGATAAGCGCATAATTAACAAAGTTATGTTGGATCGATATCATCGAAAAACTATTGTAATTTGATCGCAAGTCGAGAACATGGAAAGTATGACCTGGTACTTCCCATTTTGTGCGCCAGTAGCATCATCTGCAAACGTGGAAAGAATGTTTTCGTGCCAGTACGTTCAAGTATTACGAATACATTGGACGATCGGAAAGCCTTTAAATTGGCGTATCCGTTTACACTTTCCAATAGTTTACTTTACAAAATTAATTCATGTGTACCATTTGTTTGTCTGCGTAAAAATCGGATGATTTTAATTGTGATTTTAATCAAATGATTTAAATGTCAACCCTGCCAGAGATGTACGCCATGAAAGTGTTGCGTCGATTTGAAAAGGGGAAAGCGAAATTGAAATTAATGTTGACGTCTCCCGTGGCGAGTGGTGTTGTTACTTCTAGTTGGAGATGGAAGATATCGGTGTTTAAAAAAATGAACAGCCTCGAGTTTGTCGCTCCCGAGATCCAGCATGTACCCTCGCATTAATGGACATCTCCCTGCGCCCAGAACACGCGTCCTTGCCAATCCGACATAGCATGACAACGCGTATCCTTCTTCGGCGAGTCTCGTTCAATACTCCGAGACGCGATCCTTCGGATCGAAAATCCTTCGCGCAATCGAGGTTACGACCGCGTAATACGCGCTTCGCGGATTAATCCAACCGATCGCGGGAGCATTCGTCACAAACATGGTCATCCTTTTTTCTCCTTTCAACTAGCACAAGGACTCGTCGTACCATCTCGTTTCGTCGCTTGTTAAAAATCGCGTCGATTTAAAAAAATAAGCCGGTTTCGTGTTTGCCATTCTACCGATCCTAGACATTTCAACAGTGTATAAAGACCCCGATGAAATTAACCAGTTAGCTGTGGCGCCCCCTTTTGCGAGCGCGCACCTATACGTGTCGCCGAAATCAAGCGATGACGAGTATACTCGTCAATCACAGAGTAAGTGTCGCTGTTAAGATACTGGATTAAAAAGATGGGTTTATTTGATAAAATTGACACTTTTATTACTAATGTATATTTATTTGGTTAACTTAAACATATATTACATACTTATTAGACGAAAAACGCAAGAGAAATTAAATGCATATGATAGCAAGAATTTAAATTCCTGCTGTGGCGTGGTATTCGGCAAAACAGGGTGTTACACATAATGGGACTTTGCAAATGGAACACCATTTACGGGGCGCATGAGTTTATCTCAAATTATTTATATTTTTTATTCGTTTATTTTATTCCGGCCTGGCCTCAAAATATTCTAAACATCTTGAAATTTGAGAATATGTTTTGTTTTTCTCAAAAATAAAAATTTAAATAGCCAATGGTCCCTACTTTATACGCATGACGAGTATACTCGTCAATACACAAAATCGTGCCACTTCTCCATGACGAGTATACTCGTCAATCACAGTTAACTGGTTAAAATCCCTCCACATAATCAAAAGATTTAATTACCACATTCGGGAAGAATTTCCATGATCCCCCAAAATGCAACCACGAGGAACCGAAAGCATCGGGTCGGCCGCCTCTAAAATTGGGAATCGAAAATCGAAATCCACGGGTACCGATAACGATCCCAGAAAAACCGACTCGAAATCGGTTCCGCGTACCGCAGCGTTTCCGCATCGGGTTCTCGGCCGTTTCCAGGAGCCGAAGAAGGAGGAATGCCTAGAAGAGATCGCCGAGTCGCGGTTACGAGGAGGATCGGAGCCGATTTTCCTTCCCGAGGCATCTCCCCGAGGTCGACTCGAATTGCCCTTGCCGGGGAGGAATCTCTCCTGAAATTTTCACTCATCGGAGCGATCAACCTCGCAATTGAAGTTCCGCGCGTGCGGGGCTCTTCCAGGAACGCATTTGCGAGGACGCGATCGTCGGCCGAGCCGATTCTCGGTTTCTCGCCGCGCGTCGTCTCGACGACTCTCGAATCAATCGGAGACTTCGGAAATGTTCGATTATCCCCCAGAAATGACCGCTTTCGAGTCGGGGCGAATGTGGGCCGATTTCACGCATCCTGGGAGCGTAAGAAACCTGGAATGCAGCCACGAGGACGACCGAAGTGTCTAGCTGGTACTTTCACGGAGAGTTCTCGCGGTTTCCGATCGCGCCTCATAAAGCACGCATCATCGAGCTCGGCTGATGTCTTTATGTCGGAATGCCTTCGATTCCGCAGAGAAAGTCTGCGAGTCCGATTTAAGTGCCCAATATCTTCCCTGCGAACGCCGATTCCCAAGTGCCGCGTGGACGAGTAAAAACAAAACGGACGATATTGAGAAAATTAATGAAAGAATCCGATTGAATCTTCGTCCGAACTGTAAAATTTACGTACAATATACGCCGTCGAAACATTATTACAAATGTATCATTCGGAGCAGCTGTTGAGTTGTAGATTTTTATGTAATCGCTTTAAAAGCAGTTGCTCGAAAAACATATTCATCTTTAATTATCGAATAAAAATGTTGAGATGTAAATTACATTCGAAGGTGACTACGTGGCTAATCGAGTTAATAAATTTCAAAGAGGCGCCGTTGTGTCGGTTTACAAATTTTTTCCAATTTCATTTTTTTTACCGAGGTCGAACACTTGCACTTTTAGTTTGCTCATCTTTTGTTTACTTACAATGATTAGACAAACAACAATCGGCGAGGATGTACGTGGCATATTGTTACATCATTTTCATTTTTAAGTGATAAAGTAAGATATTAATTTCCCAGAGATTGTTAGTTTGGTAGGAGGTGAAATTAATTCGTTCGTTCCCACGGTCATACGGATAACAAAGCGATGTGTCACACATATGTGACGGCTGGGAGCGAACGAGTTAAAGATGTCTACTATTAACAAATCCTTATATTTTCCATAGATCTTGCAAAATATTATGGTGACTTATTGATTAAAACAATATTCATATACAAATGTAGACTATTTGAAAGAGTCCAACTGCTCGGTTCAGTGGTTCTGGATTAAGTGCCCTTTCTGTTAACTGCTCATAGACGTTCTCAGTTCAGCCTTATCGGTTATTTACGCAACAATGACGTCTTCTCGTCCGTGACCCCTGAAATAAAGCCACTCATGGACCTCCGATCATTTTGACGTGGTCCTTTTGTGAATATTCCCTTCATTTTAAAAGATACGAATTATTTACGTTTCCGACTGCATAAAAAATCAAGGTAAAGTTCGAATAGCCGCCATTTTGCCAATTTAAAAAATTCTAAACGTTTCTTTTTTTTTTTTTAAACGAACAAATACTCTATCTCTCGAATGGCACGTTTCATTTTTATGGTGCAATTATGTGAACGACAATCAGCAAATACATAAAGGACAAATTTTCGTCGCCATAACTCGAAAGCGCGAACTCCCCATGCGTACCCGTCGCCCAACAATCGGCTTTCCTTCCATTTTCGGGATCGAACACGGATATTGGAGAAATTCTAATTTCAAGGATAATAATCCATGGCCGGATACATTGCAGCGTCTTCCGTCTCTCTGCTCTAGCTCCCTCTCGAGCGATTAGACGCTTCACGGAACATCGGTTACTTCGAAAACTCAATGTACATTAGGTCCAACGGATGCTCGGCAATACGAATCTAGACCCGTTGAATACCTCGAAGCAATTGAAATCAATCAACGGTTACGCAATTACAGTGAACGACCTTCCTGCCCGCTTGAAATCACTCCTCGCCGCGTTATTCCGCGAAGTGGCGCAATCCTACGAAAATCCGCCGTTTATACAGTTCCGAAAAAATTCGGCCGCGTTTCCTTTTCCTAGCTAATAACGGCGAGGTCCTCCACCAGGAGTCTCATTAGCTGTTTTTGCATAGCTATTTCCTACGTTAATCGACCGGAAATCAATGGCGACCAGTGTAGGAACGGTGCCCACCATTAGGACATCCCGCGCGAGTAGCGAGATCGACCAGGAAGAGCTCGAAGCAGGAATAGGGCGGAGATTCAGAAAGAGAGGATTCAGCTCGAGGCGAGGCATTAGGTAAGTACTCTTTTGGTCTATTTTGCAAGATGCCCTTGGAGGCCTGAAAGGTTCGCCGATGTTGATTAAATTCTTTAAGTGGGCCCATTAAATCCACCGTGGATGCGCAACTTCCCGCCTTCGAATATGAAATACCTTTGAATTATCGCCGTCCGAAGTACTACCTGGCGGGATTGAGAATGTTCAACTTTTAATTCCCCGAGCCCCATCGAGCCGCGTGATTTAAGGCGGAATATTTGTTTATACTCCCAAGCCGACGTTCAGTTAATTAATCGAGCAATAATCGGCGCACAAATTTCCGTACAATTTCGCTAATTAATTGAATAATAATTCGAAAAGAAGATGCCGCAGAAATTCGTGCATTAATTCCGTCACGTCTTGGAGCGATTTATAATACACAAGTTCAATTATTATCATTGCGTGACTCGTTTTACGCCCACGGGGATAAATTCTTCCCGTTTCGGCCGAGATTTCGAGGAAAGCAAGAAAATCCTAATTAATTGAATAATAATTTCGCTAATTAATTGAATAATAATTCGAAGGGAAGATGCCGCAGAAATTCGTGCATTAATTCCGTCACGTCTTGGAGTGATTTATAATACACGAGTTCAATTATTATCATTGCGTGACTCGTTTTACGCCCACGGGGATAAATTCTTCCCGTTTCGGCCGAGATTTCGAGGAAAGCAAGAAAATCCTAATTAATTGAATAATAATTTCGCTAATTAATTGAATAATAATTCGAAGGGAAGATGCCGCAGAAATTCGTGCATTAATTCCGTCACATCTTGGAGCGATTTATAATACACGAGTTCAATTATTATCATTGCGTCACTCGTTTTACGCCCACGGGGATAAATTCTTCCCGTTTCGGCCGAGGTTTCGAGGAAAGCAAGAAAATCCCGGTGGCGTTTCCCTGGTCACCCATCCAAGTACCGACCGTGGTCGACGGTACTTACCCTCGAAGGTCGTTCACATTCACGAGCCTGAAATGGGGCTATGCGAGCCCCTTGTAAGTACCCTCAGGTACGAATGTAACTACGATTTATGCGGTGTAGAATGTAAAAGAAACACCACAAGATGAAACACACCTGGTCGGAGTCTAACCTCCTCTCGCACTCTTTTAGTAATTTCGCATCGAGCGAATGCACGCACGTACGGCGAAAACATGCTCGTTTCTGCGTCCAGTACCGAGCAAAACCGCGGAAGTACCATTAAGCGCGTATTTTCGCGTAAATATCGAGTAACGGTAAATATAAATAATCCCCGTCTCCGCTTGTCCGAATCGAAAGGAAATAAATAATATCTCCATTTACCAAAGCGCTGTTTTCGTGCGTATGCATGTATGTATGTATTTATGCATGTCCGTCACGAAACAAAGGTAACGCATCTCGACGTTTCCGGTTTGTATGTTGAAAATCGCCGATACATGTCCCCCCTAAATCGGGGTCGAGGATGTCAAAAGTTTCATCGGATGAAAAAAATTCCGATCGCATGATCGAGATTCGGCGATTAACCAATTATGATCAAACTCGGCGCGGTCGAGCCACCGCGAAGAGCCGTGCCGCCGAAGCCGGGCGCGTCGGCGCTCGGGGTATATCTAGTTATGAGTATTAAGCGTGAACGTCCAGCTAAATATTGACCGGCAATGAATTTAAATCCAGCTCATTTCCGCGTATTCCAAAAACAACAATGCAAACGTACGCGTTAAGGTGAAGTGAAACATCCTTCAAATCAGTCAATTCGAATACAACACTATTTTTTAAGGGTATTGGACCAAACTGTCCGAAACTTTGACACATCACTCCAGATGATCTAAGAATTGTCCTGACACATTCAAAATTTTGATTTTTTAACAAAATTTTTTAACTCAGTCCAGACCAGAACCAAAATGGCGTCGAGCTCTCATATTTCGATCAATATACAATTATCGAAGGCTCTGATATGAGAATCGAAAGGGTCAGGACAATTTTACGACAATTTAGAACACTCTGGTAATGGATAAACTCGCATTTGAACGGGATAAAGACAAAAAAGTGTTGTATGCGCTTCTTTGCTAAAACGATGGTAATACGAGGTCTCGGAGTGAAAATTTAATTGACCTGGAAATCACAGATGGCGCAAGGGGTCCCTACGCAGTCAATTAGGGCCTCAGAAGGCATGAATCCAGAGGATTTCTGGAGTTTGTCTTCGATTTCTTTATAATTATTGTACGAAAACGACAGGTGGAATATGCCATTTGGTACAATACACAATAATATAAAATCGAACGTCGGCAACGTAGGCATTTAGAAAAATCTTCTTTATCGACGTTGATCAAGTTCCTCGACGTGTTTCACTTCACCTTAAGGGCATATTTGCACGTAACGACCCAACTATAAATACGATTTTGAAATCTCAACGGCCCTCCCCGTTCGCCGGCAACGACTTTTGTTCCACGAGACAATCGCCTTCGGCCGGAAGTTTCTTGAAGATTCCACCGGAAATTGAGGGCAACCTCCCTCGAGGAGATACTCCCGATTACGGGGCTTCCAGCGAGTGGCGAGATCGCGGACGATACGCCGAAGGAGGACTCGAGGAGGAAGAGAGCCGAGAAGCAAAAAAGTAAACACCGGCAGAAGTATGACGTAACGACCCGCAAGTGTAAATGCGATCGCGATCTAAGCTGGGCCGAATGGCCGCGGAGCCAGCTGAATTGCGCTCGTTACGGCAATTACGGCCCCGGTTGCAACAAATTGAAATCGCGACCAAAAGCGCTGGAAGAAGTGCCGCTTGAAATCGTCGTGACTATTATTATCCAAGAATCGAGGAAGGACCGAGATCGCCGAAGAGCCCGCGAGAAAAACCTCTAAATCAGGCGGCGATTTAAATATCGGGGCCCCGACTAGACCCCGGCATGCCATCGACAGGTATCCGAAAGTGATTACGGAATGCCCATTAGGTTTCTACTATGCAAATTAATGAGGGAAATGGACCTGACAATTATTACGTAATGACTCACCGAGCCAAGGCTCCACGTCCGAAGATCGCGTTAGGTGCAGAACGGTACCAGGGAATGGTATCGGTACATCTTCATGGCCCGTCGTTTGCACCACGAGTAGCCAGACAGCTATTGTTAATTGTTCTCCGTGTAGGCGTCTTTCGATCTCGAACCTTGCATGCTCGTCTATGAGCCGTGACCAGAGTCTTCCTGGAAGTTGCGCGGAGAGTAGGTACTACTGATGTTCCATTATAGTAGTTTAGAGGAATCGTGAGGGCGAGCGATATGCGCTGAAGGTAAAGAATGGAAAGGGGTCCAGAAGAGGGTCGGAAGAGGACCAGAAAAGGACCAGAAGAGATCCAATAGGAGCCAGAAAGGAATCAAAAATGAGCCTTAAGGGAATTTTCCCATGAAAACGTTCGAAACATAGGTACTTTTCATAAATCAATGAATGAAAGAAACAAAACGTAAGGTAAAAGACTTTAAGTACTTTTGTAATATATGTTTAAATTATGTAAAAAGTAATTAAGACTGGCCTGATTTAATATATTAAATTACACCAGACTAAATTTTGTTTCAGTCATTTAAACATATATTATTAAAGAGCTTAATGTTTGTTATCTTATGTTGTTTAGTTTCTCTTCTTATTGATATATGAACATTTTTTGAACATTCGCACGAAAGAGTTCCCAGGGAACTCATACCTTTTGACACGGTGAAAATACTCTTTTTGAAAATATGACAAGTGCCTTTTTGCATGCATTGTCGTAAGATATGTCAATAAGTTTCAGCTTCGCATACTTCATATTTTGCACGCGAGTTAACCGGATATGTGGGTACAAAAATGACCATAAATAACTAGATAGAAGCAAAATTACTCAGTTTTAGTTATCTACTAATACTGTTCACCAATGTTTCTTTACTTTGATAAAATTCCTTTTTAAAATTACTGCATGCTATTGGAAATAAATGAAAATGGTAATTTCGAAGCAAGTACTCATCATGACCCTTCTAAAGGCGGAATACTCTCATGTGATCATTTTATCTGAAAATTTATAACAAACAAGGATATACTTCAAAACACGATTCCGAACATAATTCCAACATTCTTCCACGTAAAATGATAAATAATGATATCAATATGTACCTAAAAGAATGGTTAATAACAAGTTTAAACTGTATTAAAATATATTTCATTTTTTCTGTACATCTTTGTGAAAGGGGTAGTTTTAATACCACCAATAGGATCGAGCCCCCTTGAGGTGAAGTGAAATACGTCGAGGAGCTTGATCGACGTCGGTAAAACAGGTTTTTCTAAATACCTACATTGCCGACGTTTGTTTTTATATTGACAGCCGCGTCGAATTATATTAAGTATTGTACTAAATGTCCGAAACCTCCATCCTCTTCTCGAATCGAATCGAAAACTCCATCTGTCGTTTTCGTACAGTAATTATAAAGAAATCTAAGTAGAATTCCATAAATCCCTTGAATTCGTCGTTTCTGAGGCACTGACTGCAGAGGGACCCCCTGCGCCATCTGTGATTTCCGTGTCAACTAAATTTTCACTCCGAGATCTCGTATTACCATCGATTTAGAATAGTAACGCATAAAATACTTTTTTGCCTTCATCCCCTTCAAATGAGAGTTTCTCGAATACCAGGGTGTTCCAATTTGTCGTACAATTGTCCTGGCACTTGCGTTTCTCTTATTAGAGCCTTCAATAATTGGATATCGATCGCCATATGAGAGCCCGACGCCATTTTGGTTCTGGTCTGGGCTAAGTTAAAAAATTGTTTTCAAAAATCCAAATTTTGAAAGTCTCAGGATAATTCTTAGGTGCTCCCGAGCAATGTATCAAAGTTTCAGACAGTTCTATCCAATAACCTTAAAAAAAAGTGTCTTATTCAAGTCGACTGATTTGTGAAGAGTTTCACTTTGCCTTAAGGTGGTAGGAAAGTGATATCCGAGACGTCAGTCGGTCGTGAAGCTTTTCTCCGAACTGGGTGAACCGAATCGTTTAAAACGTTACAACGTAAACATGAAGACTATAAGGAAGATCCTGACAACCATGAAATTTAATTTTTTTTAATAAAAACTTTTAAAAGTGTATATAAACAAATTTTTTTTAAATTGAAATTTCATGGTTGTCAAGAACTTCCTTGTAGCCTCCATACTCACCGTGTAAAGTTTAAAACGCTTCGGTATACCTAGTCGGGAGAAATGTTTCACAAACTAGGCCTCTTTGAGGCCACTTTCAAATCACCTTAAGGTGATATGAAAATGTGATATATACATACCAAAAAGTCAAAATATTTATAAAACTTTTCTCCAAACTGGGTGCACCAAATTATCTACAACTTTAACACGTGATTATGGAGGCTTAAAGGAAGTACGCGCTGCCCCTGAAATTTCATTTTTCAACAAAAAATATCTTTTTTTAGTTCTTGTCCGAGGCAAGTACAACATTTTATTAATATTTTGACTTTTCGTTATGTATGTATCACACATTCATATCACCTTCAGAGTAAGGGCGACGCAATTGCGAAATAATTTCGACGTATCAAGAGGAAGGGCTCACCTTGGCCGGAAGCGAATCTTGGCGAGACGTGTTCCGAATTTGGGACCTTGATGGTCCCAACGGGCCGCGATGCGCCGCAATTGACCCGCAATGACGCCCACAGCCGCGAGCGAACCGCGGCCAAACCGCGACCGAACCGCGGCCGAATCGTGGTCGAACCGCGAGCGATCATCGCGCACCTGCAGCAGCGTTTCAGATTGTTTTAGGGTCAAGCCGAGACGGGCCTTAATAGGTTCCAGACACGCTTCGTGCCTCGCAGAATCTCCACTGGACCGAGTCGCCTGTTAAGGCCCCGGCGGAGGGTCCGTGCGCGGAGCCTTAATGGCTCTAATGCTCCTGCCTCGCTTATGCGAGCTCGAAATGTCTTCAGCCACGGCCAACGCATTTCCCGCGGCCGGCCGCGTACGTAAACGAGATCGGGTCCCGTTTTTACGGGCTTTCATCCGGATCTGGTCCTGGACTCTCGATCCGGATGAAAGCTCGTAAAAACCGATCTCGATCTGTCCATAAATCAGCGACATCGGGGACGCTAAACGGCCCTGGAAATTAAAAAGGGAAACCCGCCGAACGAGGATCGGGAGTGCTCCGAGTGCGACATCGAGATGCGTCCACGGTGCCCGTTTTGCTTCATTTTGCCGACGCTCGGGATCGATGGTCGATCGAGATATCCGCTCGAAATGTCGGTGCAATTATCGCTGGAACGTAAGTAACGCTTGAAAATATTAGAGGCTGCTTTCGAGCGATTTAAAATGTCCCCGAGGCACTTCATCCGCGACCGGCTCGAGACGTTTGCAAATAGGAAATCGACTTCGACGACCCCGTGATAAACGAGCGACGATTTCGCGGCACCTTTCGGAAATCCGTATTACCGGCGAGTTTCCATGGCAGCCAAGTGGCCGGCGTCGCGACGCCGTGCGTCGACCTCGGCGACGGAAATAGAGAACGGCGTGCGAGCGAAAGACCGCGAGTCATTGCCAAGCGTTGAGGAAGATCGATCGAGAATATCCGAATCTCGCCCCCCTTATCCAGTTTTACCGAGGAATGCGGTCTCCTCGAAAAAGCCGAGCTTTTACTTTCGGATGCAAGGATTGCTATCAACACCGAAGCGAATAACCCCCCCAGTCCCAATTCCGGGTCTTTGGCCGAGAGAACTCTCTGCAATCCGAAATACGCGGTACGTTTCATCTCGTACGAGCACCCAATTACCAAGGGTTCGATCACAAAGAGTGACAAAAACTGAGTCGGATGCAAATGATCCGCGGTATCGGTAATATTCATCCGCCCATATTCGCGAGCGACTCTGTTAGCTCGCGAAAATCCTTTTACTTTCTTCCTCGTGGAATCGCTGACACGATGAACTCCATTTTGACAAAGGTATGATCCGCACTAAGTATGACAAAAGATTCGTACGTGCCAATTATAACGATGGATTTAATAAAAACAACACGGGGAGACGGCTTTCGAGATAACCGTCAAAGTCGCCTTTGCGATATCAATAAAAAAAAAAGCAGATTTACTTGAATAAGTGACTTTTTTGGGGAACAAATATTGAAACGGTATCGCAAAGGGACGTGGTTAACGATCGCGGGTGTATTTTTAGCAGTTGTGGTCTACCCCTGTGTATACTAAAATTTTTCACGCGAGCAATCGGAACGCGGAGAGAAATATTTTCGCAGCCCGCGAATTTTTCCGGTGCTTTCGACATTTTTCGCACAAACCCTTCTACGGCCGGAGCAGCACTTTAGGCCTTACCTGTTCCAGTCGCCGCGTCGAGGCACCTTTGTGCTAGACCGAGGAAAAACCTCGGCGGAACTCGTCACCTTTTGGAGACACGGAGAAAGAGTGAGCGAGAGAAGCGAGATGCGACAGTAATTACGAGTCTTTCGAAAAACCCGACCGAGGTACTTATGACCTTTTAAAGTTCGAGATTCACGGTTCGTTCCAGGAAGCCTCGACAGCCCGTAAAAATCCCACCGACTTCCTTTTCTCGCCAGGTTAACGATCCCCGATCAAACGACGACGATCGAGCCGAACCGGTAGGTAATTAGAAGAAAACCGCAGCCATCTAGGTAATTCGCGTTAACTCCCCGCACTGGCAAGGAAATGCGACAAAAGCGTATTTATACCCCCTAAGGCATACCTTCGACAAGAAAAAATAGTGATTCCCACGAAACCGTCCAATCCCGACGCATAAATAAACAAAAAAGTGCGGTATTCAGAGCACGTACATTGCGGCTTACCCGCAATTCCTAAGTGTAATGAGACTTCCAGCCAGCTCCGGTATAACGCCCAAAGTACTTCCGCAACTCGGAAATAATTCAAACGCTGATTCCCCCCGATCGGATGACAAATCGCGCCCTCGTCAATTCTGTGCTCCGCGTTCAATTGTTCTTATCAGGAGCGAGCGTTCGCGTCGCGTTTATCGCGTCTCGCCTCGAATCGGCCATTTTCCGGGATTAATCCGGGGTTAATTCAGGGGCGGTCGTGCGAATACCGAAGAAACACGGCCACGGTGTAACAGAGGTCGGGTAATTCCGCGACTGGTGTACGGGAATAACGCGAGTAACGCACGTACCGCTGACGTACACGCGCACACGACGCACGTGCGCGCCGCGTATAATGTTACCCGCCGGAGAGACGTACGTTGCCCCAAGGGTCGCAAATATAAACAAACCAACGTCTTCCACATGGCTGGTCGAACGAGTATTATCATCGCACCAAACCTATACGCACGTACACCGGTACACGAAGTGAGACGGAAGACGGGCCGAGAAGAGGAAGAGAGAGGTTGAACGGTCGCGCGGTTCTTACAGGACGAGCTGACCCGAGGGAAGTCCTGCTCGGTTCGCGTCCTGTTACTAATTGGGCCAAGCTATGCCGGAAGGACCCTTTTTTTCCCCGCCGATTGCTAAGTTCCTCTAGGATCCCCGACTAGCTTCTCTATGCCCTCAAATTGCGCTAATCAGAGGTAATTACTCTCCATTGCGCCGCGCTCAAAACGCGTCCGAGATTTTCCAGCGAGAAATATCGCAGCGGAAATCGACACCGACTGAACGTGCACCTTGGCAATAGAAATTATCTGACATATATATTTCGCGAAGCATTAAGTAAAATGGCATCGTTCCGCACGTGGGCGTACCTACTAAGACAAATTGACAAAACTTTTGTATAAATTATTTCTGCAGTGGTGGTTAAGTTGACGTGAAAGTGGCGTCGAATAGGTTTCGTTTATGAAACTGTTCTCCGAACTGGGTTTACCAAATCGTATTAAACCTTACAACGTAAATATGGAGACTATAAGGAAGGTCCAGACCCTCGTGAAATTTCAATTTCTTATTATTTGTTTATAGATATTTTTAAACTTTTGTATAAGAAATGAAATCTCATGAGGGCCAGGACCTTCCTTGTAGACTCCATATTCCACGTTGTCAAATTTGAAACGATTCGGTACGCCCACTTGAGGGAAAAGTTTCATGAACCATCGACCCCTCGGATACCACTTTCACATCCCCTTAAGGCGCTACGTTTGCTTGAAGATTTTGAAAATCTGAGTGCACGGGAAGGCCGATAAACGGTGAGATAAATTTTTTTCTCAAGTTCAATAAAACTGTCGTCCCGCTGAAGCGGTGAGTTCGGAAGACGTCCGTGAGCGTGGCAAGAAACTTTACGATTATCTCGAGATATCGAATCGAAGCTCGATCTGGCCGGTGCGACGAATAAGAAGGTCTTCATTTGGCATCGAGCCCGATTGAATTTTTCCGGGAGAAATCCGCAATCGAGCGAGCGAGAAGGTACTATCGTCGGCAAAAGAGTTACGTAGGCGAAGGGGCTCGTATCGAAGCCGGGGCATCTGGTCTTGTGCTCCTAGCATGCAGATTCCCTCGTATATCAAGGATCTTTCCACGATCCCGATCAGGATCCCCGCTTTCCAGCGGGCTCGCCGATCCTGTTTGATCGCGGCGAATCGAGAGCGTGAGTTAGTCGCGTCCGAGGGTATATCGAGGGATATCTCTACGTCCGCCTGTAGAAGGTAGGTACCTACAGAGGTACGTACAGAGGTACGTAAAGAGGTACCTGCAGAGGTACCGGGAATCCGCAGGATCCCTAGGACTCGTGGCGAGCGAATCGAGAAACGTGAGAGCGTCGCCGATGAAAACGCATAACGCCGATACGCGCGCGCATTAAAGAGGAGTATCGAAGAGAACGAGAGGGGGTGAAGAAAGAGTAAACAGCCGGGAAAAAGGAACGCGTAACGACGCCTTACGAGGCTCGTAAAAGTCGCCCCGGGGCCGCGATTCTCATCGATGAAGTCGCGATATTCGCCCGTTCGACGCCTCGTTAACGGCCCTCGATATCATCCTTATCCTATCCCGCGAGTCCGGATCGCCGTTTGAGCGAAAGTCCCCATTCACAGGATGAAGTTCCACTCCTTATCGACTGACGGAATTCCTCTTGAATACTCGATTCTGGGTGGAGGAGGCCGAGTACAATTGTAACACTTTTAAATGGATTTTGACGCATTACTCAGCAACACCAAAGAAAATGTCGTGTTGCAGTCGTCGCTTCAGTAATACAAAATTAGTCACTAAACTGTAGTTACCTTCGTTACAAATATGTAAAAAAAAAAATGATTCAAGTTAGAGTTAACGCATGTACCCACAACGAGTACGATTGTTACACACCAAGATAATGAAAATAATACGAATTCTTCAAAATAAGACAAATAAAATCTTCTTTCGCTAATAACTCGTGAACAAAAATGAAGAAATCCGTTGGAAAGGGAACGCTAACCATAACTGATGTATTCCGAGTCATCGCAATTTGTGCAGTAAAAATATAAATCCCCTAATTTGTGAGTGTACACGCCTCATGAGCCCACGTTTGCAGACATGGCACTGTGTTCGTGTACACGTACGCATGTATGAACATTTTTAAGCAATTTTGTACATAAATGTTTGACTTACAATTCGGACCGACGTTACAATAGAACCCTCTCCCCTATATTTAATATTTGATTGTTTTTTCCAAACATATCGTCTAACCCCGAAACTCTTACACATAATTAAAAATCAATGTCGAAGCTTTGTCCCCCGCGCTAAACGATTACCACGCTCCTACACCTATAGATGATATTAGGAAACGAATAAGAAATTATTATTTTACTAACAAGCCTCAGAAATAGGAATACTAATACTCCCCACATACCACCTCAAATTGATTGGCCACTTTTTGCGGGATCATGTGAAATAACTTTGAACAAACATAAACAGTATTGCCAATTTTGTTTGCAAATATCTAACATACTGCTAACCAATGTTGTAATTGTACTACATTACACGTGCACGGATCCCTCTTATATATAAACGTGTACATAAAACGTGTACATGGTGTTGCCAGAATTTTTTATTGTAAGTATCTGACGAACTCATAACCAATATTACACTTTTGTCCGATCCCTTCTGCATACAAACGTGTACATAAAAATATCTTTTAATTTTAACGAATCGAATTAATCTTGGAGTATTTAAGGTGAAGTGAAACACGTCGAGGAACTTGATCAACGTCGATAAAGAAGATTTTTCCGACGTTCGATTTTATATTGACAGCTGGGTCGAATTATATTGTGTATTGTACCAAATGGCATATTCCACCTGTCGTTTTCGTACAATAATTATAAAGAAATCGAAGTAAAACTCCAGAAATCCTCTGGATTCATGCCTTCTGGGGCCCTAATTGACTGCGTAGGGACCCCTTGCTCCATCTGTGATTTCCAGGTCAATTAAATTTTCACTCCGAGACCTCGCATTACCACCGTTTTAGCAAAGAAGCGCATACAACACTTTTTTTGTCTTTATCCCGTTCAAATGCGAGTTTATCGATTACCAGAGTGTTCTAAATTGTCGTAAAATTGTCCTGACCCTTTCGATTCTCATATCAGAGCCTTCGATAAATGTATATTGATCGAAATATGAGAGCTCGACGCCATTTTGGTTCTGGTCTGGACTGAGTTAAAAAATTTTTTTGAAAAATCCAAATTTTGTATGTGTCAGGACAATTCTTAGATGATCAGGAGTGATGTGTCAAAGTTTCGGACAGTTTGGTCCAATACCCTTAAAAAAAAGTGTTGTATTCGAATCGACTGATTTGAAGGATGTTTCACTTCACCTTAATGGGCGGTTTCGGGACTGGGAAATGTAACGATACCCGGAACCGAAATTTTTCGGTCCTTTTCAGGCATGGGCGCTGCGGATAAGCTGCATAAACTCGGCTAGCTGCAGGGCGAGGTTCGGCTGAACTCTAGGCTACCCTACTGCATCGATAGGCGTCACCCAGCGGAAATTATTGCCGGGACGACGGCGTGAATACCGGCGGACTTTAATGCTACTAGAGGAATGCAGCGTCCCCGGAGCAACTAGTTACATGCACATTGCACAACTAGTCACTGTCTCGCCATACGTACGGTTGCGTGCATCCATAACGAGGGGAAAAAATGCCGCCGCCTTCGGTGCGAGAATAGAAACGCCCGCGCCAGGGAATAAAATATAAATAATCCGCAGGAAGGTTTCAGGAGCGAAGCTGCGCCCTGGATCCGACTGCACCGAGAGGCAAGGACCCTGGACCAAACCTTCCTATCTCGACCAACGCAAGAAATTATTGATCTGTCGGAGACGTTAAGAGGCAACTGACGAGCAATCACGGGGAAATTTGCGAAAATACGCGCGTGGTTGATTTAACGTCCACGACGCCGTCTCCATCTTCGGCGAATATCGCCTGAAACCCGTTTCAAAACAGAAAGCGATGCATAACACAATGTCGGGTAACATTTCCCAATAACGCGTTAGCATGCAGATCCCTTTTCCATGTTTCTCCCCGAGTCGGCAAGATGCAAAAGAAAGAAAGATACAGATCTCGTAACTGAACATAACATGGGCAGGAAAAGGAACACGTTTTCTATGACTTCTCTATCGATCGACTTGGAAAATGTCTCACCGCAGCTTCTTTCCATTTCCAATCGAGATACTTTTTCCAACAATTTTCAAGAACGTGTCTCCTCTTAGTATCCCCTCTCCGTCAGACGAATTTCATAATTCCCATGTGAATAATAAATAGGATCAACCGAGGATCAACAATGCCCCTTGATAGAAGCGTTTCTGCGTGCATTCGAGTTAGAAATATTAATTTCAGGAAACATGTATCACGGACGATTTTATTTTACGTAGACTGTGGTCTCATTTTTTCCCTTGAAGACGAGGAAGCCTGACCGTATCGCAGATTTCACACGACACGTGAGAGATGCCAGCTAAATCCTCTCTCGTCTCTACAATGCAGCCACTTTTTCGTGGCGCATGCATCCAACGGAAGCTGCACTCGTTATCTCAAGCCGCGCGTACACGCGTCTTTGACGTCCAGCCTAAGATAAGTCCGGTCCGTGAGACAGGATGCACGGGAAGCACGTCGCGCATGCAGGATGCGACTGCCGCAAGCGTCTAATGGAACTGCATTAGGGTCGATACATGCGGCGCTGCAGCGCTTGTCGCCCCGGTAGACGCACAAACCCAAATAGACTGCACCAAGTTGAACTTCTAGCCATTCATCCGATCGCTCGTTAATTTCATTCTTTATCTAACAATTAAGCTAATTTAATTTAAAAAAAAAATAAACGAGATTACAAAAGACAAAATTACAGAAAAACGAGATTCAAGACAAAAACAAAGTTAGGTACTATTGATAGACAGGAATAAAAAAAATGAGCAACATTTTTAACTTTCCATTCCCGTCATTATTTTCATCACTTTCGTTATCCCCCTGGGTACACTTTGTCTAAACCCTTTTTCTTTGCCGTGGGCGATTAAAATAATATGATAAAGTTCGGAGCTACTTTTCAAGATCTCTGCTACACTGTTCAGTAGCCTTCGAATTTATATGTTAAAAGTTGTATTAATAGCGATCAAAATATTTGCAAAGAATATTAGGGGTCAACAATTCTCTTGTACCCCAAAAAGACCCAGAAAGGTCAAGGTGGGTCAATGTCAACCCAGAAACTCGGCCACTGGTTAACTTCTTAGAAATTGAAATTAAATAACAGACACGGACCCTTTCATATCACGCGATCTCACACTTACAACCGCGTCATAAGAAGTTTCGCTTCAAGTAAGTAGAAAACAAGCAAATTCATGCACACGAACACGAGCTGCCTAGAAGCATGAATGGCTTCACTGATTGAAGCTGTTGACTTATTAACGCGTTCCCTGCATCAAGAATGAAGGTCCCCCAAAAAGTCCCCAACAAAGCACGCGATCTTTCTCACGCGAGGCAGCTACCTGTCTTCGACCGCCCGTAAGAATAAAAGCCGTATCTTTCTCCTCTCTCTTTAACTCGGCCCTAAATCCAACCCATCGCCCTCGTCTTTCTCAACTCCACGTCTTAAAATCCGGGAACGGATCGCATCCTGCCGAAAGGACCTTGGAGGGATTTTTCTGAAAATTGCACGGAGCGCCGAGACGTTAGGGGCCTAATTTTAGGAAGGAACCTGCAGCTGCCGAGGGATCGCATTCCAGGTACACGTGCAGCGATCTCCAGGTAGTAGGTGTGGGAACTTTATTTACCCTCGTGGGCAGAAGATAGAGAGAGCGAGAGGATGCATCTCCATTGTTCGGCATCGCGTCTCGCGAGGGTTGACGGGCCCTCGCATCTTTCGAGGATACATCCACCCTCGGGATTCCTACCTGAACGAAGGACATCCCAACCTATTTGGAAGGACCCGAGCCCAACATTTTGGACGCGGGAAATCCCGCAAACACCGAGATGGCATATTACGTTATGCAGCTATGCAGACGGCCTCGTCATATGTGATTACTCCACGCTGCGCAAGGCCACCACACGGTGACAGGACCTCTCCTCTCCGCGAAAACCTTGGAAATCTCGGAGGTGTCATTTAAAATCCGACCGATGGTCCAGGAGAAGCAAAAAGGCGGCAAGAAAGCGGCAAAAAAGCCGCAAAAAAGGACTCGCGACAAAAGACCCCGGGTTCAAGCGGGGTCAAACCGATGCGATTTGGTTTATGGGCGAGGGCGCGAGCGCCCTCCGCATTTATTGTATTTCTCGGGTGATTTACGATCCCCGGGGGAGGTTTCGCGAGTTCCTTTTTTTTTCCCCTCTCTGCTCCTCTTTCCACCCGAGACGCCTTATGCAGGCAGCGCGGGGGGAAATTTTCTTAAGCAGCGGCCGGAATTCGCGTTTTTTTCCCGAGACCGCGCTTTCCTCCAGAAGAGACGTCTTCTCGCGGCTGCACCCCGAGAAGGATCGGAAAGTCATTCGTGGGAAAAAGTCCGCATTACGCTGATTCCGCAACGTTACGATCCCATTTCCGTCGATCTTTACGACTTTGCGAAAAAAAAAAGAAAAAACACCGCAAGACGTTACCAGCGCGGTTATCCCTGAAGCCCGGTTATTCCCGCAAGCCCAAAAAGTCGTCCCCTGGAGATGTCCCGCAGGGAAGCGAAGCGTGAAAAATCTCGTTATCGAAATTCCAGATGCCCCCTCGAATACATCAGCGCGGTCTTCCTCCTCCCACTCGTCGGTCACGGATTCATCCCGCCTCCATTACGAGAGATGAGAAAATCATCCTGACCTTGTAGAAAAACATCCAAAGAATTCCATATAGGAGCCATTAACGGTCTTCCGGCACACGTGCGTGGCTAAGGTCGACATCGGGTTCGAAGGTACCATTTCTCAAAACACATCAGCGGCGCTCGCTTAATTACCGAAACAATCATCGAGCACCCCGGGCCGCTCGTACCTTCCGGCGTTCGACACCCCCGCAACGCAATCAAAGATAACAGGATTTTGGAATAAATCTTCCCAAGAACAACAAAGCTCCCCCGGGGCTAGGAAATTTCAACAAACGGTCGTACCTCAAACGGTTATCAACGAAACCTAGCATCCCCGGTCATTAGTCATGAATCCACCTACCGGCCGCTACAAGTGAGGAGAAAATCGTCTTAGCCTTATAGAGGATGCCCGAAGAACGGAATCCATAAATCTTGCGGTGCACGTGCACGCTCTAGGCTCGACGCAACGCCCAAATAATGGTTTCCTTTTCCTTTTCTCAAATCCGCGTCGGTTTCGTAACCGCGGACGCGGGATCTATTTCCGTCGCGATTACATGGTAAAAATGTTATATCTGAAAATAATTAACGAAGCGCGTGCTTAACTTCGCTAAGTTGTCTTCTGAAATTGCGGTAATTAAAATCGAGCGACACCGTTCGCTTACGAGGAAAGTATCCAAGCTGTACCTCATTGATTTTGTTGGTTCCGACATATGTTGCGGTACATGAAAAAAACAAGGAACGTGTAACTTTTATAGGCTAATTCACTTTTATAGGCTGATTTCCGACTTTAGGCGACAAGACCCGCCCAGAGTCCATCTCAAAAATGGCTTTTTCGACACTTTCTCATACACGGAATTGCATGATATATTGTTGGTTAAAACTGAAGAAATCGCAGATATTCCGTGTCAAGAAATATCGTTCCATTTACGAGAAAATGTCGAAAAACCGTTTTTAGAGATCAATTCCGAAGGCGGTCCTCACTCTTTAAGGTGTTATGAAAGTATAATATATATGAAAAAGTCAAAATATTTGTAAAACTTTTCTCCGAACTGAATGCATCGAATTATTTGAAACTTTAGCACGTAATTATAGAGATCCTAACGAAGGTCGTGAAACTAGCGAAATTTCATTTGCCGAACAAAAAATTGTTTATTTATCCCGGACAATAACCAAGAAAAGCATTTCTTTTCGAAAAGTGAAATTTTTTGAGTTTTAATACCTTTGTTGGAGCTTCCATAATCACGTATCAAAATTTGAAATTATTCGGAGCACCCAGTTCGGAGAAAAGTGTTATAAATACTTCGACGTTTATATGATATGAATATGTCATACCTACATACATACATCCATATATATACATGTACATATATACGTATATGTATATACATGTATGTGACCTTTTCATATCACCTGAAACTCATGAATTCACCCGCCCAAAACAAATACGCGTTTCCCATTTTTCGATGTACCGCGCATACATCAGAACCCACAAAATCGGTGAAATACCCCTAAAGATACTTCCTTTACGAGTAATCACTCTGAGACACTATTTCAGCAATAATTCACCGAGGCAAATCATTTCTTGGCGTACGAACAATCGATACGCAATAAAAACGATCGTGCATCGAGTGATAAAAACTCCCAAGCTCTAACAAGCCGATATCAAAAACTCACCCTTGTCGATGCGTGCGTTCTCCTGACTGTCCAGCGGTTCAACGAAGCATCTGCGACCGTCGACCTCCCGATTATCGGTCGCGAACCCTTGCGCGGAGAGGAAGGGCGACAAAAACTCGCGTGGTACGAACTTTTAAAACTAGGGGAGCCCTCGGTCCCGCCTCGGGCCGGCACTCAAGCGCGGAGGCAACGGCACGACGCCGGGGCCAGGGCGCGGGGCAGCGGAGCGTCGACGCGACCCTCGGCACAGCGATCATTAATCATGATTACGGCGCGATCCCTAGCGCACCTTGCGACCCGCGGGCGGGGCGGAGCGAAGACGGTGCGCGTCCTTCACCGAGTTCCGCTCGGCCTCGAGGAACTGGCGGGTATGCCGCGGAGGATCGGCCGAAAGCTCGGGGCGCGCCGCCGGCAGCGCCGCCGCGCGGCGCGGAGTCGAACTCACCGTGGGGTCGGCGACGTCGGGAGTCAGCGCGCGTCCATGGCCCGCGCGGGCTCGGCGACGGCCAATGGCAGGTGCGGTCCTCTTCCGCCGGAACGCCGGCACCCCGGAACCGGGTGTCGACGCGAGCTCTGCCTCCGGCGCGACTCTCCTGCCTCGAGATCCGATCGAGGCGCTATCGAACATCGACCAACTTCCGGCGATCGCTGGGCCCGGCGGCGCGGTGGCGCGGACTGCGGCGTGGAGCGACGAGCGGGAGCAGAGAGCGCACGGAGAGCGTGACCGCCTCGATCGATGTCTGTGCGCAGACTGCCCGCACCTCGAGCCGTGTAGGCCCGCGTTCGTCATGTCCCGCGCCCTCCCCTCCCCCCTCCGCGGGTCCTCCTCTCTCCCTCTCGCGCGCACAAGCCGACGCTCTTTCTCTCTCTCTCTCCCTCTCGCTGCGCGGCCGCTCTTGGTCTACGCCACTGGAAACTTATAATGCCGCGTGTTTACTCATTTGGTCCCCCCTCGCGACCCCGTTAATTGCCCGCCCGGAGGACCTTTGATTAATGGCAGGCCCTACGAGCGGTTCCCGTAATCGGCGGACCCGTTAAATTCGACCCTCCGCGACCTCCGCAACCCGCCGCGACCCCGGGGGTGAGACCGGGGATGCCCTCCCGGCTTTAATCGGCCTGCGGGGATCGCTTTGAGGATTTGACCTCTGATTTACGGCGGCGAGCCGTCCTTCGCTCGTACCCGAGATACGCCGACGCGGCGGACTCTTCCGGGGAGTTAAAGGGACGGTCCAGTGCTCGGCTCGGCGAAAGGACCTCAGGCCTCCATTGACGAGCGATACCGCTGACGGAAATTCGCGTTGACGAGGAGGATAACGCGCGATTCGGTTGTACAGGGTGTGGCGGAATAGTGCCCATGGTTTGTATCGCTATCCTCGTTGACAATGCCATCTAAGGCTCGTCGTCGTACCTCAATTTTTGGGTTAATAGACGAGTTTCAGCGATTTGAAGATTAATTGAAATATAGCCGACCATGAGCGTCGATTAGCGAATCACGAATTAGGGAATAGTACGTCGTTAATTGTCTTACTCTTTTGCCGGAACGCCGGTGATACGCATTTGGCTAATTAACCGGATGCACCGTAGAAAGAAATTGTTTACGACTTTTCGATTCCATTTTCGTAATGGATATAGCGATGTATAAACCGTCTCGCAACGCTCCCTTTACGAGCAATATCGCTGCTGATGGAACTTCGAATTTGATAAAATTAAAAAATATAAAGCAATTAAGGACGAACGTGGTATACAGCAACCACTCCGTGTTACCCTATCCAATAGCGATGACAGTATTAGAAAGAAAATCAAATATTGTACCGAACAGAGATAATTGAACGGATAATAAAAAAGGGGCGAAGTGCGCGGAAAAACGTGAAGTAATGATAGACACGTGTACTGAGAATGACGAGGTAAAACTAATTGGGAAATATATTTGAAATATGAGTTCATTGCATTATTGCCCTCATAATATTGTAATATGTTAATAGTATGTACAAAACTCAACTCCTATTGTTAGGCCCGGTTCCACAACCCGAAGTAATTGGAATTTACAGCAGGTTTAAACCGCGGGTAAATCGGGTAGACTTCGGTTAACTTCAATTAAGTATTTAAAATTGAGACTTCTGAGGTTTAATCGAGTCTAGATCTAATACTCGTTTTCATCTGAATTCTACAAAAACGGACATACGTACATATTTGAGGTCTAAATGAGACTAAATTGATTGATTCATATCTTCCTGCCTAAAATTCGCGTATTATACTCCAAATACCCCAAGCCTCGTCCGTGTGGTTTATATAAGGTAAAAATACTAACCTCGGGAAGGGGGTTAATACACAAATCAGTTATATAGAGTTATCAAAGGCTATAACCCTTTCGCTATGAGTGTTAAATTATATTTAAGTTCCCGTGTAACTTTGGGAATGAAGTTCTTTGTTTTCTTAATGCGCGTACACCGCGTTCTGTGTTTACAAATTACACTTTCCCTTTTAGGACTTCTGAGGCGGAAAAGTGCGGCCGTCGAGGTTACCGGTGAGCCGAGTACCACGGAAAGTAGCTTGCGAAGGGTAATAATAATTTCAGTGCCGGCGATTTCGTAAACAACGTAGGAGTCGCGTTGCAGCTGCTGAGTTAAACAACTCTACACAGAGAATGGCACACCTTTTCCAGTACGGAAAATCTGACGAGAAACGCTAAAGCGACATGCATTATGTTGTGCCACTTTTATACGCTGCCACTATTTTACGTATTTTCTCCCTCTATTAGAAAATATATAATCCTTAATAAATATGTTGTAGTGCTATGTAATGCCGAGTCAAAACAAACGATAATTTGAGTATAGCTATAAAATGTGACATTTATCGCCGATACAATGAGGCTATTCAAGTTGTTGAAAACGATGAAATAAAAATGCAGAAAATTTGGATTGCATTACTTGACCTACATGAAGATTCCGTCGTGGAAATTTTCAAGAAATATAGATCGAATGGACACCGGAAATCCCACCATCCGCCCTCAAGAGACCCGTAGGTGTCGCGCTGCACCTGCTACCCGTTGCAGCAGAGTGCAGTGTTATCGGTGGAAAATATCTAAACTTTTCCAATATGGGAAAAGCCGCGTGGGACGTACCGGAGTGTCTCAAAGTAAGGAGAAAACGGGTCAGCGTTTCAAAAACTTGACTTCTCGCGATGGCGAACAAAAAGCCCGGATTTTCCCCGGGAGAGAGAATTCCTGCAAATTGGCCCAACGAGTTTCGCGCGGCGTTAAAAAATGAGATTTCATTTCGCAGCAGTCGGTCGAAAAGAGGAAGTTTCCGCGAGTTTCCCGGAATTAAAGAGAGATTTAATTTTCATCCGGCGACCCCGATGTGCTGTCTTCGAGGGTCTCTTCGAGGGACGAGGAGCGCTCAAAACGGCGTAGGGACCAACAGAGGGATTTTCACTTTGACTCGGTATTTCTAGCGCGTCTAATTAACGACGCGGCTGGAAAATACTTTTCCATCCCAGCCGATGCGCGGTTCGACGCGCGAATCGGTCGCGGTTGGCGCAATAAAATAATTAAACGGCAGTAACCAAGCACCGTGAAAGAATCGCCTTGCGACCGGCGGCCATTGTGACCACGAGGTCGTTAAAGCCCGTTTCGTGGATTACGTCCTGGAAAGCGAGGGGGATATCCATCGCTAAGCTGGCCACATGCTCAAAACCGCGTTTCCCACTTCCTAGACGTGCTCGGCTCCAACTGCTAGAAATTAACGACGCATCTCGCCGAGGCGACGAGCGCGTTTCACTTTGCGACTCTCCGAATGTCGCGTTCTCCTACCGAAGACGCTGACTCGCCGGGTTCTAGGCGCACACAATACCCCGGGTATCGGAATCCGAGCACTTTCAGCACTCGAGTGTGCTCCGGTTTCCGGTTCCCTACACTTCTGAGATTCGCAATCGCCAGGGAACCGGACGTCGGGGAAAGTTACCCAAGAGCCTGCAGTTATGTACGAGCCGAAGTGTGCAACGGTACCCAACTTTATCAAGAGTATCAACGAGAAGGAAACTGTAGACTGAGATCGAAATAAAAGGACCTTATCACGACCGGTGTCTACCCTGATCATTTCCAACTTATTTATTGGAATCGGTCGAATTGGAATCGTCAGACTTAACAATTACACTGCACCGCTAACAGGGGAGATCGGTGCTAGTTGTGCGTTTCGAGCCTAGTCATTTTTACAAGTCTCCTACTAAACCTGAACACTTAAGCTTCTCGTCGTCGATCGAGTAAACTTAGGTACATTCTGTCATTGGTTCATATTCATCTCAATTCGTTAACGTACCTAAATTTGACATTTTCCCGTGCTCCGTAAAGTACAACAACTTGCTTCATAATACAGCAAATTATTACGCGTATAAAGTTGTGTTACAGATGTATATAAATGTCACTGAAAAGAACAAAGTGATCAAAAGGGTAATTAGAACACATGATTTACTTTGATTTACGAATAAGGCATATAATCTTCGCACGCATAAAATGGATCATTCTCCCTTCGTTCATAAATCTGTTACTTGCGTTTCCTGTTCTGAATTTATTCTCGCCATTTTCGCTTGGTTGAATGTGACCTGCAAAAATGTGAATTTGCTCAGCAAAATGTTGAATTTGGAATGCAAAACCCATCTTGGCCTTCGTAGCAACTACCCTGAGCGAAAAATGTACTGTCTAGATGAAAATAATTACTTGCCACAATTTAAAATGAAAATGATTTTGCGAAAAAATGTCTTGTACTTCAGGTATTGAAAATATAAATGGAAATTACATCATTATCGGGTACAATTTTGTATCTAACTCAGACAACATAATACATGATATAAAAAATCATTAATATCGAAAATACTGTTTCAAGTTTATGCAAGAATACGAGTAAGTGACAGAGTTTGAAGAGAAAACCTCGGATTTACTATAAATTCGTGAATTTTTACTTTGGCACAAGAATGTCATTAATTCTTCAAAAATCTTCAATTTTTTTAAACGAATCAACCTTTCATTCCAGAACGCTTGCATACAAAAAATCCAGCAATAACGAATAATAAAACGGTTTAGAAAGTAAGCTCAAGAAAATTGAACATCGTTTGAATCATTATCATCGTTCAATCACCTCCGCAACTTGTTTTGTCGATACTAGCAAGTAAAAACCTTTTATCACAAGAATTCCTCTTTATACAGAAAGTGATTTCATTGCTCAATGAAACCCCGGTCTCCTCTCCCTGTACCTCGTCTTCGAGTTTTATTTCACCGTACCGTAAAACAACGGAAAATCGCAATTTGGTCAGAGTTGCAGACGTACACCGGGTAAATTTCGGAAATCGGGCCCGAATTTCAGACACGCAAGGAAGAGCTCCTCGTGGGTTTGCGCAGGAACGACTTTTCCCGAGCCCGAGGACTTGCACTTACGGAGGCAGAGCCTCTCGCGAAAGCGCTCTCTCAGTGCTTGACCTGTCGGGTAAAGTGCCACGGCTTTCACCGCGCAGAGTGCACTCGAATCGCAAAGGTACCCGGTCACTTCCGCTTCCCTAAAGCTAAATATCGCGGTTGACTCGCGCCCTCTTCGAGCCGGGCATCGCCCGAGTCTATAGAGGCGTTGATTTATCGCCTCTCGCGCGTATGGACGCGCGTGTACGCACTCTTCCGATGGAACTACCCACGCTTTCTTTTAACGCCGGCCATAAGTGCCCGACTCCTTGCAAAATTGCCGACACCTCTGCTCGAGGTGTCTTCGGCGAGTTTCCCCTCGCGTTGCGTACCGGAGGATATCGCATTACGTTTTGCTTTGCATTTTGCGTTGCGTTTTACGTTGCGTTTTGCGTTGCGTTAACCGTAGGTGTGCGAACTCACGGTCTAGATTTGCCACCTCGCGATTTTTGGTACCACGAATGGGTTGCACATTGATAATGTCTATGACTGGTCTAACAGATGGAATTGTCGGTTCTAAACGCGAATATGTCGATTTTCCCGATGACTGGGATGACAACAAATTGTTATACAGTCTCGGCGAACTTGGACCGTTTTACTGCTGCCTTTGACATTTTCGTAATAATAATAAATAACCAACCGAGTGGACGGAACTGTCGTTGGTGTCATTAGCAGTTAATAAATGGCGTTGTTTTCTTGTCTTACTCGTAAATCGAGGCGCTTAAAAAAAAAAAACATTATCTTCTCGAGTGGTCGTTAGAAGTTAGTGAACACGAACGTACGGATTTCCAGTAATAAAGACTAACAAGGCGCGCGGTGTCGGGTGTATGATTATCGTGTATTAGCCGTCAAATTAATAGTTCGTTAGAGGCTCGGAAAAGTTGTGCACGTCCTGCTTTGTGATTCGCCACTTTTCGAAGAAGTTACCCCCCGCTGAATGTGCGCGCATTCTACCCCATATGACAGATCGTTCCTTATTCCGATCTACATGGCATTAAGGCCCCGTTTTACAGCGAACGCTTAAGTGTCGAAGCAGAGCTTTAATGATAGCTCTTGGTCGCTTATTAGTTGAAACGACGATTAAACTGCGGTGAAACGTTTAAGCTTCGGCAGTAAAACTCTGCCCGAGACATTAATCATATACCTGCATCCCTCGCACCTGAATAACGTAAGAGCACCGAAGATAGTAAGGTCATCGATAAAAGAAGAAGCAAAGGAACTCCTTTGCTATTAAAATTCACCTAATACGTAACTCTCACTTCCGCTCGCATTTCCCTCAAGTTTTATCAAGTCGAAGATAATTCCACGGTACTTAATTTATCAGATTGTTATCGATCAATTAACCCTCTATGGGCCCGTGTAATTTTCAGATCACATTTTAAATGAAAAATTCATTTTTCATTTGCATATATAGGTTCCTAATTACTGATTTTTCGTTCCCCCAATTTTTTTTTTATTTAATGAAAAATTCGGCCCATAGAGGGTTAAATTGATTAATTATAGCAATTTATAGGCATTAATTATTATTTTCAGTTTTGTCGAAATCCTTGAAATCCATACGATGCTCGCGCGATCCTGATTTCGGGAGGCGAAAATCCCCATGCCAAAGATACACGACTCTGATAAGGGGCACATGGCATCCAGTAATTATAGGATAAGTGCAATTCTTGGTATAAAATGAAAAAGTCAATACTGGCCGAACATGTGATCGAGGCATTCGAAGGTGCTCGTCAGGGGAGCATCCTCCGATGCGTAGTTACCCATGCGCTAGGTAAAAAATAGCGAAATAAAAGGGTTCTCGATAGTCCTCGCGATTCCAGGTTGACTGGCCTATGATTACGGCATTACGCCGCCTCGGCCGATTCCAAGTGGTACGACCATGAGTTCTCTGCTAGATGTGAGAACGTCAACCTGAAGTGAGGATGCTGCCGAGCAAAAACTGGACGCTCTACCAATTGTACTGTTTGTCCTTTTTTCGTTGCCTATTACCGACGTAAGTTAGCGTCCGCCCCAGGCGTCCCTTCCACTGGAATGACACATTAAACGTTCCATATTCCAAGTTACCATTCTGACCTTGCTACTTCTGACTCAGGATTAACTGCGATAAATGACGATAAGTAAATAACGAGATACGTCCAATTCGATGATGCCGTTAACCCTCTGTATCTAACCCCCAATTGTTTCTCCAAGCCAAAAGAAGACTGATATTACGAGAAATTTGCAAATATCAATCTTTTAATATTAAGTATTTGTTTATGAATTTGCAATTTCTATACACTTTATAAGTTAGAATGTTTATGAAACTACAATTTATAAACAAATTCCTTGGCTAAAAAGGAGTTATATAAATAAGACCTAAAGAATATGGATATCCGAGTATGTGACAGTACTCACATGGCGTCAAGAAGGGTTAAAACGGTAAACGTTCGGCTTGATGTCAAATTTCGAAAAGAAGGGCAAAAAAGAAATTTCACTTGTCGGGAAGTTTGAGATATCTGGATAGGAGCAAAGATACTGTCGTTCCGGAACGGAAATAAAAACGAAAATGGGGAACGTCACTCCTCCGAATAAGGAACTAGAACGTGGAATGAAAGTAGACAAAGTGCAAAACGACAATAGTTTTAGCTGAAATATAAAGGAGGGTGAACGGAATTATGGACGAACGAGCAGAACTATCGATATAGTTCCATCCTGCTTCACCATTACCGCGTCACTTCCTTAAAGCTAAAAAATTCAATTATTTCCAAACCGTTATTACAACCAAGAGTACCTCTAATAGAAGGTAATCTCGAAAAGGAAGTGAAGACTTAACTGTACCTCGATTTACCTCGATGTCGATTCGAGGTCCGGATTTGTGGGCACCGTTCTCGATCGGTGACCAATGGTCATCGATCGCCGCGAAGCGCGACGGCCGCGTCGGTAAAGTCGCATTCTGTCGCGGTCGACCGACCCTCTCGAGTGGCGCGAATTGCCGTACGGTTCGCGTACGGCAATCGTACCGAGGGTAGGACAAAGACCATAAAAAAAGCCGCAATCTCTCGCCACATCTTCCGAGCGTGTCTCGCCGGAGGGGGTATTCGTGACCGAAGCCGGAACGATTAGGATGCGCCAGATGCAGCCAAATTTTGAGATCCGGGCCGAATCGGCCCCGATCTTCGGAGAGGGTCCAGACGCGGCGAGGCCAAGTTCAAGGTCTCCCCGCGCGGACGAAATAGAGAGAACTGTCTCAACTGGCACGACTTGACCATCTGGCACATGTACAGCGACGGTTAGGAGGATAATGGGAGCCAATAGCGGTTCGCGTGAGCCCTAAGCGCGCCGAGACCGAGCCCTCTCGTGCCAATAATTGCGGAGCGAACTGGCGACTCGCGACGCCGAGATGGTACAAGGCGCTCCATAAATGGTACGAGGGGATCCCAACGCCACCCCCTCCACCTCTTTTAACCCTTAAACCGTATCATACGAGGGGTTATTCCCTGAGGAAATCATGGATTTTAGTACTCGGAATCACGTGCACTGGGAACAAAATTCCATTAAACTACAGAAATATTTCTTTGAATAATACCAAAGAAGTAATTTGTTAATTCAAAAAATAATTATATGACTCAAGTACTCGAATAAATTGGATGCAACATTTATTCGGAGTTATGACAAATAATTATTCTTGAAGTTAACGAAATATTTCTTTGGTACTTTTCAAAGAAATATTTCTTTGGTTCAATGAATTTTTTTTTCTCAATGTGGAAATCAGCTGGAAATCGCTAGCAGATATCACTTGAAATAGTTATAAATCGCCGAAACGTTGTCACAATTTTAAGGCCGCACGTCCCTTGTTACCGAATTACATTGTTGTTTATCATGTGAAGTCAAAGGCAATTCTCAAAGAAGGAAATCGTTTTCACTGATTTCCGAGTGAACAGTCCCTCGGTAGCATATCATAAATGTATACAATAATATAAATCTCTTTTCAAAAAATAAATTCACATTTTCTCGTCTTTCCGACAATTGACCCTCTAGTCATGTCGAGGTTCTCAATTAACGTAACTAATGTTCATGGGTCGTTCGTGTCCCGGGCTTATTAAATAATGTTGGTCAAATTTAATTGTGTAAGTGAGGTCAATTTCTACCGAAATATTCATTGAACCTTCTAGTAAGAGGTCCTCAGCTTAAAAGAGGAAAAACAATATTTAAATAAATTTTTTAACAAATTAGCGTTAAAAGAACCATTGAAGATATTATGGATAACAGATTTCGATCGAACCCGAAAGATCCACCGATACGAGTTGAGAGTTAATAATTGCAACTACATACGTGAAAATGTGGAAAAGTGCCAGGTCACCCGTGTCCATTAAGTACGCTATATCCCGTGACGAACATTTAGTTAGAACAGACATCAGCACGGTATTAAAGTGTAAATAATAAAGTATTTCCACCGAGGAGGGACAAAGTTGTATTATCGTTCACTCTGTACTTTACAATGTAGAAATAAAATGGCCCTTACATATACGCATTCTTATTAGTAAAGATTCCATTCACCTGGTCGGCCATCGTTACCAAAGAAACATCACGGCACTAAAGAGCTGATACTTCTCTCACGGCGAGTAAAAAAAAATTACGGGCCCCCCGACAAATTTTTTTAATCCCCGATTTAATTCCTTGTTCCAGGAAGGCCGTTTAGCCTCCCGTTAGCTGGCAACTTCGTAAATTTAACCGAACTCCGAGGTTAAGCACCGGCAACCGGGGTTAATACGTGAATCGTTGCCCGCGAGAAGTAATTCTATTGCTTTGTAACGCAGATACAAGAATCGAAGAAAGATGGGACGCTGCCGTCCCGATACATTGTAGAAATAACTCAAAGGGGACGAATGCGTGACCGAGTGCATGGACATCTGTGAAACAGACACGACTTCCTCAAAAACTCAAACCTTCCATTCCGAGCGTTCCTTTCCTTTTTAACCGAACTCTTCAGAGGAGTGCTTTGCTGACTTATTGCGGTCCTCCACATCTGTTTCATTTCAGACCTGCAGCCTCTTCAAAGGACCACCCCGGAAGAGGCTCGACAAAAATGTGCTCGTCAAAACAGTCCACCTCCGGCATTCACGACATACACGACCCGCAATTCTATAGACCCACTTAACTATATTTCCTGTTTATCCGTTTATCCGGTCACCTTTACCAGGACTCCGTCTAAACCCAAAGCATCCACTCCACTTCCACTTGGAGACTCGAGCCGATGCATCACCCCCAAAGAAGAAATGCCCGCGGTATATTTATTGCACGTCCATCCATTTTAATGGTTATAATTTCAGATGTCCTCAAAGGGAACATCCAGAGCCACCAGTTAAGGAATTCCCGAGCGCTTTCCCGCAAAGACCGAAGAGCCGAGAGCCGCCAAGTGCAGCAGCAGGTTTTCTCGACCAGCTCCGAGAAAAGCCCCGGTAATGCCGCTATTAAGTAGATTAAAGAGATTAGATGAGCGCCATGCAAGATTCTCCAGAAGAGTAATAAACTTAAACACGAGCAATAACTACGTACACGGCCTTAATCTCGATTTATTTGGCTCTCGTTATTTTTGCTACGTGAAACCGTTTTCACCGAGCTGCTGTCTCGACTCCATTTTCGCGCGACGCGCCCTGCGGTACTTAATCCACGGAGAAACATTCCTGGCGTATTCGTTTGTTTCGGTGGTTACTGTTGATATCATCAAAGGGAGCTTGCGAGAGCGGAGGGTTCGGACGTTGTCGAGCATTTTCCCAGGAATGAAGGAGCAACGAAGGAACTTGCCGTGCCTAGTGGCGAGGCAAGCTTTCTTGGCTAGCTCCGGGAAAAGCTCCGGTAATTCCGCTATTAAGTAGATTAAAGCGATCGGATGAGAAAGATCCCTGTAGATACCGGCCGGATGAAGGCGGTAGCTTCGTTGGCCTTCTGCAGATTCGCCGGTAGCACTTTGAGGATCGCGAGACAAATTGCAGCGTCCTTTATGAAAGCGTAAAGCTTGTTCAAGGGATAAAGACGGACATTCGCTCATCTTGGTCGTGCTGGCTTCGGAGTTTTCGAATCTCCGGATAAACCGTGGGCTTCACCTGTACAGCTTAAAAGACGGTTTTAAGTACCAAAAGGCGCGTAATAAACGGATGTAACGTATTATTGATATGAAAAATTCCTTCCCCGACGTGGGTAGTGCGCCCCTAGGCGGCCGCCCACTCTGCTCACCTCCGAGACCAGCCCTGGTTGTTAACTAGGTAGCCGGGCGTGAATACATTTCCATATTAATAAAATGAACGGTCCACGATGTCGGCAACTACGCCTCAATTGTCAATATCGGGAAATGGAATAATAAGAAATAACATTAAGCGTTACGATATCATTACGTGGTGGTATTCGGAGGGCGACTCACCTTCCGGATCGAATAATGCTCTCGAGATTAGGGTAATGGTACCAGGGCGAGCACCAATTACCCGTTTCCGAAATAATGAAGACGACCCCTTTACATATTTACATCACATGGAAGCCTTTCTAATTACTCGACTTCTGTATATGGAGCCCCGGTCACTTGGCTCCGGTAAATGATATTTATACCGCTAATTGCCGATAATTAAAGCACTCGTAAGTGTACTTCGACATCCAGTCGAACGGGAATAAATAAGCTCGTTCTCGTTCAAATTGATTTACTTTTAGCGCGAGGGGCCGCACAGAAATGCGCGGTTACGTGCACGACGCTATTCGAACGTTCCATGACGTTCTGAAAAGTGCTCCTCGCGTAATTTCGAGAGCACGAGAAAAGGCTGCCCGCGATTGCCTCACCATGAAACGTTTTGTCATCGTGAAACGAGGCTAACCGCGTAAAAATCCGACACCCCCGATCTAATGGCAGTAATTTCATGGCGAGGCGCAATCGGCCGCGATTGCGAATTGACTCGCGTAATTTAGGCAAAACGCGGTTTTAGACACAATGTCATTATGCGTGCGGTTTAACGTCAGGGTAGAGCGCGATTCGGGATGTGCGACGTCTTCGTATAAAAGCCTCCGCCATGTCTCCCCGGCGGTATACGAGAGGATATTATGCTACCATTGCAATGGGTAAGTCAGTGCTACGAGGTGCCGGTACCGTGGATAACCGTGATAAATCAGAATTTTCTTTTGAAAGATCTTTAGACGCCCTATAATTATTTGAAACTTGGAAAGTGACGGATAAGAGTAGGACGTATTCGATTTCGAAATACCGTTTCGGTGAATAGGGATGACGTGTTTTTTTACGTGCATAAAGAGAATCGGATACGCGAATTATATTATTTGGAATAATCTAATGGCAAGTGAATATTTACAAGGAAAGCTGGAAGAGTCAGGTTTTAAATAATATAAGTTTGGCTGCGGGCATCGCGGGATGAAAATGTCTACTTTAAAATAGTATAGATTGGGAGCTCTAACATTCGGGAACCAAGTCTGTCGGTATCGAGTAGAGCATGTACAGGTCGAATACGATGAGGAGAGTGATTTCATTTTCTTGTGATTTGTGTTAAACTTTCGCTTTTGCTACGTTTATACATGTGTTTTCCGCAAATGAACTATTGAACACCATAATCTCCTCTCTTCAGCTGGGGGTATTGATACTTCTGAGCTGCGTCTGCGGACTTCGCGTGCGGATAGTTCGGCAGGCCGGATACTCTTACGACAAGCCGACAATTGCCTTCTCCCTGCCATCGCCGACACGTGATTACGGACCTCCACCGTCTAGTTACGGGCCTCCACCTGCTCCACCACCTCCACCCCCTCCGCCACCACCACCGCCACCACCCCCAGTTTATTTCCCACCTGCTCCACCACCTCCACCCCCTCCGCCACCTCCTCCACCACCTCCGTTGCCCGCTTCTGTGCAACGCTGCGGCCGTCGGCGATGGGCAACGTCAAACGTCACCGTCCCGTCAACGTCCCGTACCGCCACCGCCACCACCGCCACCACCGCCACCACCACCGCCACCACCCCCGCCACCGCCGCCGCCGCCTCGTATGTACCTGCCACAAGCTCCACCGCCACCACGGCCACCAGCAACATATTTACCGCCTGCTCCACCGGTCATTCCATCAACAAATTATGGGCATCCCCAAGGAACAATAGTGACTATATCGCCACCAATAGTATTACCTGTAGCGATAGCTGCTGCTGCTGCCAGTGCTGGTGTGGGGCAAACCTCGACTCCTACTAGTTATGTGCACACGCGAGTGACGTTTTCTCCAGGATTTGATCAAACTCAAGGATTTCCATCCTCCGGCCCTGTAGGGTGTGACAGTGGATGTTCCGCTCCCGCGACACAGCCATCCGGCAATGGATATCCTGCACCCGCTCCACCACCGCCCAGCAATGGATATCCTGCACCCGCCCCACCACCACCCAGCAATGGATATCCTAGTCCGGCACCTGCAGCACCACTTAATTATAACTATCCCAGTCCTGCACCTCCAGCTGCCGGATATCCAAGTCCTGCTCCTCCGATACCTGCGATGCCCAGTTACAATTATGCAAGTCCACCTGCACCACCACCGCCACCTCCGCCGCCGCCGCCACCGCCACCACCACCACCGCNGACGGCGACGTCGTCTTCGGCGCCACCGCCACCACCACCACCGCCACCACCACCACCACCACCACCACCACCACCCCCCCAAATGTACTTACCACCTGCACCTCCGCCTCCACCTCCACCACCACCGCCGCCACTATCGTATGGACCTCCATCTCCTCCTGCACCACCCCTTCCACCACCGAGACCGCAACCAACGTATATACCAATATAAGGACTTTGAGCACCACCACAACCAGGAAACCCGCAAAAGAGAAAATGCCACCAAATGGGACCGCAGAACAGAAAATACCACTACCGCAGTTGTCTTCGTGTACATACCGCCACTTCCCCCTGCACGTACCGCTGCCAAGCCGAAAAGGAAATTATGTACCAGTTACGAAGTACGTACAACCTCGAGCACTAGTACCATCCACGGATCCAGTCATGGACCAAATACTAGTGTATTACAACTGTGCAACCGCGGTACGGATCGGAGTATCGAGGAATTTGCGTTTTGAGTGAGAAACAATAAATTCGATTGTTTTATACCAGTAGAGTAATTTTTAATGACTATGCACGCCTTCCGTAGGGTGTATTGCAACATCGTGCGCGTAGTACAAATGCCATTTATAAGTTAGACGTGAAAAAATAGTGTAACGCGTATTTATATCCAAAATACAAACTCATAAAATGTGAACTTATATTTTAAGCACGGGGTGGAAATAATTGATTTTGAAAAAGGGAAAATACTTGCATACGCATAAGACGGTACCGTTGTCGAAGAAGTGACGTGGCCTGTGCTTTATTTTCCGCAGTTTACGCAGTATTGAAGATGAAGTTGACTCCGGAAAAAGACGCATTTTATTAAACAAAATAACAAGATGAAACATAATATCTATAATGAACATTCACGAAATCTCACGAAACACAATTTGATTCTCGAGTTAGCAACTGTGCTGTGGAGACAATGCTACCGAAAGGCGAAACAGGTTCGCGTTAACAAAATGCACTTTATTCTTAGACATAGTTTCTGGCATGGGATGCACACAAGTACCATTTGTACGATGTATCGGCTAATGTGACTACAATCCGTATCACAGCATTTTGTCAGGTAGACATTCCGAAGGTCAGTCTCGGTAGCTTAACGAATAATTATCTACACTAGCACGTCTTAATTCTAATTATGTATATCCAAGTAGTGAGTATACGTACTCATCAAGATTAATCTATTTGAAGTACCGAATAGTACGGTGGCTACTCTTATGCAAAGTCTATGTTTCAAAATAAAAACATATGTTAAGGTTTAGCCACGGTAACACGGAGCTGTGTTCCAATGTTAGCTTACCGCTTGTCTAACAGGAAAAGCTCATCCGACTGTACAACTTACAATAATACGATAGGATCCTCGACGTGAATCGGTTCAAAAGCCTTGTGAAGAAAACTGAAAATGTCTACAGCGTTCCTTACTTTCAGATTTATAGTCGTGCGGCCAGGAAATACACGCTCATTTTCTATTTGGCAAGCAACGGAAAATGTCGAAGCTCGTCAAATCAGAAAGATGTCAACGAAAGTAGGACACCGAAATTCACCAACTAAATGATCGGTCGATATCGCTGCAAATTATGTGCAGACTTTTCAGTTTTCAAAGGGCTAAACACCATCATAGTATGCATACAAGTCATGACTCTTGAAATAAATCATCTTTACTTACACTTATTACACAAGAATCACGTTTCCTTTATAATTAATAATTAAATATCACAACTTCCATCGAAGATTCGGCGCGAGAATCTCCATCGTTACCGAAATAAAGAAAACGAAAACACAATATATACATCCCTCTCCTTCGATAAATATACATAATCCTCCGAGGAAAGTCGCTGTACACAAGTAACTAAACTAAATACGTCAAGTTTCGTTTAAACATTCTTCACTCTTCCCCGCATTCTGTCAGTTTGTCCAAACAGTCGTACGACTTCGACTGAACAATATATCTGCAACAAGGAAATGCAAACATTAGTAAAAAAAGAACGTTCGACTACGGAAACGACTCAAGTGTAGGAAAGGTTCAAAGATAAAAAACAAAGGACGAAGCGACAGGATTTGTTAATAAAGCAGAACAGAAAGACTAACCTAGGGTTACGAATTCTTTAGTCTTAGCGGGTGAACAACCGTTTATGGGTCGGATCTCTGCGTCCCACGTGAAGGATCATCTTTCCAGACTTCGCCGTTTTGAAGGTCTGCAACGCCTCGGCATGTGTCAACCCATCTAATGAGATACCATTGACCGAAAGTATTTCATCTCCTACTCTCAATGTCCCCTCTTCCGCAGCCTGACCAGTGGCCATGATGTTTTTGACAAAGATCCCCATTTTGCCTTTGTTGCTGTCCGCCCCTCCGACCATAGAAAATCCTAACTTTTTTGTAGATCCTTTTTCAAGCATAATGGTGATCAGGTCCATGGAAAGACTCGTGGCTCTTCGAGGACGCGAGACGGTAGCTTGATTCTTCTTCTTTACTATCTGGAATTTCTTCATCCCAGTCATTTTCTGCTCGCTGGACGGCTCGATATCCTCTCGTACCTTCTCCAGTTGATTCATGGTGTTGACGGATACACTCTTCCCATCTTTAGTTAAAGCCCCCACGATTATGCAAGCGGCGGAGTCCTCGTTTTCAAAACTAGGCAAGTTTTCCATTGAGGTTCGATCATTAGCCGATTCCTTCAAAGTCCAGACATCGGTGTCGCTTTTTGTCCGCATCAAGGTATCTCCCCAAGTGTCTCCCGGTTCTTCGCCAAAGACGAACGTAGGTTCCCTGGCGATCTGAAGCTCCACGGATCCGAAACAACTTCTCAGAGCGTGTCTTACTTCCGCGACTGACATTCCACGCAACCGGCGTCCACATACGCGAACTATTTCATCGCCAATTCGTATTTGATTAGACTTTGCAGCCTCGCCGTTGGGATCTATTTTAGAAATAACGTAGAACGGCCTCGCAGCTTCGCATTTCTCCATGGAAATACCCAGGGTCCCAGGCTTCTCTACGAAAAGTTTCATTGTCTTCAATTCCCGTCGAATCAATGGCTTCGATGCAGAAACAGGAGGAGGCAGTGGAGGAGCCGGTGGAGGCGCCTGAGCTGTTAGAATGGACCTCTTGGCCTTATTCCTGACGATAATCCCGTCGCCGATATCCGATTCCATTACCGCGCGGGACCGTTTAGGGCTGTAGTATTGAACTACGTCCATGGCTAAAGCGGAACATATTTTACTCGCCGGGGGACTATCCCTACAAGGTGAAGCAGCGTTGTCCAGGAGGTTTAACAAGCTACCACTGGAAAGCTTTCGGCCCTTAACCGGGACCTGAACTTTTGCGTCCTTTTGCAGATTCTGTATCTTAACTCTCTGCGACAGAGGTACAGATTCCACAAGCCGGAGCGGTAGTCGTTTTGTAGGAGTATTATAGATTTCCGGATTACGTGGAATACCGGCCGCGGTAGTAACGTAATTAGCGCAATCCCCCGAGGACGTTTTCTTCGCGTTGGTGCCAGGTCCTGGTGTTCGCGGAAACGTGGAGGAGGATCTCGGCGAGGTTTGCACAAAATGCCCAGCAAAAGGCGGCTCATTGAATACATCCAGCGTGTCTTCGTCGTAACTATCGGTATCGTCGTCATCGTACGCCAGGGTCGTGGTTTCCGTGCGAACGGAATCATTGAAAGCGTCACCTGTACCGACACCTGTCTCCTCTGCGTGACAGTCTTCCGTGTCATTGGTACCGGGGGCGGCACCCTTCTTTTTCGGCGTGCTAACCGGCAGGGATAGGTCGATACCTTGATAATCATCGGATGTTATGGAAAAACTGCGGGGCTTTAACATGGGAGGTACGGACTTTCCGCTGTCGGGAGAATCGGCTCCTGTCCTAGTGCTGTCGGAATCATAACCGCTTTCGTCGCAGCCCAGTTTCAAGTTGCTCATAAGGTCGTCTAGGCCAGTCGTCGTCCCGGATTTCCGTTCCTCGGTTCTAGAAAAAAATAACATATTTAATTACCAAAGTAGTCGGTACAAATATACCCATTTCATTGTTATCGAACGTGTCATTTCAAACCGACGATATACTCAAGTAGTCTTATTACTCACTTGTCGACTTCGTTGGTAGAGGAGTGCGAGTCAAACAGATTTCTTTTGACGGCAACTTGCGCTCGTAAGGTAACATCGTTCTTATTGGTCTCAATAGACGCGACGTTTGTAGTTGACTCAGGCCTGACGGTCTTATTTAAGTCCACCGACGTACAACTCATTGAACGCTCCAGGTTCAAGTCTTTGTTCAGGTGCACTTCGGAAGTGGACTTGATACATCGCTTAAACGTCTCGCCTTTATTCAACTTAAGTGACGTGGAGCTGACGCGATGTTGAAGGAGCATGTCCTTCTTCGTGTTCTCGGAACTTGAACACGCGCGACGACGAGGACTCGTGCTGCGCCTAACTTTGTCCAAAGTGTCCCGAGCCAGGGCCTCGCCCTCTTCGGTCTTAAGTATACTCTGATTCGTTAGGATAAAGTCAAGAACGCGCTGCTGCTCTTGCAGATCCTGGATGCTGCGGCTGAGCTGGTTCTTCTTCTCGTGCAGCGCTTCCCGATCCACCCGATGGACCGAGGAGTCGCGAAAGGGAACGTTCTTCAGCGCCCCCTCGCTCAGAGCCTTCTCCATCGCGTAATTGTGAATCGTTTCTTCCTCCTGAATGGTGACAGTTTTCGAAGACATGTCGCAGCAGCTGCTCCTCTCGCCGATCCTAAACAGGTTCCTCAAAGACTCCACTCGGGAGATCCTCTTCGGCTTGGAGTACTCCGGTGACAAGGAAACGTTGCACCCCTAACGGGAGAGAAATCTCGAATCAGTCCAACCCGTTTTCTCGGAGAACTTCAGTCGCGCTGATAAACGACCATCAACATTTCGCAGCCACGATTTCCGCGTCGACTCTACCCCATAAGGGTCGACTCGGAAGTCCCACGCGCCATGTTAGCCCATCGCGTTACGCGGAACCAGCAAAACCAACAAACCCAGCCGATCCGGTTAATGGCCCGCGGTTTAGAGAGAAACTCGAAACGGAATTTCTTGTACCTTCTCCTTCTCGTCCGTGACGTCGCTGCAGCTCTTTCGATTTGGACTCCATCGCCGACTTCGTCCGGAGACCGAGAGCAACTCGGAGCTGTCCGATCGTTTCAGCTGGTCCCACCTCCTGCCGACTTTTCGGCCCCACGTCGAGATTCCTGAAACCGGAAGAACTTAAGTCATGCCGTCGAGCTTTCGATCGCGACTCGCTGCAGCGCGCAGAGCCCGAGTCCGCCGGACAACGGAGAACGAATAACGCGGCGAGAGATATTCACCCCGGAACTACGGATACCTTTACGAGCTGAAACGGACGATAGTTGCGCCAAGGTACGCTGCCCGGTTTCCGCGGCAACATCGTTCTCGGGCGTTTCGCTCGTTAAATTCTTTTCGACTGCCGAGTGCCTGGCATCCTCGGAGTTGCTGGCTGCGCTCGTGGCCGCAACTCCGTCCTGGGGGATCGGCGTGGCCGACACCAGCTTGGGGCTGGGGTCCGAGGAGCGTCTCTTGAACAGTCTCATCCTGCCACCTGGAACCATAGATAAAAAGACCGTCAGTTTTCCCCGTATAAGCCGGCTGCTGCGAAACGAAACGAATGCCGACAGAAATGAGCTAATTTAATTCGTATGATCGACCTTAATATTAAGATCATCGATTTTAATCAATTGATTTTCATTTTTCAAAATCATCTATTTAGTTCAAGAGATTTTAATTTTAAAACTCGAGTGAAATCATTGATGTTTATTTTTTTATCATTTTGGTTACTAGAGAGAGCGGGCGTCGAAAGTGCCACTATGAAAACACGTTGCACGTTACAACCAGCAAGGTGTGTCGCAATTACATTATAACGTGTCATTAGCATTAGGTATGTGTTTCGAGTATCTACAACCGCTTTTATAAAAAATAATATGTAAAGGTGTAAGCAAGCGACACGATCATGATTTTTAGGACTGCAAACAAAAATGAAATGTTATAATTGTAATCATTATTTGCACAAATAGAAGTGCCCGATATTCTTTAAATATTTGGGTAAAAAAAAACCTTACGCGCAGAGAAACATCAAGAAACACCATTTCCAAACGAACGGTAAACATATTAAATAGAGCTTAACCGTTGTAACGTTTAACAAGAATACTAATTTGGATGCATTTTGATTGCACGGTCTGTTCCTAATATTTTAATGTACAAGCTTGTATGAAGAAACTTTTCTTTCTACATATCTGCAAAATGGGAATGATCAGATAGTGACTCGTATGTTCTCGACTCGTGGAAACAAATTATGATAATTTTGAGTAACATTGATTTAACCCGATCTTTCAAATGCCTTTATACGAATGATAAAAATATTCAGAAAATCGTGATTACGATCACGATTAGAAAAATCAAGGATTTTTTCCTTCTTTAAAGAAATGACGATTTGTATCAGCCCTGAATGCCGAGATAGAGCACGAGTCTTATCCCATTGTTCCCTAAACATCCACGAGTATTCGCGGAATCGAGTATGCGCCACGAACTCGCGTGGGACGTTTTACGGACGTGCTTACGATTTTTTTAATATCCCGTAAAATATCGCCACTTTCGCAGGATATTCCGCCGAGGCAATGAGTACGTGCAACGTATTGTTCTCGGAATGTACCTCGAATGGTCGCATTACGTGCGTTTACGCATGATGTACGCGGAATCTCTCGAAGTACTCACGAGATACTTTCGAGCGAAACGTACTCGAGCGTTGAAAGACTAACGACTATGGGAAACCTATCGGAGCTCAGAAATGATTAACCCAGTTCTCCGGAAGCGAAGTTGCATAAAGTGTCTCACCGTATTATGCCCGAGAGGGCGACAAGAACGTTACGTGGGGGGGGGGGGGGAAGAAATGAAAAACGCGGGCAATGTAGTCGAGAAGATAACGTCGAGGGTCCCGATCGGCGAAACTCGAGCGTGAGTCAGAAGTGCCGCAACATTGTTGCCCACGTAGACCGGGAAGGGGCAAAAAGGAGAAAGAAACGACCCTCCGCCATTGCGATACTCTCCGGGCGATCGTGAGCGCAGGTTATTCTCCCCTGCACTTCTTGCCATCCCGATGACCTCTCTTCCCTCCCATTAGGCTCGGAGATTGACGAAATCTTTCTCGAAGTGGGCCTAAAAAGACCACTAGGTCCTTTCCATCCCGGGAGTAAATTGGGTTTTGCGCGATTACGAGGCTTGAGTAATTCAATTATACCTCGGAGAATAACTTTTTGCAAAGAACATCGAGCCGCTTCGTTCTCCTAGATTTTTTATTCGTGAAAATATAGAGGTAGATTCAACGCGTCGATTTTTGACTTTCTCGGGCGAGCGCGGCTCCGGTGGCCGTAAAAGACGCATCGGTCAATTTCCTTCGAAGCCGGGTATTTCGAGCAGCCGTCGTTTACGCTCTCGGCCAATTACCGGGAGTGCCCGATGTCTCCGGTGCCGTCCGATGAAAGTTGCAGTTCCAGTTACGCGAATATGAGGCATCTTCTGCACGGAGCTCCGCAAACGAGGTGCCAAACGTATCGAGCGGGGCCATCGCAAAAACGCGGGCAAGAACGACAGCTCGCCGGACGTGGTTTAGGGGCCACACGGCGCGTCGGTTCCGTCACATCCCGCAGCGACGACGGATAAAACATCGGCGCACCGTAATCGCATACGCCGATCTAATTGGCGGCGGCTTTTTCTCTCCCCTTTTCTCGTCCGAGAGCTGAAAACCCCGTCGACTTCTAATCAAACCGATAAGCCGCGACGGAGCCACTTAGCCAGCAATTAGTCCGAAACGAGACCCACGTGGATAAGGACGGGGAAGGCCGTTTTCACGATCGAGAGAGATTGCGCGCTCCTTTCTCGGGTGCCGACTCGCGTGATCGCCGCCTCCACCGACTTTCAAGATCGTTCGCGGCGCTCGCTCTCGGCCGAGAAGCGGAGAGCTGCCGATCACTTTCTAGGCATTCCATCCCGCGTTGACGCTTCCTACGAACTCGGTCCACCAGACTCCTCGGCCCCTCTCGCCGGATCGAACTCCCACTCTTACGCGCCAACGTGGCACCACCTTCGCGACGTGCTTGGTACCTTCCGCCGCCGGATGCGGCGCTGCGGTCGACGCTCCCCTGCTTCCTTAACTTTCCGGGGGTGGCGCGACCGGCGAGGACAAAATCCTCCGGGCAGGGTTGGGTGATTTCGCATTATACGGTGTAATATACGTGGTTTTCTATGTGTATATTACATCGTATAATACGTCCCTAGTTTTCTACGCGAGCGTAATATCTAAAAGACGTATAAAACTTAGCGGATACATACACCGTGCATCTGTGGCATTCGTCATATTGGAAACGTCAAATTCTAAACAATTTGGAACGCAAACGCCAAATTATTGTCCTATTCCGTACAAATATTTACGTGTTTACATATGTGTTAAAAGATGTTCATAACCTAGCGCATGCCGTATATCGCATATCTGCAACATCCTTTACATTGGAAACGTAATTTACTGGTTTTCTACAATTTTCTACGGTAAACTACTTGGTTTACGTAATATTTGTCAAAAACCTCGAAAACACGAAATTACTCAACCCTGGCTATAGGTTCGGCAAAGACGCGAGATATATTTTGTAAAATAAGTGAACAACGAAATGCAAAAAATAGCTCTTTATTTCGGGGAACGTCAGTACAGAGGAACCGCCGACTTGAAAATTGTTATTCGAAGTCTCTTGACTGTTATCAAGAAACACACAAAAGATTGTTGGGAGATAAGTGTGCACAGGATGTCCGGGTACGACAATATGTTCGAAAATACTCTGTAAATTTATACGGGAGAACGTATAATATTACATAAATAACGCTAGAATTCATCGAGAATTCATGAGAAAACTCATAGTCAAGGTTCACGACAATTTCACTACCACACTAGATATACTTATCATTGGAGTGTCATAATTGTCAGGAATTATATAGAATTTCTGTAAAACGACTATAGATTTTTCTTAGATAATTTTTGTGAAATATCGGGACAGAAAAATTTCGGCTTAGAATTCACCAAGCTTCTCAAGTCTTTGTCAACTGTATATTGGTATTACTTACTAAGAGTAAAGTTTTAAACATCAAGTTATTTCCTGCTGAACGTTTATTTTTATTGTATTTGAAATATAAATATTTATATATTCTCGTAAATCTTTGGGAAAAGGGTGGCTCGAAAGACTAAGAATAATAAAATACCGATAATCTTCCTTTATTATTCTTTTTCACGTAAAATACCGCATTTAGAACTACCGCCACCGGATGCGGCGCTGCAATCAAGGCTCCCCTGCTTCCTTAACGCCCCGGGGGCGGCGCGATCAAAACGGTACGGTTTCTTGCATGGAGGGGTATTATATGGACCCCGTACACCCAACCATTTTCTTCATATTCTCGTGAATGCAATGAAAAGAGAACGAACAGAGGGACTCTCATTTCTCTCTCTCCCTCCCCCTCGTTGTGGCTGTCATGACGTTGCGCTGCGTAAACGAGGGAGGAAGATCTGGAAAACAGCCTCTTTATATCTTCTTTTTCGTTTCTGTTGTCTTCATGGTCGATTCAGGGTACGGATTCCATGCGTTCTGCGCGTCCATGGGTTCTAAGTGCCACTTCAAACTAATATCGTTCACGAACCACTGCAATTTCACCCTAGGTATGATTTAATCATTAATGAAAAATAGGAACAACCAAATATCTCTGCTCGATAAAGCGTAGAATTCATGCGGATGTGTTTAGCAGGTCTCCGTTGTACACTTTCCGGCTTTGGTTCCGTTCCCCCAGCTCTTTTCTAGTTTTTCTCTAGGACACTTTAATTTTATTGGACTCACTGGATCGATATTTCACAATCAGAAAGCCTATAGTTATTACGCATACGTTTAATCGTTTTTAGTAGCGAAATGCATATCGTTGTTTGCGGGTCCGCTTCTCGATATTTTTTCCCAGCGATAAGGCACGCAGCCCCAGTATTCTGCATTATTAACGCCCGCCAACGTGGCGCCTCCGCTGCATCGTCCTACTGGCTGTATCTTCCGCCGCCGGATGCAGTTGCAATCGACATTCCCTACGTTTCCTGGGCGTCCCGGGGGCGTCTCGAACGCGAGAAAGTGGTTAGTGTAATCACTCGTGTCGCTTCCTTCTTCGGTTTCGCAGAACCGACATTGAGGGACGGTCATTTCGAGGAACGGAGAGACGATACCGAAACGAAACGGAACTGGGATGCTCCTTTAATTAAATTATGATTTTTCCACGCAGACCGGGAAATCTTATTCCACGTGCAGCTGCACGGCGGCGAGCAACGCATCGCTCGTGCTGCCTTTTGTCGAGATTTTGAAGGTTCAACCCTTTGCGATCGTAATACATCTGGACACCCGTATATTTCCGTGTATTTTGTAGGGCGTAACCCTTCATACGACCGCAAAGGGTTGTCCTATTCGATGCACCGCACCGTTGACATATGGGCCACTTTCATGGACACGTATAAGTCTCAGTGTGCCAAATGTTGAACGCGTTTGCTCGTCCATAGCGCCAAAGGGGTTAAAAGCCCCATCATTTTGGAAAGAACGAGACCAAACCGAAAAGTCTAATTAAACCATAATTTTTTGACTCTTTCACTGCTTGACAAGCGCTTAACCTACTTTTTGCCTCTTCGGCTTGAAGCGATACGTCGTTTACGCCCGAGAGTGGGTTAACGCCGTGGTCAAGTCGGTTGACACGATTTCACGGCACTTTTTGAGCCTTTCCCGAGAAACTTGAGCAAAAATCCGAATGGCGACCAAAAAGTGCAACGATTAATTGTCTCTTCAATTAGAGCGTTACTTTGTAACGCCTCGATCGTCTAAGAGACATTAAATTCATCCATCGGCTTCACCAGACGGAAGAGAAGTGGAGGGCCCACGATTCAGGGGGACATCGATGTCTATAAAAACGAAACGGAACCGGGATGTCCCAACGATTGGACCATCATTTTTTCTTTCCTTCATCAGGTGACAAGTGTTTAACCCACTTACGGCAGCGCCGTTCCAAGCGATACCTCTCATTCATATCGAAGAGTAAGTTAACACCGTGGTCAACTGGCTTGAAGCTATTTGACGAAACTCTTTAGCACCTTTCCCGGAAATCGCGGCAAACGCCAGTCTAACATAAAATTACGACGACCCTAGGTTCGGAAACCTCCTTAATTAAAACGCGCCTTTTCACCCTCTGTTTGGCCAACAAGAATTTATCCCACGTACCAGCGATCAACTTCGAGCGGTACGTCTCGTCAAGGAGAATGAGTGGGCCAGCATTGTGATCAAATCACTTGACAGGATTTGTTTTCACGCTCGTTTAGCACCTCTCCCGACCCCAAAGTGTTCCTACGCACGCCAACGTCCCCTTCACGACACGTTAGCGTCTAGTACCTAGTCCATCATCGACGAGGCTCCCCGAGCGATGTTTCCCCACGTCTTTTGGCCGTCCTAAGGGCGTCGCAGCAATTGAGAAGACATCTGTTGCTCTGTCAATGCATTTAGCTATCCGGGCATCTGCCATCCCGAACTTGGATGCAACAAAAAGATAAATGACCGTTGTAAAAGTCGTTTAAGAAGATACATATGTAAGCCGCGTTCGATGAATTCAGCCGCGCGGCGGAGCATTTAGGGCGAGGCGAAGAGCACGCCGAAGAGTATTCACTAAACCGGAGAAATGTCTATTTCACATGCTACATACGCTTTAAGCAATTAGGGCAAAGGTACTTTCTTGTGCAAAACTCCGAAATCTGGGGGATATAATTAAGATTTTATTTTATCGGGTTGTTCGATACGAGGTTGCAGATTTTACCGTTAACAAAAACGGAAAAATCTTGATATTAGGTTGTCCACGGTGTTACTGCCATTTGTGCTGTTCAAGATTTGGCGCTTTGTTTTCAAATAAAATTGCTTTTCTATTATATTCATGCTATATAACGCTTTACAACGCAAACTTAGCCCTACACTGATAACGATAATTGTGTTTTAAATATCAATTTGTTTTATTTTTTTTTTTTAATTAAAGACGGAACGAAAACAAATTCGGGTGATTTTCTTGTATGAGTTCAAAATAGGTCATAAGGCAGCTGTGGTGGCTCGCAAATTCGACGATACATTTAGCCTTTGAATCGAGCCTAATGATGCATCTGCCCCACAGTGAAATTGTGGTTGCAAAAGTTCCGTGACGGAGACAAAAAAAGTCAATTATCAAGAGCATTCTGCACGATCCGCGACCATTGATATAATAAAACAAAAAGAATAATATTTAAAACACAATTATTATTATCAATAATTTAAGGGAAAACAGCGCTTTAAGCAGTATATAGCATGTACGTAAAGGGAAAACAACTTCATTTGGAAACAAAGCGTTAAATCAAACGGCAAAAATCACAATAACGTTCCGAACATCTAATACACCGTCACGAGAAGTTAATAAACGTGACAAATTTGTTTAAAAAACGCAACTCTTGATCGACTCGCCGTTCTCGATTGACTCCACGGATAAGAGACTCTTCCTCGAAAGACGCGGCTCTTTTATAGATGTCGCGCTAATTCCTAAGTCAAATAATCGATATCTCTCCTTATACGGAAATAACGCGGGGCACGTTAGACGACGGTTGGAAAACATCGCTGACAGAACAACGCAACATCGAAACAAGAACGACAATCGGAAAATAAGATCAAATAAAATGTCTTCTATCCCACAAACCTGTACATTTTCGAGCCGCCGCATTAAAACCAAACTGCGGTCTTAATTAAACCAACGGAACTAAATCCGAAAAATTGGAAAACGTCGAAAAACCGTTAAATTACCGAGTCCAATGACATCCTCCGCATATGCGTTCAAGATCACGAGCCGAGTCGATTTCGATACCCCAGCAATTCGATTATTACAGATTCCGGTTATGCGGAGTTAAACGACTTTTCGCTCTCTTTACCCAACTCTCATAATATAATACATTCCAGGGCATTCCAGGATTTTGCTCTCTTTTTTTCCGAGCGACGACACGATGACTCAGTGCCTCGATAACTCTTTGCGACCGGTTGCAGCATCGCTGCATAACTCGGGATCGTCTGACCGTTCAGTCGTCGACTCTTGAGGGGAGCATCTTTGCTTCTTCCAGAAAGAATAAAAAAAATAAATAAATATGAACAAAGCCAATGCCATTTTTCATCGCCGATGCACCGTTGGAAGAGTCGAAGAATGTACCGCTTCTCCGTGGAAAATCCAGAAGGATCGAGATTTCCTTCAAGTCCGGTCACCCGGTACATGATACGGGCAGTCGCGGAGCTCGCGCGGGATACGGAGAGAGAACAGGGTGTGGAGATAGGGGAAAAAAATCTCGTTGCGTGCCCACACGTGTGTCGGACCAGGCCGTATAAGTGCATATCACTTGCACATCTACCGAGGCGGAGTCGGATTTTTCCGCGAGAAATGTACGGCCGAGCGAGACGGGACGCGGCCAGAGAGAGGTCGACGAAGAGGGGCGGAAAGAGACGACGCCGAGAGGACGAGAGAGACGGTCCCTGGGAGGTGCCCAAGGAGCTCATTGTGAGAGCCGTACAATGTGGCGGGACAAAAAATTAAGCTCCACGCTTCGAGGGGGCTGAATGGGAAGTTGTTAATGGCGATCCTGCGAGCGGGTCCAGGATCGGCTCCCTCGGCGCCGGGAAAACTGCATACGACGGTCGCAGGTGCATTTTACGGAAGCCTCCCTGGAAACGCTCCGTAATCCCGGGATCGTGTAACCGAGTGGAAAGCAAACCCTCGATTTACAGGCAATGCCGGACAAAATCTGAAGAATGTACCCTGAAACCTCTCATACCACGATAGACACTCCGAAGACCCGGATTCGATATACCACGACGCAAACCGGTAAAAAATCCAACGGCAACCGCCTACAACCCGGCATTACTATAACAGTTTTCACGTAATACGACTCGATGGACTTGAACATCCCTCATATGTCCAGAATTTTTCCATCACGCTGTTTTGGTTGAAATACATGTTTCGAAGTTTCGCTCAACGCATTTTCGGTAGGTATACCATGGTACTCCGAGAACCGGCTTCGTTATAACACGAAATGCATTCCCCTGATTTGGATCGCAGGTCTAAGTTTGACGCAACCCGATTTCGATATAACCGTGTTAAGTGTCAACCGTGTAATAAGAAGGCTGAACATACCTAACGATCCCACCTCGTCCCCACCAAAAGTCGTCATCAAGAATCTTAACTATTTTATTTTTTAGAGAAACAAGTAGAAAAACGTCTCGAGTTTAACGGAAACATTGGTACAACGGCTACCGATAAAAAAAATAGTAAACAGGAAGAACCGCCCGACATCCGGTCTACCTCTGGCGCCACATTGACGGTCGTTCGTCGATAATGCGACGAGGAGCCTTTCGAGTGACTTCCTGGCCGAGGCGCTATCTTCCTGCAATCCCGATTTAAACGTCTCTCCATGACACCCCCGAGTCCCGTTCGCGATGCATCTGCTCCCGGAATAGATGCGCGCGTCTCCCTCGGGCACGCAGGAAGTCTGGATTTCCGGCGGCGCTCCCGCTATTTCTGTATCCCGTCTGGATCCCTCCTGGATCCCTCCTGGATCCCTCCTGGATCCCCTCGGGACCCAGACGATTCTAGGTCGCGTGTATCGCCTCTCTCGCGAACGGCACGTCCGCGGCCGCGATAGCTCTCGCCCATTCCGCGTAACGGTCCGGGATCATAGGTAATGCGAGGTGCATTACAGTTATTCCGCACTTTTAGAACCGCGGTGCGAGCCAAGGGACGGGGGGATAAAGAGGTGCGAAGACGGGCCCGCGAAAACGCGCAGAGTATGGAAGGGAGGGAGACAAAGGGGCCGATAAAGAAGTGGGGAAAAAGAAGAGAGGAAAAGAGGAGACCCTGTTTGCTTCGCGATTCGCTAAAGTAACGGTCGAGACAAGTGGTACAACTTCTCCGCGAGGTATGCTTCTTGAAAGAAAATAAAGAAAGAAAAAAAAGACGTTGAAGGGAAATCGTTTCTAATTGACAAATTCGAAAGCAATAATCGTGTAATAGCGGTAAAACGGTATTACCGTGTTAGGTACTCCGTTGAGGGGACCCAATCTCATAGACGTAACCTCCAACGTGATCGACGAGTCCCTTTCTACGCGAGCGCGGAGAATGATTATTCGTAATGGCGCATCACCGAAATGACACGTACTTATTTGCAACGTTAAGCAGGAACGAAACGTTGTAAGTACATCTTCCTCGCGCACTCGCGACCTTGCCGCGTGCAACCTGCTATCTTTACGTCAGTAACGTAATCTATTAACACGTTTGGCTCCCACGACCTGCGGCGCGACGAGCTGCTCCATAATTTCTCGTTACGGCTTACATGGTAAACCGCAATTTATCAATATAATTAGAAACAGTAGACAACCCGTGCACGCCACGAATGCGCATTTTTCCGCGACCCTAATCCAGTTTCGCATGTGAGAATCCGTGCAAAGAAAAGCCCTGAAATCGATATTAACGACGCCGTTATTAATAAACGGTACGGACGATACCCACCGCTTAAAGCCAAGGAATTAAAACGCAAAATAATAATTTAATCGTCCCATCGGCCGCCGACTCTTCGTTTATAAAGCCTTTCATCCGGTGCATCGCGTCCTGCAAATTCCCTCCTAGAGTGCACACCGCAAAGCGTTCACCACTGCACCGCCTTTTTCTACGCTCGCCTCTGCGAGCGTTGAAATCACCTAAGTAGGCAGCCAAAGACTCGATGATCTCGCCCGCTTCGGAGCATACGGGGAAACCGAAGAACAGAAACGGCACACTCGGAAACGCGAGTGGAGGCAGAAAGTGCACCGAGTGTGCATCGGGGGGCAGCCAACTGTTAATTTTCCCCCAGGCAATCCAGTTGCGAAGAGCTCGCTGGTTTTCCGGTCTTCGTACGCGAGTCAAACCGTTCTACGAAGGAACTATCGACCCCATTGGTCGTTGACAACGCGTCGGTGGAAACGTTCGATTCCTCGCGAGCACGAAATCCGATTGCACCGAGCCCTCTCGAGGTGTTCCAGTTACCCGGCTGGAATACAAATCCAGCGAGTTGTGCCCCTTTTAGTCAGAAGCGCATGCAGAAAACACCCAACAAACTCTTCGAGAAGAATTAAATGCACCTGTATATTTATCTATAAACCGATACAATATGTCATTGAACCAAAGAAATATTTCTTTGAATAGTACCAAAGAAATATTATGTTAATTCAAAGAATAATTATTTTACTCAAATAAACTCGGATAAATTGGATGCAACGTTTCTTTGGTACTATGCCTTTTTTTTTCTCAGTGCATCTACGCACATAGGGTATGCGTTTGCTGCGAGACAACGTGCACACCGCACGTTTGCAAAATTGAACGTGTTCATTACTTGCTACTCAATATTTAACCTCTGTTGTTAAAAATGAAGGACGATTTGGAATTCCTTACACGGAAGTTGGGTAATTTTTATCCAACGTCAACACGTCAAAAATACGTACAAGAATTATAAACATCCCTTCAAAAAATAATTCCATATTCTTTTACTTTCCGACTATTAATAATAATAAAACTTTTCTTCGTCATTTATTAATTCTTTAGCAAGCATAAGGTGTTATGGAAGGGTCAGTCTACATACCAAAACGGCAAAATATTTACAAAACTTTTCTCCAAACTTGGTGCACCGTATCATTTGAAATTGCAGGACGTGATTATGGAGGTCCTAAGAAGACCGCGATGCCTACAACATTCTACTTTTAAGCAAAAAACTGCGTGTCCTTGGTTCTACTTTGGGATAAGTACAAACCATATATTAGGCTCAAGACGCTACCGCGTCTCCTGATTTTTTTTTAAAAACTGAAATTTTACAAGCATTGCGTTTTTCCTTAAAGTCTCCGTAATCACGTGCTGAAGTTTCATATGATTAGGTGCACCTAATTAGGCGAAAAGTTTTATAAATATTTTTACGTTTTGATATATATATAGAACGACCCTTAACACCTTAAAATTGCCAACATTTGCTCGATCAAGATCATAACGATAAATCCAATAACGTCGTTTATCTTTTGGCAAATTATAAAAATCGTCTCCTTCAGATGACACCTTGGTTACAAATGCGGTGCAAACCCGGTGTGCGTGATTACGCTACATTTGCAATAAGTGTTTCACGTGGCGAAATAAATGCGGTGGGCTCGCTGCATGCGTCTTTGGTGTGCGGCCTACCTTGCGCGTACAAACTGCATCGTCCACAGTTCCGACCGCAAAAGCGAACAAGTCATCGTGATCGCTACCGAATGCGCTCGAGAGACCCCGAAGAGGCCTCCTCGAATGCGAGAGGCCGCCTCGGCGAATGTGTGTCAGATGACCATTCGCGGACAGCTCCGTGGCCAGAGTTTTACTTTCTACGGGACGTCGAAAAAAGGATCAGCGAAACGACCAACCGACCGGAGAACCAGCCAGCGACCGAAATACCCGTGGCACCGATTTCGTATCGGCGACCGAAGTCGAACCTCCAGGAGCACTCGCTCGCCTCGGGCTACCGATCAAACGACCAGACTACGTGTTTATCACGGGGAATTAACCCGCTGACATATTCAGGCGTTTTTATCGCCGAAATTACCGCAACTTTCCGCGTCGCCACGGCTCCTCTTGCGCGCGAAATACCTCTTTATTTATAAATCCGAGCCAGGATAGTAAATTCGATAAATGGAGCCAAAAAGCGTCGACTGGAGAATTATCGCGGGGGCTCGGTGTGGTACATTTATGAACATAAACAGTAATTATGATTTAGTTCGGCGTCGCGTGGATTTTTTAGTACGTTGGAGATGCAGATTCCAGAATCGTATCAAAGTGACGCCACTTGTGATTTTGAGCCGAAGAGTCGCTTAGGGGACTTTCAGCGAACGTAAATCCTTCTCGGAGCTGTGGACGTACACTTAACAGGCGGAACAAATCTCTTTTCTGGCGAAGAACATCGTAATGGCGGCTTAAGAGAGCCTTATAACTCGGTCGCGTTTCGTTAAGGAATAAAGGAAAGAGAAGAGGAATAAAAAGAAGACATGCTCCAAAAGCTCGAATACGCGCTCCGAATGGGCGCTCGCTCGAGAATAACTTATACAATTCCTCGGGCTCGTCACGAACGGAAAATCTCGGCGTGCAACCCAGTTCCCAACGTAAACGAAGCAACGCTAATTACGACGACTAACGTCGATGAAAATTGGCCCGTCGATCACGACACTCCCTAGGTTAAATCGGCACCAGAGAGTACCTTGTAACGTTTTCAATCCTGGGGTCTCGTACCGACTGGACCACTTCCCGCAGTCGGAAAGGCCACAGAACTAATGACAAACTACGTATCCCCCGCCAGTTCGTAACCAAACGCAAGGTTCGACGAACAATGAATATACAGGGTGTAGCAGAAATGGTAAGCGCGGTTTATGCGGCTCTATCCTTGTTGAAAAAGCAGTCGAAAAGTCCTATACTATTTTTTTCTACAGTACATCATTTTCGTGTAATAACTAATTGAAACCGAGTTAATCAATCGCGCTCCCTAACGAAGTTTTCGCCTCCTTTTTCAACAAGGTTAGCGCTGTATAAACCGTGTTCACCATTTCTATTACACCCTGTATAGTTTGGCATTCGTTCCGTGACATCTCGGATAGGACGAAATGATCCAAAACCTCATGTTCGGTTGTGAATAATTTAATGTCCCCAGGTAATAACAATAACCAAGAGACAAATTTTCTAAAACCACTTCCCTGCCCCTGACTTGTTAATCTACACTCCCTTCCGTTGATCTCTCTCCGTAGACTTTCCAATCTTTCAAGAAGAACGAATCACGACGAAAAGGAAGCCCACCAAGGAACGGTCTGGATCGGAGCCTCTAAACGATCTCCTTAAGACAAATAAACAGGCAGCTCCGCGCAGCTGGCGGCACAAGATCGAGCTAGAGCTCAATCCCCGTAATCCTATAGGCGGCCTTTTTTCCCGGCAAATTTGGAACATTAAACGACGACCTTATGGGCGTGGGAGCGGTAACACAAGCACGGCGAGAAACCCGCAAAGAGCCGGCAGGACGAGCGACATCTGCTCTAAGGACGCGCCTCGGGACGTGCCCCTGAAAGCGCGAGTTCCACTCCGGAGGGTCCCTCTCCCACGGCAGGTTACCAGGGCCAGGCGGCAAGTATACTCTCGGGTCAGGTGTGCCGGGGGTCCCCGTCGAATTGCCGACTTTTCGCAATTAAGCCGGCGACCAGGTAAAGGGGTTCCCTTTGTTCCCGGTTGACGGTGAAACTCGGGTTCCGAGCGCGCCCGGGCTTATGCCCGCCCTTCCGCCCCTTCGCATCCATTATCCACGCAGCCCCGTCCATTAATCGCTAGGCGTCGATTGGAAAATGGCGTTAGAAAAATGTGTTGGAACATCTCCCAGGCTCCCTCGGCCAGTCGGCAGTGCCGGAAGCGGCTAACGAGGCGCTCGCGTGTCTGCACCGAGCATCTGTTTACGCGGCAATTAAAGACGGAGCTCTTTCTCGCGGTATCGATTCCCTTACAGGAGCGAGACTTTCCCCGAGACGCGATTTCGGGGTACCTTAACTCCTGCGAGGGGACCTTAAGGGGATCTTAAGGGGAACCGACGTCTCTGGAAGGACCACTTTGGACGAAAACTCGTGGACTTTGAAATGGCCTGGAAGGGGACCCTAACTCTCCTCCTGAATTTTCAGGAGGTTCCATCAAATGTGCCTAAGCCCCTGATGGAACCTCCCGAGTACAATGTATACATTTTCGGAACACCGAATTCACAAAGCATGAGCAACTAGTTTGAACGATCCACTCCGGGTAAGTCTAGCTCACGCGCGGGAAGATATTTGACTCGATCGGTGAATCTTTTGTTGGTTCAACCATGAAACATGGTTATCACATGGACAACCGAATATTTGCTCGCGTGACGAAGTTCTTTGGTCAATCTTTTCTGGTTGACCACGTCAAATGTCGTAGATCACCTCGAATATCAAAGTAATTTCGTGTAATTTCGTGCATTTTCTAACATATTTTCTAAAATTACTAAAACGCTTTAACGAAAACCATTTAGATGATCGAAGCAAACGAGTTCGAATATCAAAGTAATTTCGTGTAATTTCGTGCATTTTCTAACATATTTTCTACAATTATCAAAACGATTTAACGAGAACCCTTTAGATGATCGAAGCAAACGTGTTCGGTCAAATTATCATTCCACCAAATCCGGCCAATCGGACGATTTTATTCAACGTATAAAGTCTTTTTTTTTTACGTGCCGAGGCAAGTAATCGCTCGTATCCGAGGACGACGTTCCTGCCGAACCACTTCTCACCGAGCTGCGGACTCTGCGAAATAATCCGTCAAACTTCCAGTGGTGGAGCGAAGGTGCTAAAAACATCTCGCAATTTGAACAACCCATCGCGCGAGTCTTTAGGCGGTCGAGTTTCTCGGGCCTTGGGATGACGCTGCGCCGAGAAAGGGACGAAAACGGGTGGATAGACGCGGCCGCGGTAGACGGTACAAGATGTACGAGAGAGATATAGAGCGAGGGGTCCGGGCGCGCCGGAGAAGGCGAGAGGAGTAAAAGGCGGGGAGGAAGAGCGAACGCGAGCGAGCAAGGGAGAAGAGAACTCGATTCCGCGAGTTCAGTGCCCGATACCGCCGAGCTGTGACCACTTCTGGTGCTCCTCTTCCGCTCCTTCTTCCCCGCCGAGGGGCTCCGAATCCGTGTACACTGGTTTCGGCCGATATGACGTCACAACGATCAACAAATCGACGGACCGTGCGAAGGCAGGGACGCCGACGCACGCGACGCGACGTGTCGTATCCGCCGAGGAGGGACTATCTGCTTTTCTCATCGATATCATCGATAATACGGCGGATCCAGCGCGCCCGAGAGACCGATCTTCGATCCCGCAATAGCGTCCAGACCGAAGAAACATCTCGCTAGAAAAACTTGTCTTCAAATTGGAAATTAATTTTTCATCGATTCAAAATATTGCTTTACCTTTGCGCGAAAATTCGGTAGGTGTGCGGGGCAAAGGAGCAATTAAATCGGGACTCGGTTCAATCTCGGAAACCTTAATTTGCATACACACAGTTGAGCCTCGCTTCGTCCTCGAGGCCCTTCATTTCACGGGAATCAAATTTTCTATAAATTATTAACAAATTGTAATTTTAATATTTTACCTTTCATAAATGCAGTAATGCAATGAACTCACGTTTCCAATATATTTTCCAATTAGTTTTTGTCCGCCTTTCTCCGATAAGTAATAATTTGTGGATTTTCAGGTTTAACTTGCATAAAATGAACGATCATTCCATTTTGAGATTTTTCAAGCTTCGGTTCGATTGAGACCTTTCGAAAATTTCGAGGTTTCAACGAGGAATGTGGACTTTGAGGTTCTTAGTTCATTAAACGAGAGTGAAAATTCTGTTGGCAAACTTCGCGATGAACAGACTAGAGAATTACATTAAAGAGAAAAAATGAATAAAGCCGTTCACGTATGTTAAAAAAACTACTAGTCTTCTTACGGTAGTACTGGCCATTTGAAGAACATCAAATCCTCGTTAGAGCGACGTTTAGAGTAAAGAAACGTACCGTTCACTGAAGTCATGAACTCATCCGAGATGCTACCGAGCCTCCTGATTTACCCGGAGACACATATTTCGTTAAATCGATACAATTTTTGCAGATTCAACCATATAATATGTTTATCACGTGGACAACCAAATATTGCTTAACGTGACAAAATTCTTTAGACAATAACTTTTGATTAATCACCCCAAATATTGAAGTAATTCGGAACATTTAACCAAAACTTCGTTTATCGACTAAAATATTTTCTAAATCTAACAAAACGATTTAATCAAAACACTTTACCTGATCGAAGAGAACGAGTTCGAATAAGTGATCTACCACTTAATTCACTCAATCGAAACGTTTTCTCAAACAAATTAAATCTTTGTTTCTACACGATAGAGGTCCAATCGAGATCGATAAATTCGGCATTCGTTTTGCATTTTGAATGCATTCGTTTTCGAGTTACCGTTATCTGTCGTAAAGCGACTCTACGGTTAGAACCCGGAAAATTTTTCTTCCTCGCCTTTCCTCGGGACGAACCCCCCCTCCGCTCCCTCCATCCCGTATAAACCCGACGACAATGCACTTCCATGCGAGGGACGAAGGACCTGGGTTTGGAAACCTACAAGTTTATTGCGATATTGTACACGCGGGCGTAAGTCGTGGCCGTGGGCACCGCCGACCTACGGTAGGTGTCCGCCCGTACTTGGCCGAGGGAATGAAATTATGGCTTCAGGTAAGCCGATCGTGCGAACACTTCCAGGTAGTACGCTTTTGGGCCTAAGAAGACCTAGGGCCGAGGAGTACCGGTCAATCCCTTCTACCGTTCACAATCTGGCGGAAAATGCAAAGACAATATCTGCCGACGCCTCTACCTGCCCTTCGGCAGGAAAAATAGATTCTTGAAGAATATAAAATGAACTTATACCGCTTATACATGTATTTGACGCGAAACTCTACAATGTTTCTCGGTGTGAAAAAGCTCTCTACTGCAAGCACGGTTCGCCATTTGTGGCACGTCCGTGTGCAAATGATGCGTATGCAACAATGCGTTCGATTTGGTACGTCTGCATCAGTGCGGGGTATATCGCCGACGAAAAACTTTACACGCTTCAGGGGTTATAACACTGAAATTTTCGAGAAATCAAAAAAATTTTTACGCGTTTATACCTTAAACGCGTTTTCTTATTTAAACTACATTTTAAAAATCGGTGAGCACTCTAGCTCCGCCAATTTTCAATCAATCGTCTTGATTCTTTTTTTATTTTACTCGTGATATGTTTATCTAGCAAAATACGCATGGTTTTTTCAATGCATTAATATTCGCATTTTTTATGCAACATTAATTAACGAAATTTAGGGCAAAATACGTATCTTTTCTTTTAAATTGATGCCATTTTGTGCAAAATGCATATTTTTGAAAACGGCTACGTATTTCGCTAGCTTTTGGGCTACAGAAATTAATTCTTTTTGGTTCATTGATCTAGCTTAAACCTGGACTGAGTTATCGTGCCCACCGCATGATCATCGATTTTCGCAGCGCTTCGGTAAATCGCCTTTCAAGCCGCCATTTTTGTAAATAAAAGAAATACAAAAAAAATATTTTGTTGTTTAATAGTAGTATAATACCTTACTGTACTTTAATTTGGATAAAAACGTTTTAATTCTTAAAAAAAAAATTCTTGAAAAACCGTAATCTTTGGGTGGGTCAAAGTGGTGTAACCCCTTAAAGGAGATCTTTGTCGCATCTAAGCAGGGTCGTACAATGCGTACGAGTGATCGTCACAGATTTGCCTCCAATTCGATCCAATTAACCTTCTTTTACTTCGGATCCATTTATATCTTTTTCGTTTACATATCTTTCATATTTCTTTGATGTTTTAAATTCCTATATATTAATTATTTAAACAGATTTCAGGTGGTATTGTTAACTTCATGTTTTATTACCACAGTTCCAATGAAATCCGATCTCAGGAAACGATGTGAAAATTGAGGAAAGCATAAAGACTCGATGAAGCGTATCATTGGTCGTATTGATAAATTAACGCGAATCGACGCACTAGAAATCGAGAATCACGAACCATTGTGTGTAGGCCGTTTAAGGTGATGTGAAAGTGGCGTTGAAGAGATTTTGTTTACGAAACTTTTCTCCGAACCGGGTTTATCCAATCGTTTTAAACTTTACAATGTCAATATGGAGACTATAAGGAAAGTCCTGACACTCATGAGATTTCAATCTTTTTTTAAATTTGTTTATAGATATTTTTAACGTTATGCAGAAGAAATAAAATTGTACGAGTGTCAGGATCTTCTTTATAGACTCCATATTCACGTTGTAAAATTGGAAACGATTCGCTACACCCAGTTCAGCGAAAAGTTTCATGAACGATCGACCCCCTGGATTTTACTTTTACATCCCCTTAACCCTTTTAGTGCCGGGCGAAAAAGGTGCTTATGCAAAGATAACCGGCCGAATTTTACGATTTTACTAGGATTTGAAAAAAGGCTCGTAAAAACCAAACGAAAAGCAATATTTACATAATTCAGAAAGCGGTGTATTAAGGACAAAATAGAGAATAAAACAGTGACGCTAATTTTTCTATATTCATTGAAAATTACATAAACAAAATTACAAGGTGCGGGCCGATATATCGGCTCTGGCACTTTTCGCCAGTACAGCGAGGGCCAATATATCGGCCTCCGGCACTAAAAGGGTTAAGAGGTAAAAGACAGCGAAGTACCGGAAACGAAATTGATCTCGATATACCATCTCACACATTTATCATATTTTGGCATTTATACGAGACTACTCAAGATAACCAGGTTAGTAAACATGTTCTTCTCGACATTCTTTCGACCTAACCGTGCGACCATAGCTTCATCTAATCCGGTCTATATGCAAGATCAACCCTCGGAAAGTCCAAACAGAACTGACCTTCGAGGGGTATATTCTTGTAAGGTTCGCATTGACCCAGCTTTCACAGCCCAGGAACGCGACCTCATGGTTAGGCTTCAATCTTTATTTGAACGATTTTCCAGGTTAAGACCACCACTACCGATCGCAGCTCGGACAAAGGAAAAGGAAAGTTTTCAAAAGTTCAAATAGAAAGGCTTACGATGCCCGGAAGACCGTCATTAAAATAACCCTTGAGGCCCAGAAAATGAGCAACCATTCCCACGTTAATCAGCCTGTTCCCCTTCGACAAATTATGCCGAATTTTTTTTCGAGCGAAATAAGTTAAATACGAAATTATCTTATGAATACGAGATCCGGGAGGCGGAGCAAATCACGGGCTTACAGAAGGCTTCTCTTAACCGCGATCGGTAAAAATCGGTGCATAAAGGTTTGCACCCCATCCCCTTATTTGCATGGTGTGACTCACGAAAAAAGTGGGCACCTCGGGCGAACGTCCGCTAACATTATGCGGCGCGAGGTCGGATTTGTTGCGTCGTTAAACCGGGGGATTTACGAAGGACCACAGGCGAGTGAAAAAGAACTTCCTCGTCGGTCGTGCTTTCCTTAACCCTTTAAGTAGCGACTAAAGTCCCCTGAAACCGACACGCGTTCAATAGAATAATTCTTTGCCCCTTTTAAATCCATGCATTCGTACGAGGTCGTGATTGATTCCCCTTAAATCCGTACCTGCGAATAAAATAAGTGTATTCCATTATCTCTAAGTCCCAATAAATAATACTACATTACCATTAAAATATTGTTTACTACTGACGCAAATTACGAATCAAAAAAACTGTCCATTCATCCGCTCTAAATATTTAGACAATTAAATTGCAATTTGTCTTCTTATTTCTGAAGTTACACCTAAGCACTTATGCTAATGAGCTCGCCGGTTAAGTTTTATCTAAATACTCTAGGGCTTAAAACCATTTCTGAGGTATGACCTTAAGCGTACCATTAACATGAATTAGAATCAAGATTTTCATCCTTTGTAAAGTGATTTCGTTGAACTGACAGTTAATGCAAATACATTAAATATCTTTTCAAACTATTGAGCTGAAAGATTTTGTCGGTAGTGAAAACTTTGTCTTAAACCACGAGTTCACGGGACGTAAATACATAAGCTGCCAGGATTTAAAGAATCCCTGAAGTCCTAAGCCTTTCTGACTACATGGGCCCAAAAACTAAGATTAAAAGTTCTAAAGTTTTATCAGAATTATCGGATCAGACAGGAGATAGTGGCCATCATTTTCCGATCAATAGAAATTGAAAAGCTGGATCTATTAAACGTGCATTTCTCATAATAACACGATATTCAATTTACCCGTTATTAAATCGCCTCTATAGTTCATCGAACCGATCACATTGAACTCAAGAATTATCCGACATATCTGTCTACTGTCAATGGACCGTGAAATTCTATTCTCTTAGGAAATTCGCGAGTATCGCAGCCTTTAGAGGAAAACATGTTTGTACATGAATATTGTGAAAAGATGTAACCGATACTTTTCAATAATTAAACATATTTAACACAAAATACATAATACTGAAACATTTTTTAAATGTACGTACATTTTTAAGTACATCAATTGCCTTCATTAATTAACGTTTCCATATATAAATCAAGTACGTGCAACAGAAATATGAAAAACGTACGTTCTAATTTGCCTTCGCGAAGCTCACAAGTAATAATTAAATAAAAAATGTTACATTGTCCGAAAGAGGTAAAGACGCCTGTAGAATCAAAGGTTCCTTGGCTTCCTACTGTGAATACGTTATGCCGTTATATATGCATATATAGGTGATTTAAAAATAAATGCATTATTCATAAGGAGGGGTTAAGCAACCAGACGTTGTTCCACGACCTTCCGAGGTGTACAGTAGGAATAAGTGTGGAGGAGAGCGGTCCGAGTTTTCTTAACTTTAGAATTATTAACGAGCTCGGAGTCTCTACACTATCTACATAATTAACACATCGCCCGCCACATGCGGCGATTTCTGCGTTTCCCAACAAAGAGGCAACCCACCGACCGACGTCGATGCAACGTCAAGGCCCTAATATCTCGGCGCTTAAAATATCTAAAAATTAATTGAGCGTTATCTTGGGACCACGTGGACTTATCCTTCAAGATATCCACCGGTAACGGGTCGTCTTACGAAATACTGGGTCAGCCCGGCACGACAGTGGTCCATTCATGCACGCCGGCAAGGCCTCCGCGACGAATCGGCTCAACGATCGAGAGTAAAAAGACCCTTAAGTAAATACCGGTAAAAACCTCGGAGTCACTCACCTGTTCGCTATGTCGCCTCAGCAGTTCGCATGCTCCAGTTCGCTCACAAGAGTCCGCAAAACGAACACATTTCAGCCGCGAAAAGAAGTACCGATACTCCGTCAATAATCAACCGCGTGGCGCCCTAACCTTTCTCTCTCTCGAGGGGACCGTGCGCAAAGTCGCGTCTCCGTCTCTCGCGTTGACCCTGGTTTCACCGTAACTGGTCCGTGTCTCGGCAACGCCAATATCCAGCGCCGGGCCGGCTTGCTAGCTTCGGGTCACTCGGGACGCACGACCGACTCGCTGCGATTCTCTCTCGACACTGACTCGAGTGCTCGGCCAGTGCTTCGCTCGGCGACGCGCACGTGGACTCGGAGAGGGGAGTGGGGAGGCCGAGCGCCAGCCGCGCCGCCGGACTACTAGGGTCAAATGTTGCCAAAGGACGGTCCGCCAATATGGCCGACACTTATTGAAGCACCCATTATTCCCACATTTATTCGCTACTTGCCGCGAGACTGCGGTAGAAGATACGATCACGAAGAACATTAGAGAATAGAGTAATGCCGGGCCGAAATACACCGGGTATAAATACAAATTTACAAAGGATGCGACAAGTACTTCCCCGGTCCCGTTAATTACGATTCAAGGGCGCTCTTGAATCGCGCAGTTACGGCGCACATGCGGCGAATAAATAATTAATTCACCCTGAATTAAATCCAAGAAGGAAGGAAACCCGCGAGAATGACCGTGTTACGGTTGACTTCTGATTATAATTTACAATCGGGAAATCCTTATCAAAGTTAACGGACATTTTCTGGATAACGCGTGCGTTGCTTTTCGAGACGATATCTCCGGAAGTATTTCAGATAGAAAAAAAACTATTAAACGAGTGTTGCTCGATGTCGAGTCATTATTTCCGGTACTTATGTGTGTGGGTATGCTTCCTAACGTTTTATCGCTTTCTTGGCGCGAGCAAAATATTTATTTTAAGTCTCGTTCATATTTATTGTTGCTTTATAAGCGATTTTCTCCTTTCTTCAATGAGTACTAATGTGTGCAAATATCGCGAGATAGTGGATCGTTCCCGGTACTTGGATGATGCCGCTTGGAGTTTAATGCGTGGGCGATCGACTGGGAAGGGACTCGAGAGATCGCTGAGATCGGACACAAGGGATATTTCATGCAAGAGAAACGCGATCGGCAGTATTTTATTTATGAGGACTGAATCCACGATCGGTGCGAGGATCGTTATTAAGAGGTGGTAACTCAACTTCAGCCAAGATCGTGAGCGTGAATCGCGATGGAATATCACGCGAGGGGTTGGATGTCAAACTCAAGTGGAATGATATCGTCAAAAAAACCAACTATCCCAAGGAATAATTTGTATCTTGGAATGATGAAACCGTGAGAAACGAAACAATCGAAAATAAAATCGTTGATCAAAGTTCTTACTCGATAGTAACAGCCAAAACTAACAAAACGCGGTCGTGAGTGGTCGGTAAATAAATTCTATAGCTTGGTAGCCATTCGATAATGTTCGGTACAAATACCGCCTGAAAACGCATCGTACAAAGAACGATCTTATTTCTAGGAACGCAGGATTGCTTCGATTCATCCGGATTCTAAAGCTGCACCCGAGGAAGCGAGCCCTCGCGAGAACTTGACTTCTAAAAGAAGCTGAAAAGAGTGCAAGAGGAGCCAGAAGGAACAGGTTCTAGATTCATTCACATCTTCCCGAGGCCTTGAGCTCGGCAAAAAGCATCCGGTGTAGTCTCTCTACCATAGACCCATCCAAGAACCTACAAGAGCCCTATGAGCGCGAGGGCCCGTCGTAAATAGGAACGCATGCATGTCGATATCTATTGCCAAGAGACGTACTCGATTATATCTCCGACGTGTAGAGGAACGCGCGATAACGTCGTATGCAAACGTCGTCTCTCTTGCAAAACCGCAGCAACCGTGTGGACAAAAGATTACAACGTTACGGACTCGATAACGAGCATGGTAAGACTAACTTTCGAGGAAAATTTATGACAAAAAGGACGATACATTTGATGACATCCTTTGGGAGGAAAACATGGATGGCATCTTCCCCCATAATTTTCGCAAATGGAGAAGGAAGGGATCCAATATCCATTACCGGAAGAAAGATGCTTGATTATATGCATAAGATGCAAGAAAACGCTCGATAAGGTCGTACATATCCTTCGGTCAAACGGGAGACGACAATATATGCTTGAGATCTCGAGCTGATAACGTTTTGATATACACTTCAAGAGGAATTTACGGTAAATGCACGTCTTTATGGCGCCCATCCAAATGGAATAGTGAGCCCTTTCCTGTCCGACAGTTCCCCTCGGTTCGAGAGAAAGTACTTCTGTAAGACTTGCCGAAAGAAAAACTACTCCGAGTAGGTCGCCCTGCAACTGGAGAGACTAATGCGGGTAGGAACGAGCATGTAGGTGGATAAATAAATCAGAAAGAGTAGCCAGTTAACCCGAACAGTAGCAAAAACATCAATTTCTCTGCGACCTGGGGTGCTTAACAGTGAGAGCAAATGGCAAGAGTTTCATACCTATGTAAATGAGGTGAGCAGGAGTCAATGGCAACTCGGACGAAAGGGCGTCGTGGTAGTTTTCAATTCTCCGAACATAACGTATGCCTGCATATTCATTATCTGGAAGCACTGATCTTAAATGTTCGAACGCGGAATACGTGGGCCGGGCTGAGCATCGACGCTCGAGGAACGCTAAGGAATTGCCCACGCCTCTTGTGCGCGGGCAAGCGTGATGAATTAAAGGATTTAAACGGATTTGGCATCTTCGGTGAGGATACAATCATGCTCCGTGGATCCGAGGACCTGTCGGTTGTAAATGCGATACAAGCTAAAAAAGTATTTACAGCTCAAGCGAGCTTATACCGCCTTTCCGAAACTCGTTTGCGTGCATAGGGACGAAAGGGAGTCGAGCCTCCACCTCGAATCGCGAGCCCAAGTTGAGCTGCATATCCTAATGAAAATCCTGTACTCACCTTACTTCTGTACCTTAGGTACATCCTTTGTGTAAAATTTTCTGAGAAAGAGGCATCGCTAAGGACCTGCAAATATTATGCCCAAGGATTAAGTCTTAATTTTCTCAGCGAACGCCGCAACTGTCTGCCCTTCGACATCGTGCCGATACTTCCCCGGTAGAAATAACCTTCGCAAATATTACGGGAAAATTCTACGCCGAGTGTTTCCGCGTGGTAGGTTGGGAAGCCGTAATACCTGACAGAAAATAGCAAGAAATATCCCGCAAATGTCCTCCTGGCCCATCCAGGATTATCCTCAGCAGGACATCTTGGGATTCCCGTCCTCTCGCGTTCGGTCAACGAACAGCAAAACCCATAAGCTTGGCTGTTGGCGTGTATTACGGATCCTTTGGCGAAGTCCTTGATCCAGTAAAGGATTTACGAATAATTCTGAATATTCATATCCCCTAAATTTCATCAGAAATTAGAATAACTGTGAAAATCAATGCATTCGCGAGTAAGATGTTAATTTCTCCAAGTTCTGCGTTAAAATTGTAAGCTAATTTGCTCTTAGTACAGGGTAACGAGGAACGAAACGTGAGCCAGGTTTCTTCTCATACCTTTAATTACAATGATCCAGATACACCGCTCGCGCGGTCGGGGACGCACGTTTTGCATAATAATCCGTTTTACTAACGCGTATAGTGTGCCCCATAGGCGCGCTCGGTAGCCGCAATTACTTTTCGTTAAGTTATAAATAGCAATTAACAGGTTGGGAAAAAGGAGTATTTACCATCCACAACTGGTTGGTAACGGGCAGGTGAGAGGCCTCATCAGAGCGCTAACGTGCGTTCGTCACCCTCGATGAACATCCACTTGTGTGGCGGTGTATTGTGTGTAATATTAAGAACACATATGTAGTAGTACACGCACGGCTGCCATTTCAGCTGCAAGAGTAGCAAAATTATAATATAATTCTAACAAAGAGCCCGTCAACGGACGAGTCGCCCCTCTAAGTATACGTGTAATTTCCTCGCCAATCGAGTAGAAAGGGATGAGAATGGATTCTCTATTGAATGTTTCAACATTTCGGAGGAACCCAAACGACCAATTCTCACGCGTTGTGACTAGGAGCTTAATGGATAGGTTCTTTTTCGGATGACTAAAGTTTGACGAAGAACATATACATGTGTCACGACATTTCGAAAGTTGTGTAATTCCACGAAAAATCTTAAGGTGAAATGAAACTCCCCTCAAATTAGTCGATTAAAATAAAACACTTTTTTTTAAGCGTATTGGACCGAACAATCTGAAACTTTGGCACATGACTTGAGAGCACTCAAGAATTATCCTGATCCTTTCAAAATTTGGATTTTCAAAAAAAAATTGTTTACTTAGCCTAGACCAGAATCAAAATCGAGCTCTCATATTTCGATCGATATGTAATTATTAAAGACTCTGATATGAGAAACGAAAGTGTCGGGATAATTGTACAACAATTTAGAACACTCTAGTAATCGAGAAACGCGCATTCGAACGGGATAAGTGTAAAAAAATATCTTATGCGCTTCTATGCTAAAACACGGAGAAAACGAATCTGTTAAACTTACAGAAAAATCTGTAAATTGTATCGATTTTATCCGTTGCAATAGGGACAGCAGATTATTTCTGTGAGTGGTGCAGTCAAGTTTCTGTTACTCAATTCCTTACACATTACAGTTAACTATCTGGAGTGATTACAGGAAAATATTCATAAGTGTTACGGATAAACATCCATAAGTTATACGGATAAACATCCGTAAGTATTGCGGATAAGTAACTATAAGGAAAATCACTTGATACAATAAAAATAACAGAACAATATCTGTGAAGGTGACAGGACATTTTTGTAAAGGTTGCAGATAAAATTCTATAATAGTTACAAATATACATTTGTAAGGTGTCTCGATATTCAAATGTTAATATTAGAACCTCCCCAAATTCCTAAATAGTTCTTTAAATGGTATATTCTCTCATATGTCAAAAAAAAAATCTAAAACTCCTTTACAATGAAGAATGAATCAGATTCATTCTTTTCGATGGTTATAAAGATGTTTTTCCGTTTTGTCATCCTGAATACCTATAGAATATAAGTATACCATTAAAATAATTATCACGAATTTTGCGAAACTCCAATATAAACACTTTAATGTTACAGTTTTAAGGTTGCATAACATTTGACTGTGAATTTCTTGATTAATGAAATAGTCAACTTTTTCATAAATCTAGTAAAGAATACTTCCTTTGGATTTTTGACGTATATAGGATCTTGTTAAGATTTGTCAGGATTTTGGAATTCCCTGAAAAACATGAAGTAATATTTTTTTAGAACTTCGTACAACGAGATTGACTGAATGTGAAGTTATATATTACAGACACAATAATTAATGTGAAAATACTAAAATTGAACAGGAACCGAGAGTTATTGGCAGCGAGGCTGATCGAAGCATCACTCGCGTCATTCAACAGAAGAAAGACATTTCCGATGCGCAACTGTTCGCATGCACCTTCAACTGTTTATGTGATTGCTTGCATATGGTACTTCTACGGAAGAAATCTGAAGATTTTACAGATTGAATCTGTTATCCATAATACTTACCAATATATTTAATCTTTCCGAAAACGGTAACCTGAACAGAGTGAATTTGTAATATCAACAAATATTTTTTGTTGCTCCTACAATTTTATAATGTTTCAAATATACCAGTTTTATCCCTGTCAATATTAACAGCCATTGTCAGCTGCATTTACAGATAGCTCTTACAGAAATGGTTCTATTAACTGTACAGGTGAGAAAGTAAAGTTAACTGAATTAATTGTTTAATGGGACAGCTTTTAACTGTATCGAAAACAAAAGTTCCCAATAGATAGGCATCTGTAACTTTTAAGCTCTTATTTTTCTCCGTGTAACACAAAGGCTCGGAAGAGGAAATTTAATTGCCACTGATATCGCAGATGGCGCAAGGTAGCACTCTGCAGTCAATTAGGCCATCATAAATCATGAATCCAGGGGTTTTCTGGAGTTTTACTTCAATCTCTTTATAATTATTGTAACGAAATTACGTATGGAGCATGCCATGTAGTACAATATCCAACATGAGCCGGCGCAGATGTCAATATTAATACCAACGTCGGCCAAGTAGATATTTAGAAGACTCTTTTTTACCGACGTTGACCAAATTTTTCAACATGTTTCACTTCGCCTTAAAGTTTATAACGAAAGTTAACCAAGATCAGTGACTGCTGTGTTCGTAAATTGCTGGTCTATTTTCGTCACAGAAACCATGGTTAGATGGCGAAAGGAGCCAATTTTCTGTCGTCTGGACGCAGGAAATTATCGATTTTATCCTGGCATCGTCATTTGTCAAAATGTCGAAAATACGTCTTAATCGTGGACAGATTGGGCGGGCATGGATATTTTTTGTATCCCATCAACAAATTATTTCGATCGATTTGGTGACCGATCGTTTCGAAGCATTAGCTAGTATTAGTACCCCCAAAATAGGCCAGCCAAGCCTACATGCCGATTACGCTAAAAAGGAGTGTCCGGTTGTTACCCTGCTGTTTGATTGATATTCTTAACACTAAACCTACCGACACTTCATGTATATCTTTTCCTATCGCGACCAATCAAATGACCGGTCCTTAAAACAACTTATATTTCTTAATATAAAATGAAGATAATAGTCAATTTGTTAGTGAAAAATATTGTTTTCTTTATTTAGAAGTAAATAATTTAAATTTTATTCGTTTTCACCACACTTTTTACGAATAGGATTTTCGATTGCACATTTTCCACATATGTATTTTTTACATTTTAGACAAATTTTGTTAGTCTTATTGTCATTGCAATATCTTTTCTGGCATATTTTCCGTTCACGTGAACCTGTACTTATATTTGTGACTGGTGATTACTTGATTTTCTTCATCTAGCGGTTGCTCTTTTCGATATTCGGTGGCAAGTTCTCCGAATTGAAATAAAAAAGCTTGCCTCAAAATATCTTCTCCCGTGGTTTCTTGATATAAAACCCATGCATTTAACCCGGCTAAGTCTAGGATATTGAAAAATACCTGTAGAGGCCATCTCCGAGATTTAGATTTTATCGTGTATTTTCTGGCCATTTGGTCGGTCACATCTACACCGAATTTGGTACTATTATATAATCTAATTGTCTCCGGTCTCCAGGGATCATTTTCTTCGACTTCTACGGAGTTATGTATTGAACTAAGAATCAGTACTTTTTTTTGTTGGTTTTTTTACTTTATTTTTTATTTATTATTTATTTATTAAACAACTTTACAACTTGTCAGAGTGAAATTATTTGAACGATATAATTTTGATGAATAACGTGTCATATTGTTGTTTTTCTTTTTCGCCAACTTTGGTAGCACCCGTCTATGTGCGCAAATTGTTCCAACAACCGTAGTTTTCTTTGCTAATAGTTTAGTCGCTATCGACACGCTTGTAAAAAAATTGTCCATGGTTATATTTCTTCCACATGCCGTATACGGTTCTACTAATTTCAGAGTGACAAGCTACCCAAACTGAACTGAAGGTTTTCTTCTCTCATCTTTTCCCAAATATGGAAAGCCGTTTATTATATATTTGCTGTTTACATCGGACGCTAACCAGAATTTGATACCAAATTTGTCCGGTTTATTGGGCATGTATTGAGTGAATCTACACCTTGCTTTTGTTGGAAACAATTATTCACCGATAGTAATATATGGTCCTGGTTTATAACAGTTTTGACTTCTCTCAACGACTTTGCACCAAATTTTGGAAATCAAAGCGAATTTATCGGTTTGTAAGCGTTGACTTCGTTGATTTCTGTTATCAAATCGAATAAACCTCATAATTTCCGTAAAGTCATTTCTGCTCATAGTGTTTGCGAAAAATGCCGGACCCCATTTTTTGTGCCATAGAAGTGATATGTCTACATTTTTTACCTCATATGCGTCTCGTACATACAGGAGTGCAATAAATGCATATAACTTTGCAGCTGATAGATCCCACTTAGATTCTAACACTCGAAATGCCTCTGTTTCCGTGCATTTTTTAATATGGTCGATTATATTATGTCCAGTAATCAGAGAAAATGCCGTCCTAATAACGTTACCTTTCATAATATTTCAATTACTATACCCTGTCGGTCCTGATGCTTCATACGTTCAAAATATTCTGCTTGTTCTCATCGTTATTCCAGTCAGTGTCAAACAGATCATAATCATTTTCCGAACCCTCTTTGTCAGTATTATTTATTTCCTCCAATAATGTATTGATACTCTTTGAATGTCTTGACATTTTGGGGATGAATATTCAAAGGATAAAATAAAAACTAAAATATAAAAATGTAAATCTAAAAGAAAAAAAATGGATAAAAGATAAAATGTGAAACTTACTACAAAGTATTGTTGGTTCTATTCAGTTTTTGAAAATGACACTTATAACACGCAATACAATGTATAAAATAAGAGTATAATAATAACAGAATAAAAATACAAAATAATAATAGACTGCCAAATATGCTCATTATAACTTTCACATTTCGATGCTCTCTGTTCGGGTCACAAGACTTTATTGATATGAATCCGCGAGATGTTGAGAGCAGACGTGCCCAATTTGGTCGTACGGAGCTCGACCTCTACAATGTTTACAAAAAACAATGGTAACGTGGGTAATCCATAGGTTGATTCAAACATTTTTTGTTTGTAACGACATTATAGTTTCAAAATTAAGTCTTCAAGAGAATACTATTATAAAATGATATAAATCGTTCAACCGGTCAAATGACCGGTCGTGGTAGGTAAGACAGACTACAGATTTTTCGTAGAAAATAAATGATAAAAATAGAAGTGAATGTTAAAAAATGTATTATACGTATACTATAAAAAAAGTCCTGAAGCTTAAAGGTGATGAAATTACGTTGCATATTGAAAATTCTCATCGAAATTTTAAAAAGGGTCATTTGACCGGTCTTGGTAGGTTTAGTGTTAAGGAAACGCGCCTCTTCGTTTGCATTAATAAAATAAGACGTGAGGTAACTGATATCTTTTTTTAAAATCTTATTAATCCCAGCAGATGTTGTGTTACTTTCATCTAACCGTTACACAACTCGTACCTTGTGTTAAATTAATTTACGGATCTCCGTATTTTCGGAACGGTGCATTGAGATCAAGGCAATCGAATGTAAATACTCGTTTCACGTCGACTCGTTTTCAATTGGTACTGATTTGCGCAACGGTACTTCAGATTCCGTTTCCATTGAAAATATTTTTTGCCAATTTGACGTAGCGATTGCACAAATCGTTAACCCAACCTCATCCAAGGTGTGCTAGAAAAATCACTTGCGAAGTACCGCGCATTAAACTGCTTTGCTTTGCTTGGATTCCCGACTTAACGGTGCGTTTCGTTTTTGAATTAACAATCCCGACATTCCTGCGTTTAGCACGCAAATGATTCATCATTTTGTATAAACATAGTCAAGTACTCGCATCTAATGTCCCAGATCACGTGAGCTCCGTTCGCTATTTGAAGAACTCTCTTTTCTATAATTTGCAATTTTACTTTCTCAGTTCAGTTACGCATCGGTTGTTGCACGATATAAGTTTTACATTCCAGGGAAATAATTACTCTTTGGAGTATCGATTGACCTATACATATAGTAGTATATTCCAAACAGACTTGCAACAAAATTTCCTAGTTGACGGGCTAAATCCTCGGCCAAAATCCGTCGTTAAATAGCTCATTATTTAGAAGATCAGTTACAAATGATGGAAACGTAATTAGTGTGGGGTAAATGAAGGAAAACCACAATGCCTGGGTTTGAAGAGCACTCGGAAATTCGACGAACGGAAATGAGGGTTTATGACTCAAATGCGGAAACGAAGAGTCCTTAATTTCCACTTACAGCCGGATTATATAGAATTCTTGAGACCCTTTTTGCAAAATGTCTGGAGAAACCATGAAAATGTCGTTAATGAGTCTGGGTCTTATTACTTGGGCGGAAGCAAAGTAAATTCTGCGTGTTCGGCAACTGTGTCGAGACAACCGTCGTTCAAGCTTCCATTATAACTAAGCCTTTCTTCCGTTTATATACCTTGACGAATCGAATAGTTTGTTCCGACTAAATTACTGGATAATCGAGCCTAAGGTGCGCTTCGATGCTAATGGACATCCGATGGACACACCCAGTAGGCCACGATTAAGTTTTAACAATTCCACGCGTGTACACCGTTATTAACAGGTTGTATTTCAGCACAGAATTTGCTGGTTGTGCACACCACTGTATACAACCGTTCTATATCTCATTGCTTTCATCGGTTTTTGAAAGCGAACAAGTAACAAAAGATACTTTAAGGTAAAAATGTCAAATATCTAGAGAATTAAACAGTACGTAAAAAATTATATAATTAATGAAGCGTGTAAGCACTGTCATAATAACAAATAAATTGCTCTCAGAAATTGAAGCAAACATGCTTCTTGATAATTACAATAATTATGTGAGAGCCTTACAATCCTTTCACAATAGTGTGGATAACAATCGACGGTGAAACGCTCATTACAGTTTTTATACTTACGCACTTTTTATCGTGAGCTGCAATTATGGACCGTTAAGCAGACACGTATGTTGCTCTAGATTCTATGATTCTTATGATCGCGTATACAAATCGCAATCTATGTTACCTATTTGTCTTTGGACATCGATTCAAAATTTGGAAATAACTTGATGCTGAACGAGATAGGCTCTAGCTATCACTATTTGATTAACGATTTACCCAAATTATTATTAATGATCGTAATTATGGACACCCTTTCTTCAAAATACCCTCGCCACACCTTATCCAAGGGTGGGGCAAATTAATGACTTTTTGACATTAGTAAATCTCACACTACACATAATGTTACGTATCATCCAATATATAACAGCATAAAAATACTTGCGTTCATAATTTTAACGAACTTTGGCTATATATGGTAGCCACAAATGTCACTAACATTTTTACGTGTAAATTATGTCTGTTACTGCATCCCACGAAGCCTGTTGCTTAACACCAGCTTCAAGACTGAAATCTGGCATTAGCTTTGAATAGTACATTATTTACATACATCACGCGCAGATCTTTTGTGCACGGATGAATAATATCATGTAATCACATCTCGTTATTGGGAGATGCAGAAGAAACATTGTTAGAAGTCTGCTGCTATTGTGTAACGATGTGTAGGAAATGTACCTATAATTACAATCACTTACCATTATTACAGCGAACCGAGCAGTTGCCTTGTAGAGTCAATGAATTGATCGAAGCAAATTGGCCGGCTCCATCTGTGTTGAATACTGACAATCCCTTCTATGGTTGTCTTGCTACACTCATGTAAGACATCATTCGAGCAGCAACGCTTCGTCGATGGTAAACCTGAATCGTGTACGAACTTTCCCGTTGTTCAAGAAATAGTATTATAAAGAACCTTCCGTTTACGACTTTTACAAACAGTTTTACATTACGCCCATAAATGTCGTCACGGTGTTTACTTGTAACTCATCTCGGCCATTACCTCCCACGAAAAGACCCTTCCTCTTCATTCTAGGTATATTCAATTCTGCACAGATAACGGGTACACTCATTGGGTTGGACCCACTGTATTTACACTTTTCCTGTAATGTTATTTTCCACCGCAATTACATATGCAGTACACTGACCTTTTGTTCCGTACAACCCTGTACTCACCTACAATTACCGCGCATTTATTTCAGAATTTACTTTCCATGAATTACAAGCACATTTTGTATGTACGATTATGAGTATATTTGTAGCAAATATAAGAAAAGCGAAGGTGTTCTTCCTTATGAAAAATGTCTTGTGTCATAGGTGTTACGTGTCGTTCAATGCATAGTACTACAAAGGACTCCCGGTTGCGACGTTTACGAGCATTCTGTATATGGTGTCCTCGAAGGTATGTGACATGTGCATAATCGGTGCATGCGAAGTCACGACGGTGATTGCGGTGTGCAAATCATCTCGACCATAACGTCCTACGGGAGCTTTTTGTTCCTTCCACCACCTTCTGTTGAAGTAACGGCCACTGATCCCAAGGTAGCGTCCAACACTTTTTACCTTTTGCCGACAAAAAAGAAATACTGGTAAATAATCGAGAAACCATTTTCCTCGAATCGTCTACTTCACGTTTACCGTTACCAAATCTTCCGAAGGATGTTCCGGTGGCCTTTACCTGGACTCGATGAAACGGCAAATTTCTCACCCTATTGGCGCTATTGTCCATACCAAGTGCATTGACCACGGGTCCAGACATCCCCAAAGGTAGACCTTTTCGGCTTTTATACCTCCAAATCGGGAACACGGCGTCGTTACCCGTCATAAGTGAACGTCTGAAAGCGCAACGCGAGACCTCGGTATTTTATGAACGTCAGAAACGTCAACGGCCGTTGGAAAAGAGTACAACGGGGATTTCTCTTTCTCGCGGAAACCTCATGTCACCAAGATCCATTAGAGGCGCGGAAAGGGAACCTTTTCCTGTAACTTTCCAATCCTCGTAACTCCCTCCGGGGAAAACTCCGGCTCGTTCTGGAATTCACGAGTTGTCCATAAAACGCGTCATCCAATTCTCATTGAAACATTTTCAGGCATTTATCACCGAGGTGCAACGAAAACCGGTACCCTAGCACCTTGGAGCAATTACCGTGGCAAGCAATTATCGTAAGCAACGTAACTCCGTTTCCGGGGCACAAATCATTCGGAACGTGACGCACCGCAAGAGCTCTTTGCCATTATTTTAATAATTCCTTCCACTTCCTCCCTGCTATTGGACCCTGGACCCAGGGTGCGTGGAACTCGGAAGTGGACCCACTCGCGTGCCTCGTCATCGGAGACGTTGCAATCGAATGTGCAACGTGCGGGGTCGACCCGTTGATTTCACGGGCGAGCGGCTCCCGCTCGAGGTCCTCCACGAGGCGAACGGACCTCCGGAGGAAGCCTCGAGCGGGAACGGGCCGCTTCCTGTTCGTTGGAGGGCTTCCACATTAAGACTCATTCTTCTCTTTCCTTCCAGGAGCCTCGAAGGGACGTGGCGGGAAACATGTGCGCCGCGTAATTGGCACCCTCGGCGAATCCAGAAGGAACGAGGAGCGCGCGTGCCACATGCCCATCGGGGCCGGGGCAGAACCCCGGAGCGCCCTGGAAGGCGGTCTCGTACCCGATCGCTCAACCGAGAACATTTAATGTCCACCATCTCGGCATTAACGTGCAGTTAGATAGGCGAGCTCCGGAAACGGGAGCACCCGGGGCGCCCGAGAGGCCCGGACGGTTGCGCCCCTTGGAAGGTTGCCGAAGAACGACGAAGCCCCGGGAGGTCCTAATGTCGGGGCGGCTTGATTGGTCCCCGTGAGCCGTGAAGCCGAGGCAACGATTTCCCTTCGTTATCCCTGTCTGGCTCGAAGCCGCAACTCGATGGCACGAAACGAGGCGAAGAAAGTGTAATCGCAATTGTACGGCCGGAAAAAATACGCGGAGAGCAGGGGAGGGAACGTATCGGTGCACTCGAGAGATCATGCCAACGGTCCACTTAGGCTGTTTTATGCATGTACAAGAAGAAGTCGAAGTTAAGCGTTCGGTACACGGAGAACGAAATCGCTCTTCTTATCGATATTCATTCAGGGATCGTTCTCGAGTGAGTGGGGGAGATCGTTGGGGGTGGTCTTTTTACGATGGAATGGTTCTTAGGTAAATGCTCGGACCGAAGATGTCAAAGCTTCGTTGTCCGTTTTGTCGAATGCGTTTTCTCATGTTTTTGGCCACTTGGGTCGCGATGTTTTCGAGGGTAAAATTTCCCATGGCTTTGGTCTCTTGGTCACGAACTTTGCACACCAATGGAGTTTTGACCGCAATTGTCCTGACCACCCCTGAGTGCTCGCACTTCCGGAGGCCGCCTGTAATTTTGCGTTAACGATCTACCGTAGTTCTTTTAATCATTCCCACGCCGAGTTCTTTGGGCGGGGATATTTCGACCGGGCAGACTCCGAGAGAAGAAAAGAAAGTGTTCGATAGAGGCAAGATTAACGGGCATTCTCGATGAACGCTACCGCACCCGATGACCCAATGGAGAAAGTTTCGAGTCGAGAAACAAATAATGTACGCAATCTATCTCCCTAGGGCCGAAACATCCTCGAGTAATGCGAGTTTCCTAATAGATACGGTGCGTTATGTATTTTTTATTTGCAGCGGCGTACCCTGATGGACCTTTCCCAATTTATTCGATTTCGACATTAACTATCTACACGAGCATTCATCTGTATCGCTGCAGAAATTTTGAAGAACATTTATTTGATGTTTTCAGAATTCCATCGATTTCCACCTCCTTCTGAAATAAAATTAGTACACTATTAAAAAAATTAATAAAATTCGTACAGATTTAGTACAAAATGTGGTAGTGAAATTGTAAATCTGATGCCTTAATATTGAATTAATATACATTTATTATAAAATTCGAGATTCATTTATAATTTTATAACATCACGTTATAATATTGTAAAATTGTATAAAAAAATTATAAATTTGATATTCGGAACTCATTTAGTACGTATTGTGTATAATGTTTTTAGATGAGTGTTTAATTTTATAATCGTTTTTCGTAATTCAAGTTTATTTTTAAACAAACTTAATTGGAAGATAATGAATATCGGTAGCACTAGTGAGGGAGCATTGTAACGGCACTCTTCAGGCCGAGACATATTCAACTAATATAAAAAATAAATTCTTACATTCAATTGAAGACTCCAGTAGCATCATGGGCAACGTAAATGCTACTTATACGTGAGTCCTAGGTTCGTCGATTCCCTGATAATTGTTAACAATTTTTCCGGCATTTAGGGCAGGGCTGTTTACAAAGAAGTATTCGGACATGCTCGAAACATATATCTGCAGAGAAAAAACGTGTAAAGTCGATTACTGTTCAACATTTATTTATAACATGTGTTATAAATTTTATTTGAAAATATATTATTAGATTAGTAAACAATGTCTGAATAAAATTTCCAACAAAAATGTTATAATATTGTAATATTTTTCTAACGGTGTAATTACGAAATGATGAGATAAAAACAAGCGATCAAACCTTTCCAGATGATTGGTCCTCAGAACTGCAATTTTACCATTACGTGGAATCCACCAACATTTAAGATGTAATAAAATGGTACCGTTACTGGTCCATTCTGCAAGATTTTTGATAGCTCGGCCGATTTCGACGTAAACCTTCGTTAAGGATTCCCCGAACGCGAAGCAATTGATGGCTCCTTTAAAAAGCACCGACTCACGAGCATGTGACATTTCCCTGCTCGCATGCTGATTTCTCAGCTTCGAGCAGTAATAAAACTACTTCGAAGAGCTTCTTCGAGTACATTGTGACCAGAACTCCGAAGGAAACGATCCTTCGGAACCGACGACAATTACGAGGGGAAGGTTGAACAGTAAATTTTATTGCTCGAAGACAGGGACGGCCCACGCCGTCCGGCCAGTAGGTTCGCCCTCGAGGAAATAAATTCTTATCGTCTGCAATACACAGGATTACGATGATAGTATCGGTTAAATATCCTTACGCCTCATTTGATTGTCACCCGAGCGATACCTTTTCGAATAAACGAAAGCGTATCCCCGTAGAGGAAAAATAAGTAAATCCTTCTAAACGATCCGCAAATACGCTTTTTGGATTAGGTTAAAAGCTTGGAGGAAATGTTTCACTAATTTATCATGTTATTCCTTATCACATCGTACACGATGGTAATATACCATGACATGGCGAAATCTCGTAAGCGCTTTTAATCCCTGGTAGGTGGTCGATAACTACATGATAAACGAGAGGCTACGAGTCTTCAATGGGAAATAGAGACTACAGTGTTAATGCGAGAACCATAAGCCGTTCAGGTGCATCCATGTCGGGTCGAGAAAAAAGGTACTCGTAGGCTTTTCATCAATGCTCCAACAGGAGAAACGAGTTGTTATTCCCACGCCGGGATGCTGCGACCACTTTCGCTATTATCCAACCTTATCCGATGCATTGCGCGTTACATAATGCGTGTATGTTCTCGTCTCGTTGATATTTTGATCGCACTGGGTCACATCTTTTATCGTAAGTTCTCGTACTTCCCCCCTAAGTGTGGCAGAACGACATCGCGGTCGCACCTGCAAATTACTGCCGCAGCTGCTCTTTCGATGCACCTGTAATGTTCTCTCTAGGGGTCCTACAAATTAGATTCTATCTACCCGTCCTCCGTTGAAGAAGAAATTGGAAAGCTCATTGATGTTCCTTTTACATTTTGTCGAGTTATTTCTTAATTCCGCTGTATAGTTTTTATTATAAAATGCGCAGGAACGCGAAGAAAATTGTAAGATCGCTTGTTGCCACCGATGTTCTTTAACCCTTAAGGTGAAGTGAAACATCCTTCAAATCAGTCGATTCGAATACAACACTTTTTTTTAAGGATATTAGGCCAAACTGTCCAAAACTTTGACACATCACTCCTAAATCAGCTAAGAATTGTCCTGACACATTCAAAATTTGGATCTTTCAAAGGAATTTTTTAACTCAGTCCAGACCAGAACCAAAATGGCGTCGAGCTCTCATATTTTGATCAATATACAATTATCGAAGGCTCTGATATGAGAATCGAAAGGGTCAGGACAATTTTACGACAATTTAGAACACTCTGGTAATCGATAAACTCGCATTTGAATGGAATAAAGGCAAAAAAAATGTTGTATGCGCTTCTATGCCAAAACGATGGTAGTACGAGGTCTCGGAGTGAAAATTTAATTGACCTGGAAATCACAGATGGCGCAGGGGGTCCTTCCGCAGTCAATTAGGGCCCAGAAGCCATGAATCCAGAGGATTTCCAGAGTTTTACTTCGATTTCTTCATAATTATTGTACGAAAACGACAGGTGGAATATGCCATTTGGTACAATACACAATATAGTTCGATCTAGCTGTCAATATAAAAACGAACGTCGGCAACGTAGGCATTTAGAAAAACCGTCTTTATCGACGTTTATCAAGTTCCTCGACGTGTTTCACTTCACCTTAAACGGAAGTTTCATAATTTTCACCCAAAGTCAAGTAACCATAAATCTATACTTTGCACATGCTATTTAAAACGTTACCGTATTTTCGCTTAGGTAGTTACGATTACTAATGATCGGAAAGAAAAGAAAATATGAATCCGTTCTATGAATAGAGACATTTATATTTCTTGTATATATTTATGATATGATGACGTTGGGTCAAAAGTATCCAATTTCTGTTTAAGGGATAAAATGACTCGATGCGTTATGTCTAGTAAAATGTAAGTACATAACATCTCATCTTGATAAACGTCATTTGGGTTAATTCAATTCAAGTGAATGTTGTACTTCAGCCTTGTTTCTTAATTTTGTGTCGATCATGTTTCAATTCGACGTATTGCATGCATTGTTCTCGTCTTTAGATTTCAGGTCGACGTTGTCAAAAGCAAGGAGCCAGGTCCGTTTGACTGTGTTTTGTGAGAATTCCATTATTCACCAAGGAACGGTTATTTTTATGAAAAAGCCCACCCTTTTTCACTCGGTAGAAGGTCAAGTGCACGCGAGCCATTGCATGCTACATGCAACTGCAAGCCGCTCTCGATCGTCGCACACCTGTCCAAACACCTGACGTCAAGGTTCATTTCACCGCGGGAGGTCGCGCAGGTACGAGTCGACGTACTTCTTGGTATTCGCGAAAGTATGGCATATTCCTCCCTGTACCCTGTACAGTCTACTTCTCGCTGTCAAAAGTTCTTTGTCAAGCGGTTTCATCGTGAAGAAAATTAATTTTGACCACTTCAAAGATCGATGATAACTCTAAAATGAAAATTTGTAGTTAATGTAAAATTTAGAAATACCGATATACATATTTAAAACAGGATTGTTATATATAGATATTGAATATGTGAAGTAAGACCGCATAATTTAACGTTCATTGCAAACAGATAATCACTTAGAGTGCCGATGCACAATTTCGTGCGAAGTTGGGGTAATTGATGTTGATTTGACGTTACCGAGGTAGACCTTTCACCCAAGTCACTTTGCTGATAGTTTCAGAAGTTTTTAGAAGACGTTCTGCGTTCGTTGGAACCGACTTTCATAAATATCTCTAGCGACTTGGTCTCGAGACCGTGAGAGACTTCTAAAGTTCAACGCTTGAAAGTCTTCCCTCTTCGACGATGATACAGGTTTGCAACCGAATTCTAATTTTCATCTCCATGCCGAGGGTGGAAGCCCGTAGCGTATTTACAAGTCGAGCATAATCTACACTAAATTATTCAATTTCGTTGTCATCTTTTAAATCTCTTTTCAGCTATGATTTACCCCGGCGTGACAGGATCTATTAATTGATGACTGTCGATGCGTTATTAATGACACGTAACATATGTCGTTTTTACTTGTTCAGAAAACGCCCATAGATTGTGAAACTTCGATGGACAGAATCGTTTAATTACACGAAGACAGCGCAATAAACTCATTTCACGAAGGCATATGGATAGTACTCCGACGGAACTTACTGACTCATGTTGCAATAAATATCCGTTAATTGACTTTTCACTCAGAGAATTCACTACTAAATAGTAAGTGTAAATATTTTAAAGATATGGGAAACACATGTTATACTCGTTATCGGTGAAGTATTACTTATACGTGTTTTTAGAAGGTCCGTCACATACGGGTATATTAGTATTTTTCAAAAGTAAATGGTTTTCTATATGTTGAGTGATTCCTTCCTGTATGTTTCACGGGTGTACACTTGTGTCTACCGGGTTGCAGATGCTAGGTGCAGAGCACTTCGCACACGAATACATGTTTTGCTTATATGGAGTCCCAATCATCCTCATTGAAACGGATTGGAAAAAAATATATAAAACACAGTGCATTTAAAATATATTATAAATTATTACCCTAGTAGCACAAAATATTTGTTCTATATTTTCTATATATTTAACGAATATCGTACATTTTGTAAATATTTAGCAGACATTTGAAATATTTGCAAAACGTTTGCTTTAGAATATTATCCCTATAATATTTTTATAATATTAGCTCCATGTGTTTTCATAATATTTTTCTACCAGATATACAAAACATTTCGTTTCATTCTAATATAAATATTTTTTAAATATTATCTGATAAATACATTATAAACGTTTTAAAAATATTTAAAATCAAAATCACACGTTTTGCTTCCATAATGAAATAGCGGAACGAAAATATTACAAAAATTTCTTGTTTTTTTTATACCAAATGAAGTGTCCGATAATAGTCGTGAAGTAAAAGAAATGTATTTTTATTATATGTTCATAAATTAAAAAATATAATTTTATAAATTATCGAAACTAAATATGTCATTGAGATTTTCAACAAATATTTCAGACATCTTCAAATGAAATCTACAAGAAATCTTGAAAAATCTGTCGCTTGAGATATTTAGCAAAGATTACAAACAAATATTTAGAAATTATTCTATGCTACTAGGGTAGGATCCCAAAAACATAATAAATATGGATATTACAGCAGACGTAAAAACGTTAATTTAAAAACGGTTCATGATGTTGCATTCTGTATTTAGTTTATCCTCGAAGTACATTGCAGTTCTCATTGATATTTGTAATTTATTTCTCCCAGAGAGTTCATATCAGCGAATTTATTACTGGTCTTATCTCAGGACTCGTTAGCTGTTCCCAATATGCAATACGAAATAAATTATGACTAATATTTGAAATTATTTTAGATCCTAACATATTATCAATATAAAATCGCAAATTTATATCTAGATAGTATCTGTATAAGAAGAAATACAGAGTCTGTACCGTATACGATATTCATTGAATACGGGTCAAACTGAAACCCATAATCTTAGATCACTATCCTGGATCATAGCATATCAACAATACAAAATCGCTACTTTATATCTAGATAGTATGTGAATGGAAAGTGTATAGTCTGCACTGTATACGATATTCATAAAATGTAGGTCAAACTGAGACCGCTTTTTTAAATACATCCAATGGTAACAACTAACACGACGGTATGCATTTTCTACAGTAATCCATAAGGCTAATGTGGATGTGAAAAAAATAATAAATTGCGATGTACATCAACGCGTTAACAGTTGCTTACGGTCTGATTGGTATGTACACGCCGCAAAATTCATACGCCGTTATTCTTGAGTTCGTGACACAATAGAATAGCGGTTACACGAATGCATACAGACCTACATAATTATCGTTGAACTTCAATGTGCCACAATTCTCACTAGTTGTGCATCGACATCATGTTATTACCTTAAAATAGCGGTTTTCTATTTCCAACATTACACCCGCAAGTTACAAAATTTCTCATAATCTCATAATTTAACACTAAAACGACCGGCAGATTTTTTTTGTATAGAATGAGCCATTTGAAACAAGTCATTTCGACCCGTCTTGATAGTTCTAGTGTTAAATGAACTTCGGAGTTCCGAAGAATTTACTAACCGTAATTAATGCAACGCAACGTAATACATTGTTAAGATAAGACGTAATGTAGTACAAATAATTGTATTATGAAAATAAAAACATGGAAAAATTAACATAAAGATAGAACTGTGTAATAAAGTATGTATGCGCGATGTTATGCTACTCCCGCGAGTAAATATTAGTAACCCGTACCATGAATCATTTAAGTATGTATCTTGTTCGTTGCAGCAATATTTACAGCAATAACATACACTCAAACAGGGTCTAGTAAAAGTTTCTAAATATATATAGACATTTACGTTTCGACGTTGTCACTGTAGTACTATGTTTTTCGCCGGAAGATATAAGGCATTTTCCTTGAACTCCAGCAAAAAGTAAATTAGACTTTCCCTCTTCACGTTACTTAAGTGTCAAAAATCTATTCCATTCCTTCAATGATTTCGATCCTTGCACCTAGGATTCCACGTTTCTTTCTAAAGGGTAGGATTTGGGGTTTCAAATTACATTAAGTTGCGATTAGCCGTTAAATGCTATTGACATAACTTACCAAGTACCTCCAATACATTCAGGACTTCTGCAAGGGTTTTGTCCTGGTGGAGGAAGCCTTGGTGCTTGACTGGTGTTAGTCGGTTCATTTCCATAATAACATGAAACGTCACATCTGTATCGCGCAAAACGATTCCAGCAACCGGAACAATCGGGGCCCGACTGGAAAAATGATACGTATTAGAAAAACTTACACTAGGTCCAAAAAATAACTCCCGATGGGTTATTCACTCGGAAATTAGTGAAAACGATTTCCTTCTTTGAAAACCGATTGTCTTTGATTTCATATGATAAACAACAATGTGATTCGGTAATAAGTGCCACAGTTAAAATTATGGCAATGTTTTGGTGATTTTCAACGATTTCCAGCTGAATTCCAAGTGATTTCGAGCAATAAAATCTATGATTTCCTGAGTTAATACCCCCTCGATAATTCCCATTATATTATTTTACATTTTTCTACGTTATAGAAGTAACATAAACGCGAACTTAAACTTGATATTTGTATACCTGTCTCTGTTGCCAACAGGGCCACGCCATTGGTGGTATACATGCACCGCCAATTCCGAAATTGTACCCGTAAGAGACTTGCGGCACCAACTGAATTTGCGGCACCATTTGGATTTGCGGTACCATTTGAACCTGCGGCGTCATCATTGATCCAAAAAACGGATTGCAATTACAGTAAGCTGTACAAAATATATAATATGTTACATGTTAATATCTTTGTATGCAAAGTAATAATAGCTACATTTGTGAACCTACGATTATATGGCGAACAGGAACAATTATTTCTGGACGACCCTTCGTCTTCTGAATAAGATGGGTGAACGTTATTAATAATATTGTTAATGCCGATGTGTGTCGTGAAATTGGTGGCCCTCAAAACGCTATCCTTTTTCCCACCGTCGTTGTCATTGTTACAATCATTTGTTCTACATTCCTCGTATTGCGTGATAATCTGGTGAGTCTCTTTCGTCTTTCTCCAGCAATGTCTTTCACACTCTTCGATGCATTTCTGGCTCTGGCAATCGGAAACGCTGCAATTCCTGTGGCAGAATCCGTTATCCGTTCCTGGAAAATTGTAAAATTCGACAAACTTATGAATACATGTATTTCACCAAATCCCACAAAAATAAAAAAAATAATTTAAAACAGTAATTTCAAATGCTGATTAAGTCTGCATATTAATAAGCGAGTGCATCACCAAAATGGACATATCTACCAGGTACTCTAGTTTCAGGGTGGCCATGATGTCTCCTATTTCTTTTTAGGCACTTAATGTAGTTTCGATAGTCAGGATGACGACACTCCAGGAGCAACTTTTCGGTCTCCGGTGATGTTCCCTCCTCGGTCTCCTTTTGCGGCTCCACTTCAATCTCGGTAGAATTTAACCCGATTACGATAAGAAGAAGGTACGCTACACTCAACTTCGCGAGGAACATGGCGAAATGGCTCCGTGGAGGACCCAGATAGCGCATTTATATTACGAGATTGGGTAAATGACCTGCAACTCCCGGTACCTACTCCAGAGACATTTATCACCGATATATGTGGAGCGTTGTGCTCGGATAATATTTTAGCAGCTTAATTTTTCTGCCACACGTTTACATATGCCAAAGGGACAAATTTACACTGCTTATCGGACTTCACGTACGTAACCCACGACCGCTTAAATTGACCAAAAGAGATTACCCGCATAGTTGCTGGATTTGGATAAAAACGCCTAAAGTATCTTAGGGTAATAAGGCTCATCATAACTTAAAAGGTTTGTACGCGGAGGAAAAAAAAATCTGTTAAATTCACAGAAAAATCTGTAAAATGTACCGATTTTATCTGTTAGAATAGGGACAGCAGATTATTTCTGTTAGCGTTACAGTCAAGTTTCTGTTACTCGATTCTGTAAAGGTTACAGATAACTATCTGTAGAGATTACAAGAATATATTTGTAAGTGTAACGAATGAACATCCGTAAGTATTACGGATGAGTAACTGTAAAGAATACAACTTGATACATGTAAAAATAACAGAACAATATCTGTGGAGGTAACAGGAAATTTTTGTAAAGGTTGCAAATAACATTCTGTAATAGTTACAGATATACATCTGTATGGTGTCTCGATATTAAAATGTTAATATTAGAACCGCCCCAAATTCCTAAATAGTTCTTTTAATGGTTTATTCTCCCATATATCATAGCAGAAATCTAAAACTCCTTTACAATCAAGAATGAACATATTCAATCTTTTCGATAGTTATAAAGGAATTATGGATTTTCGTTTTGTCATCCTGGATACCTATAGAATATAAGTATACCATTAAAATAATTATCACGAATTTTGAGAAACTCCAATATAAACACTTTAATGTTACAGTTTTAAGGTTGCGTAACATTTGACATTGAATTTCTTGATTAATGAAATAGTCAACTTTTTTTAAAATTTAGTAAAGAATACTTCCCTTGGATTTTTAACGTATATAGGATCTTGTTAAGGTTTGTCAGGATGTTTGGAATTCCCTGAGAAACATGAAGTAATATTTTTTTAGAACTTCGTACAACGAGATTGACTTACCTGAATGTGAAGTTATATATCATGGACACAATAATTAATGCGAAAATACTAAAATTGAATAGGAACCGAGAGTTATTGGCAGCGAGGTTGATCGAGGCATCACGCGCGTCATTCAACAGAAGAAAGACATTTCCAATGCGCAACTGCTCGCATGCACCTTCGACTGTTTATGTGGATGCTTGCACATGATACTTCTACGGAAGAAATCTGTAGATTTAACAGATTAATCAGTAAAATCTTTAGATTTTATACATAATACTTCCCAATATCTTTAATCTTTCCGAAAACGATAACCTGAACAGAGTGAACCTGTAATATCAACAGATATATTTTGTTGCTCCTACTATTTTATAATGCTTCAAATGTCCCAGTTTTTTCCTTGTCAATATTAACAGCCATTTTCAGCTGCATTTACAGATGACTCTTACAGAAATGTTTCTGCTAACTGTACATGTGAGAAAGTAAAGTTAGCTCAATTAATTGTTTAATGGGCCAGCTTTTATCTTTACTGAGAACAGAAGTTTCCAACATATAGGCATCTGTAACTTTTAAGCTCTTATTTTCCTCCGTCTAATAGCTAAAATATAATAACGTATTTTGAAAAAGGAAAATAAGCAGGATGAACGTGAACAATGTTTTCTTCGGTTACAAACTATAAAACTAAAATACAGTACTAAGCAAAAACGTAATTTAAAAAAGTGTAGAATGATGCTACTGGGCTTTGTTACCCGCGCGTGTGGGTAATAAGGCCCACGAATATCGGTGGGAAGATCCAACAGACTAAGCACAATAATTTGCACAGTTAGGGCAAGTTATGTCATCAAGATCCTCGAATGTTATCCTCGGGCATTCTTCGTGAAGCCATTTCTTCACAGCGTACATTTCCGCATATCAACACTCTATTTTCTTAGTAAAGGGTGCAGTACCAGTTCTCGGTCTGCTTTGAGGTGCCACTTTTCTTTTTTCTTGAGGTATTTCGCTCAATTTTTGTTGTGATGTATTTACGACGATAGTCTCTTGTCCTTTTTGAAAAAGATTTTTAGTTGTGCTATGTTGCACTATGTCGGGCCTTATTACCCATTCGGTGCAATTGATATTTTTAGGTAATGATTTTTAAATATTTTCGACAAAATTAACATGACAGTACATAGAGAAAGGTATAAGCTACTATGTATTTTCTAGAAAGAGCAGTACTCCACAAAACTTTGTGACAAGAAGCTTGAACGCTGTAACTAACGGTGCAATTGATATTTTTAGGTAATGATTTTTAAGACGACAAATATTTTCGACAAAATTAACATGACAGTACGTAGAGAAAGGTATAAGCTACTATGTATTTTCTAGAAAGAGCAGTACTTCACAAAACTTTGTGACAAGAAGCTTGAACACTCTAACCAAATTTTATAAATTTCACTCGGGAATATTGCACTTCGACCCCAATTTACCATGGACACCTCCACAGCCCCGACAACACATAATAAACTCTTGATTGTGCTATTGACTGACAGAGGGAGCCACAAATTTGCCACTTTTATTCTATAATGTATGTGAGTGAAAAATAAGTGTGGGCTTTGTTACCCATATGGGTCTTATTTCCCTAAATAACTTAAGTTTAAGTTGGGTGCACAATGCTTTTAACGTTTTTATACATTTCCATATGTATGAAAACATGATAACTTATAAATGTGATTACAGTAGTATGTGCACATACAGAAAAATGTGGTTGAATGAAGACAATTTTTATTAGCTCAACCATGGAATATAGTTGTTATACGGACAACTACATGTTTGGTCGACGTAACAAAATTCTTTGGTTAATAACTTTTGATTGCTTCCGTAAAATATCGCAGTAGATAACAGTAAAAAATTACAATAATTTGATACATTTAACCATAATATTTGGCTAGACTAAAATATTTTCTAAAATTAACGAAACGATTTAATTAAAAAGCTTAAGCCGACCAAAACAAACGAATTTAGTCAAGTGAACTAAAATTCGGAACACTCAACCAAAACGTTTTCTAAAATTAACGAAACGATTTAATTAAAAAGCTTAAGCCGACCAAAACAAACGAATTTAGTCAAGTGAACTAAAATTCGGAACACTCAACCAAAACGTTTTCTAAAATGAACCGTATGCTGTCAATCAAACGATTATGTTTGATGAATGAAATTTCTTCTCTACGTGTATAATCTGAATTTGAACAAATATTGATAGGTCTAATACCGTTATGAATTTTGTCAAACGCTTGGAACCATTTAAGGATAAAATTACCTTAAAATTGCATCACCTACAAGACGGATATAATAAAGTTGTTTAACGTCGCATCGTTCCAACATGCATACAATGTTTCATCGTTAAATACACTTGGATGGGCAGATAGCACGTTTCAGAGCGTGATTAAATGCGCGTGCAATGTTTGGTGTATAAAGCCTCCACTACATTTTACGGACAGGGTCGAAGGATGAGCGGGCATGTTTACCTATGTAAAGGTGAGCAAAAGGAGTTATTTACGTCTCTTGCTGCTAGTTTGTGCACACAACATATCAAATGGTACCCCATAAAAAAGAACCTGTAAATAAAACCTCATACGTCATGTAATAAGTAATTTTATGTAGCAAAATGACATAGTATACCAAACATTGTATCGTCCACTTTTCGTGGGAAGCTTATAAGCTCCACATTTCATCGATTAGAAATGATCGAACTGGCCCACTTTTCCGCATAGTATCCGATTAGATATAACTTCTATGCCGTTTATTGGACTAGTTTCATTATCACGATACCAATACGGGGTTATTCATAAATTGATTACTCCTATTCGAGATAAACTGTAGAGAATAGAAATGTCACTATTTTTGCACTACAAGATGACAGAAATATCGAACAAAGGGTATGTGAATAAAGAATCGTACGTCCACTTTGTCGTCACATCCTTAACGTTATTACTAAAGACAAACCAAATTGTTCTTCTCTGCACATCAGATGTTCAGAGTTATGACAGCTAGACGCAAACGAATCGTGACGCTGCTTCCTACATATGAAAACAAGTGTTTATCCAGACGTTTGCTTTTAAAATCCGTTTCTTCTCGCACTTAGCAGAGTGTAATTGTAATACATAGTTGCAGTAGGAATTTCTGTGCGTCATTTCATTTCTTACTTCCGCGGTATTATCCCTTTCACTTGTGTGACTGTTAATCTTGACGACAGCTTTTCTCCTCAGTGCGTGATAGAGACGTTGAGCCTCCATAGAATGGAGTAAAGAAGGAAATGGACTGGCCTAACGACCGGATGTGCTAAGGTATAATCCGCGCACGTGCCATCACTTTTAGAAGCAGTTCTTTGTACTGGGATGTCTTTAGCGATCATCAAGATCCTTCCTGACTTTGGGTTCAAGCTCGTGCGGATTGAAAGTCCTATAATATTTCCACGACTTACAAATTTATTATTTTCTTTTGCTCACACTAGTAAACATAAATTTGCAATTCGCTTATTTGTCAATAAGTTCTTAAATTTCTTAATGTTCTCTTGAACGTTCAAGTAATTCGAATCTGAAAGAAGCTTTTAACGGTAAAATGTTACTTTTAGTATCACACCTGATTAAGATCATCATCTACCGAAAATAGAGATTGCACGTATACACGCTCTGTCGGCTAACTAGATTATTAAAATAATTTTAACATTTATGACGATATAATTTCTCCTTAAGAACTAGAAATCGATCGTAACAGGTATATGCGTTGCAATTACGCGTACGTGAGCGCCATTACATGCACTCTCTGCACTTTCATTCGAGGCCTGTATCGGAAGAATAAATTAACCGTGTTTAAAAGCGTAACACAAGGTGAGAGAGAGCCAAATTATACCGAAGCTGCCTGTAATAATCCTTGAGTCCTTTTGAAGACAAAGATGCATTTATACTATCTCTTATGCGACTATAAATTAGACTTTGCAACATGACTAATGTAAGCAATGTAAAAGAAATTGAAGTCATTTTAATCACGGGGGTTTCAGCAGATCCATGCTACTCCTTGTTACAAACGAAGAGAGAAGCCTTAACATATCCAATTGCATGACTAAAATTAATCGTTTCACCGCCAATTGTCAACGATCAAATTGCTAATATTAATCAATTAGTGAATAAATGACTGAGAGTAAATAAATGCTCTCATTTCTTTAAATCGAAGGAAATAAAATAATTTATGAATGTTATCGAAGACGCCGGCCGTTAGGCGATGTCGGCGAGAAAAAAAATGCCAGTCAATTATGTATTAAATATCTCATCATAGGTCGAGAAGCGACGAGTTAAATATTTCAACTCGTTAAAGTCGAGTCCACTATATATTCGAGTCAACTAGTTACTTTTACCGTAACTCGAGTTATCGGTGCGAACGAATGTGAGCTACGAATGCGAGAGTGAGCCAGGTTACGGAGTGAGAGCGAAATCGAGATACCAACCACGCGTTTTTCGTTTATCCAAGTTGTTATTCGAGTTGTTCCACTCACCAACTCGCCACGCCAAATATATGCGAACGCGTTTCCCTTCCTTCGCCGAGTCATCGACCCAGGACTAAATTCGAGTTAACAATATTTTCGAATTAAAGTAACTCCAGCTAATAAAGTACTCGACTCGTCGCATCGTTAGTCTTATAGGTGACCTACAGACAGGGTTGTGCAGGAACGCGTCGCTTGAGGTTTTTTTACATCAAATATTCAAATGAAGTATTCTACGTAAAAACTAAGTACAATACCTAGCAAATTGCGTGACAAAGATGGCGATACTGTGACCTCGTCTTTTCAAAATATTCAAAGTATTTAACATATGTGAATAAACATTTCAGCTAAAAAAGAAAAGTAAAGAATCACGTCAGGCGGGAGTAAACCATCGAAAGGATCTTTCAGGCTTGAACATTCCAGTTTCCCACATATTTCATGGAAAACTTCCATCTCCATTCATCGGGAAACCCGGTAGAATTTCGCGCCAAGTATACACACTTGCATACGTACATACGTATGTGCGAAACCATGTGCTGCGTGAAACGCTACAGAGTTCTTAACGCCAAGTTTAGGCGTGTTAAATTCGTAAGAATTAATATTTCTGTATTTAAGAATTGCTCGTGGATCAAGATTCAGATACATAAATACAAATGGTACTTTATTTATGACAAATTCGAAGTAGGAGGAAGAACTGCAGAAATAAAGTTCCGAATTCATATAATTTCTCCACCAAACTCGTGACGTAAGATACCTGGTAATTTACCGTAAAAATCCATGTAAATTACTTGGGGTATTTTACTTACCCAACCCTGCCTACAGGTGGAGGAGTTCTCCGAGAGCACCTGCGCGCGCAGTTAGCTCAAAAGGAGTATAGGCCATCATAAGTAACGGGGCACCGTGGTGGCGACGCTACGCCACGCTGGTTTCGGTATGGGTACGCTGGCCCGAAGCGGGCCCCTAGAGGGGTCTCGAGCGGCCCTCAAAATGGCCGTCGTGACCCGAGCGCCGAGTGCCGCCGCGGACAGCCGTCATCGGTAACGATTGGAGGAAGCGTCCGAAATTCGACCTATCCGGCGACCCGTCCAAAATTATGCGGGTCACGTGGCCCCGTACGTGCGCGTCCCATTGACTCGATCGGCATGAACCAGCAGCGCGCGCCAACCGCGTCCAACCAGAGAGGTCGAACCGCATCGGACCAACGCATCGCATCGGTGTGTGGCGGAATTCGCGCAAAGATGTGCGATGTTGTTCCAGGTTAGGAATCCCTCGGAAGGGGCCGTCGAGCGGACGAAAGGCACGACGAAAGACAACCCAGTTTGCGATCAACGGTGATCGGGAAGGAAATACGGTGCGCGGGGCGATGTAACACGATGCGTACGTGAGCGTGGGGAACTCGAGTAGAACGGGCGAGTGTGGTGTGACACGGACTGTGCCAGACCTCGAGCAACAAGTGGTTGCTCGTCTATTGGTGCCAGCCACCCGCGGGGTTAAATACCATTAAATTCGACGTATCCTGGCCGACGCGCGGAGCCGAAGAACAAAGTGGCGGGGAGACGGCGCGGACGTCGATCGAGGATAATATTCGATACGTGCATGTATGTCCCATTGTACGTGCAGTGCGTACGTATGTACGTGCATTACACGAGTCCGACTCCGTTACGTAGGTCTACGTCGTCCCTCGTCTTCGCGATCTCGGAGATGTGAACGAGAGCGAGGGGGACGCGGCGCGCGAAAAGGAAACGAATAAAGACGACACTGGACGACAGGGTGAATCACGCGGTGGTGGAGGTGGCGGAGAAGGTGGAGGCGTGGATCGGAGAAGCGCGACATGTCGATGTATGTCAGTTTGCTTCGAGACTTCGCAGGAGCGGCGAGGCCCTCCTGAAACGAGCCAACCGGTAAGTCGCGCTCTTTAATTAGTGGAAAGAGAGCTTTTTCAAGAGGGAGTTAGGGAGATCGAGGAAGGAGATACGCACTTTCATTTTTCACAGAGAAATCAACGCGTTCCGAATACTTTCATTGGTGTCTTTACTGAGAATCCTCATTGCGTGTTGATTTTGTAGGTGATCGCCGTATGGACTCGATGAGGAAGATTCTATGTGCTTTGCATGACATATGGAGTCAAAGGCGAAGAATTGAAAAGGAAGGAGAGAAAAGCGTTGGAACCTGCTATGAAGTACATATATGTATGTAATTATTGTATGTCTATATGCAAATTTGAATTGCATGAATCCCACTGCACCGCATAAGTTGTCACGTGTCTTAGCGGTAATGGGTACATAAATGAGGACGAGAAGAAAATTGATATATGATAACGAATTGAATTATATGACAAAGGCTACAGAAAAAGTAAACGAGTTGATAAACCCGACATGTTGGTATGTGTCGTTTTAATGCAGAATTATACCAAAGTGGAAAGACTATCGTACAGAAAGTGAAGCGGTGAGTTTATGAGCTTCTTAGTAAAATAGAATGAGTGTATTTTTTGAATGGGGAAAAACCAATGAAAGAAAACTTGGCAAGTTTAACTTAAGTGAAATTCAGATATTTTAATTTTGCAGGAAATTCTGCTCCATGGAATTGACGAGCCAGCAATGGATTTAGATAATTTACAGCAAGAGACAAAGATGGATATGGAAGATACCGATGTAACAGGAAAAGCATGGTATACCAAACTCTTTGAGTATGTCAGGAATCATAATCGAATTGATCCTGGGAGGCTTGAGCTACCTGATTGCGATTTCTTCAATGTTGCACCCAGACGAACATTGAGAATACTGAAACCACCTATTAAAAATGGTGAATATTACGAAGGGTCTAATGAAAGGCCAGATTCGGTAAATGGTAATTTTTTCTCACGCTGGTCCAAGAGACCTCATCCCTCTGGAAACTGTAGGTGTTCTTTTCGTCGTTCCAATCGATTTAGTACAACGGAGGAGCAGCTTTTATCAGCTGAATTGAACCACATCAGAAATAGCCTATCTGAGGCAGAAATGAACGGAGAAAACATCGAACAACTTGAGAAGACAGTATCCGTAAATCTTGAAGGTCTAATTCCACCTGTTCCTGAGGAAAATGACAAAATAACGGAGAAAAAATTAACAGACATCACAGAATTCACACCCGGAACTAATTATCAAAATATTGATGAAGTTGCGATTAAAAGTAAAATTGTAAAGGATCTAGAGAAATTTATTGAAGAGCTACTGGAGGAAATAGTGGATGATACGTTAAAATACATATCGGAATCTAAGGATGTGATTAATAGAGTGGAAAACTGTTCAACCGGTGTGTGTACGGATCCCAAACATTTAAGTAACTGTGTGTCCTTTGAAAACGATTCCGTAAAACTTTCAAAGATTACCGATGAAAAACAATTTGCTAATAGTTCGTGTACAGCTAGTACTCCTTTTAATAAAATCAATTTTGCTTTCCACAATGACATTAATAGAGTTAACAATGAAGAAGTGGATTATACAGATGGATATGTGAATCACGCATTTCTGGGATCCTCTAATGATCCTGATACATTGGAATTTTACTTGCATAAACCTGTTAATAGTTGCATGGCTTTGGAACATCTTGATTGTATCGACTCTGGTATTAACAGTGTAGAGACTATAGAATTTCAACCAGAGCAAGAACCTAGTTTGGAGGAATCATTAATGGAGATTATTGACGCAAAACTTGGACGTAGTCCATTACGAAAAAGTTGGGAGGATTTACGAGATCAACAGGATAAAGATAAAACCATTAAAGAAAGTATTTGTGAAGATTCATCTCAACTAGAAAATCACGAAAGCCCATGTAATTCAGAATCTCAATTAGATTCAGAAGTAAAGGTTCATGAAACTTTGAAAGATGAAAGAGATCTCGAAGAGGAAATAAATACCTTTAAAAAACATGAAACTGTTACCATGCAAAATGACAATCAAAATGCTCTCACAACTAAAATTGTTGATTGGGAGAAAAACACTCTTGAATCCGTAACAGAAGATGATTCGAAAAAACTTAACGAAGTGACCACGGATCCCAATTTTGATCAATTACGATTGGAGTTTAATGGGAGCTCGACATCTTTAGAGAATATTCCACCGCGGAAGAAAAAGGGGATGCATGTCTTTTGTAGAAAACTATCAACAAGCCTTTGCACCTCTAACAACGATGAAGATAAAGATAAAAGAATTAATGTGGGGCCTACTAAACGTAACGATAGTTCAAGGATTCGACCGGTAGAACTTGAAGATTATCGAAAAAAATGGTCAAGTCCCAAAAAGATTCCTGACTCTACATTGGAAAACAACCTAAGAGACTCTGTAAAATTGAGAAAAAACAAGAAACCTATTATTGTATTTCTCCATGGCTTTGGTGCCTCCGCGGATGTTTTTGCACATCAGTTGGAATACTTTTCCAAGTTGGGTTATCCTTGTCTGGCTCCAGACATGCTAGGTCATGGAATGAGCTCAGCGCCAAATCGTTCAAGAGACTACCACTTTGAGAAACTACTCAAAGATTTGGATACGATTCTCCATCATTATGCTTTCAAGCCAGGACACAAGTGCGTCCTAGTGGCGCATAACTATGGGTAATTATCTAATTATTACATTAAATATGTTAAACTGGTTACATTCTCATATATAAGCTTTACATTATTTAAATCGTTTAAACATTTGATTAAAACAAATCATAATAACTGTTAATAACAATTGTCAAAAAATTCAGTTTAACCCAAATTTAGTCGATTTGACACAATCAATAGATTAAATATTTGAGTTTATTGTCATTGCAAACAAAACATATAAAATGTTTAAATAATGCCAATATCCTGCCATGCCATCTTGTTTCATAATGTTCCTGTGAAGTAATAGAAACATTTAGTTTTCGACACACTAAATCGAGGCAGTTTTCTAATATTGCGACAGCCTATACGTGTGCAAACTGCATATCTGATAATAGGTCTGGTCAAAGAAATTGTGCAAACGAAGTAAAGTGCACCGTAAGGTGTGTCCACCGGAAAAGGGCGTATTTTGCGATATAAGATAACCCCGGGAATGAGCAATATCAATGTTGCTAGATCAGTATTCGACTGAAAGCCAATGTACAACCCACACAAAATGACGCCGTAGGAATAGACAATAAAGCTTAATTATTATTCGATTATTGCGACATAACGTGTGGGTCATCGGTGGTTCGGTGCACCTACGTATTTCATTTGCTGCTGTTTTATAAACCGGTGGGTTAGCAAAGACGTTTCTCGATATTTGTATGGTCATAGTAACCACACGATGACATCATAGCGCACTTTTATTCAACTCTCAGGAAAATGACACGAAGAGAAGCTTTAAAGGAAAAAAACGTAAATAGGTACCATTATTCTTTTCTAGATGCAGCTTTGCGACAGCACTGGCGTGTAAATACGATACCAACATCCACCGGTTAGTTTTGATATCTGGTGGTGGTCCAACACCTTTGGCACCTCCAAGTACAGAAAGTACTGGCCATTGTTGTCTAAGAGCAGCGTTTGCGCCTTTACTTATGTGCGGACTTCATCGAGACATTTTATATGCAGCGAGAGGTCGTCAGCATCCTTACTGTGGGCCCGAATCCCCTGAACAGTGGCCATCGCACATGAAGTATATTTTGGAAGGAATGGTCTGGCCGGAAGGCGACTACGTTTTCCATAGAAGGATATGTACGCCGACGCTCCTTGTACACGGACTGCGAGACAATAAGGTGTCTCTCGTACAGGAATGTCAAATGGAACGAGTGAGTCAAACTCCATTGCAAGAGCAAATACTTTAAACTTACCTCGCATTTTCATGTAATAGAACGTTGAAATGATTTAAAGGTTTAAGAATTATTCATATTTATTTTATAGTATGGTGAAGAAGGTCTATATGATTAGAACAAAAAAAAAAGATTTTATACAGGTTTCTAAAATCATGATTTGTTTACTTCCAGACTATGGTAAAGGCATTTCTAGAAGCTATTCCTGCAGCTGGTCACTGCCCGATGACGGACTGTCCCGAGCAGCTTAATCATATGATCCACTGTTTCATAGATTTATGGAAACATAAAAAGTGGTAGCCTCAAGACAAGCCCTAGAAGATTCGAAAAATTAATCATGAAGCAACGCATGTAGAGCACTTGATTGTATAATAAGTTAATTATATACGATACAACGACCACTAATTCGTACGTGGTCCGCTAGGGAAAAGAAGTTAAAATTTACAGAATCTGTGTGGAACGATGAACGTGCCAAAAGTTGTTTGATGTTGCCGAGAATTCATTGCTATCTTTGGCAATAGTACATGTATTTTGCTCCCCGAGCAACGAATACGTTCAACTTTTTTGTTGACTAGAGGCTACCAGATTTTGTACGTTGAAAGTTGTACCAAAGATGATTTATACAGTGTTACTTTATACGTTTTACGGCAGCGGAGCATAACTTATTCGTTTACAATAAAATCGTGTTTTAGACAAAGGTTGATGCGAAGACACGGTTAACACCTTCATTCTTTTAATTCCTAAGTCGTTCAGTTGATCATTTCACGTGTAAACCTTCTGGTGAGACCTTAAATGTCTTGATGATTTAGAAGTCTTTGATTAAGAGGATTTTCAGGTGACTTCATCCATTCTTTACGTAACAATTGTTTCAGTTGACTGAGCCTTAAGGTCGGATTTTGTTCCTTTATAATAGGCATCATTCTTTCTTCAAAACTTGTATAAGCTGCCTTGACTCGTTTTTCAGGATGACGGTCTACCTCAGATTCTTTCGTACTGCCAAATAAGAAAAGATTGGTATTAAATATAATCATATAATAAATCATCAAGCGTAATGAATGAACTTTGCAAATATATGTCTCGATTAAAACGATAATACCTTAAAACTGACAGAGCTTCATCTATGCCGTGTGCAGTTTCACCTTCCAATATTACTCTGTTCAAATTCTCTTCGATGGGTTTTTCTTCTTCCTTCTTTTTCATTGCGACTTGATTTCGCTTCTCTGTTATTGCAGTGATTTCGGCTCGAGTCACCTTTGCTGTTGGCTGTTTACCTCCTATTTTTATAGTAGCCATTTCTTTTTCAAGTAATGCTTTCGCTTCTGCTTTCTTTTCCAATTGCTGTTGACGCTTCTTTTCAAGTTCCTCCTACATGAGGAAGTGTAGAATATAATAACTTTTTTTAATAATAAAACTATATAATACCATTACTAATCGATAATAAACTTTGAAAAAATCTACGTATAAAGCATCGGAAGACTAAACTACTATGATATGAAGGATAAATTTATAGACGATACCAATCATACTGACAATATGACTTCATAATTGAAATTGCATTCCTAACTATTACATATCCTATATTTAAAGTTATTTCAACATATAAAGATTATGTATTACCTGCTTCTGTTTCTTCTTAAGAAGTTGTTTGTCGTCATCTTGCCAAGCCTTGTCTTCTGCTTCTTGGGCCTTTTTTGTATTTTCTGCCTCTTTGGCAGCTGCTTTTCGAGCCCTGGCTGCAACAGCCTTGCTATTTTCACCAACAAACTTTTTGGGCATGGCGGTCTGCTGAAATATTCTTATTCATTTCAAATTTCCCGCGAAATCGCGAGCGCACTTTATTGGCATGACTGTTGCACACGCGCAACAATTAATGTACATTCCAATTCGTAGAGGTTAATGTGTCTTCCAATATTGAAGTTTTTTCAAAGAAATATCGCAAACACCATACTTATACTAATTTATCTTGAATCCATGACAAGCATCGTTGTAAAAAAGTGGGTTCACAGATTAACAGCGCAGCGAATAACAACTATTCGTGATATGTCGAAGCAACGAGTGAAAAAGGTTGGGAAGGGTCAACAAGCGGAAAAGGTTGAGGTGAGAACACTTGTAAGTAACAGTTCTTACCGAAATTAGACGCAGGAATTCAAAATTTGTTTGGTGACTTGTTAAGATCACCTACCGCGAACGTAATTCGACATTTTCTAAAGAGTACGCGCCACCTAAAAAGTGTCACTCGATGTGGTTACGAGTGGTAATGGTAATATCAAAAGTCACTAGGTGTGCTCGTCTAGTGAAAACCCACTATATAGGAAAATCTCAAGAATCAAAAACTAAGATATTCAAATAATACTTCATACATTGTATAGTTCTCACATTACTTAATGATTAATCATTTCAAGAATAAATACTTATTTAAATATATTACAGTTTTTTAATTATAAAATATTAACATTTTTATATGCTACAAACTTTCATTTTTAGTTATAAAAGATTAATATTTACGATAGAACTTAATCATTTTCCAGAAAATGTCGAAATGAAATTGCTTGGAAATTCAGTTTTTGTTATTGCACATGCGCAGGACATCATCTATAACGGCGCGAAAGTCGAACTGCTTTAAAATTTAAGGGAGTCAAAATGTACTGACATGTCACTTAATGTAAAAAAATAACAAATAAATGTTATGTAAAGGAAGAGGATGAATTAAAATTGTATATTTTTAATATATTACTATATAAGATTTATCAATGATTAAATTAATTTATTAAAAAATTGATTTTATTAAAATAAAAGTGGATAAATTTACTACTGTGTCGTATTCTTGTATTTTAGCAAGTTCTGCCAGGAGCTGTAAGCGTTGGAAAGAATGGGACAGTAAATATAAAAATTCAAGCAAAACCTGGAGCTAAACACAATAATATAACAGGTAATTTATTCCTAAGATCTCTACGGTATTATTCATACAGTAGTAACATTGGATTGAACTTAATTCTTTTTCGAACACGAAACTGTCTCAGAAATCACTGATGATGTTGTGGGTGTTGCAATATCGGCACCTCCTGTTGAAGGTGAAGCAAATACTGAACTGGTGAAATATTTAGCATCAATTTTGGGCGTCAGGAAGTCCGATGTGTCATTGGATAGGGTTCGTTTTCAATTACATTATAATGTATAGAATATATTATTTTTATAATAATTGTACTCTTCAATACAGGGAGCAAAAAGTCGCCATAAGACTGTCATAGTAGCTGGGATTACCATGGAAAGTGTCCTTGATAAGTTGAAAACAGAAATGATAAGTTAGTACATGTGGATATCGTAAAAATAGATAACCGTGCAACAACGTATATTATAGACTGGTAATTAATAATTGATTTATTATCTCGACATTATTATATGACAGCCGTTTTTACACGCAGTTACATTGCACGCATCTTTCATTACATCCGCTTAATCTCCGTATTCAGAAATATTTTCAGGACCTATGGGCTAGTTTTATAAGTGAAGTACCGCTGAGAGATATCCTGTCCGAATGAAAACAATATAAAATCTGAATGTTTGAGTACGGTAATACGCGTTCCATCATCTTTACACATTAAATATATACGAATATGGCAGTTCTATCAGTACATACATACATAAAACAGTAGCAAATAGTAATAAAAATAAAACATCTGTGACGTCATGTGTAATATTGCATTATACACATTCTAATAAAATGTAATTGTCCAAAACACATTTTTCGCGTCACAACAAATAATCTCTCTAATAGAGAGTGATAAAATAATGTTATCTTATGTTGTCTAACACACTAGACAAGACAGATCAATTTAATTAGTGTCAAAGTATCAAAGAACAGGTGCCAAGTACTTTTTCCTTAACTACGCGTTACTATTATTACATGAATAAAAAATATTCGGCACTTGCTCGTCAGCGTTTTTTGTTAAAACGTTGCTTTGACTGATTCCAATTACATTTTGTTTCATTCATTTTTCAGTTCAATTCTCATTCCTGCACCTCGAAAGCTTTATCGTCAAGCCACGGTCGAAAAATGGGTAAAGTCGAGGGGTAGTGAGCTCCTCTTTTTGATGGTGCCGTTCCCGCAGGAGCTCCTTCTTGCCTGAGGGGGTATGTCGCCAGGACAATTGGTATCTGTAGTTTTATCTCCTTATCCAAACTCTTCGGGCTAATTACAAACTGAAAGAACCAAATTGATCAATATCGTAAGATCGCAAGATAGATAAAAATCCGAAAGTCGAAAAATTCTTACATAAACATGATAGAGTACGTTGATCAAATGACATCCCCTAAGGTTGGTAGGTGGCAATGGTGGAACGTACATTTGTTCGTTTAGCCATTCCTCACCCTCGCCAGGACGAATTTTCCCCCTAGACACGCTTGCTAATTCTCTTGTCTCACTGGCGAGGACTTTGCCTCGACATAGGTATTGAATAGTTTCAGTTAACGATGCCTTTGTTGACTTCATCGTCACCTATAGGACAAGTTCACATTCAAATATTAAATTTAAAGTAGCTATAAATATGTTTAATTATTAACGTAATCGATCAATTAATAGGTCAAATGAAATGTGAGTCACTCTTTTAGTTGCGCCATCGCGGACAACTAATACATATATCCTAGTACTATGATAGTAATATATACACATCGAATTAAGTCATAGACAAGATATATATAAAACGCGAATCGAGGGTTTTTTTCAATGTATCGTAGTACCGAAATATGATACGCACTTTGCTTCGATTGCTGACTGTAGCTGAAATGCCAATGGTTTCTCCAGGGACGTATCCACCTCTATCTAGGCTTACACGACAGAAGACAGGACCTCCAGAGACGCAAGATACACCTACGCGTTGCTCCACCTCCAGTCTCGCCGGTTGCTGCACATAATTGTTATGCAATCTAAGAACATCATTATATTATGGGCGTATAATACTGGAAGAAAAACACGTAACGTGTTAAAAATACACGCTGTCAGCTTAACATATTCAGGAAGGAATGCAAGTATACAAATGTACAGGTAACTGTTTTTATAATAATTAATATTTTGTATGCAGTATTCATTTAAATAATTTATATACCAAATCCTACATTACTAGGATTTTCCTGTAGTATTTTCGGTATGTCTGTAAAACATTTTTTTCGTTTTTGTCACATACTACCATAGACAGATGATATAGGGATACAATGATACTAGCTTAAAGAATATAGGACATGTTGCCCATATTTTCGAGCTGGTGTTGCGAGAGATAGGTTTTACAAACACGATTTTCAAGGTTACATCGTTCGAGAGAGATTGCTGTACTTGCGAAACAATCAACTTAAAGCAGAGAAGTTCAAAACGTTATTTTATCAGGGAAGCAAAGACTATGGATTAATGTACTCAAAAGAATTAATACGTAAATTATTTATAGTAGAAACGCAGTTAATACATTTAAGTTGGATGAATTTTAACTTACCGCTAAAATCGGCGGCTCGAGATTCAAATCGATAGGATTCATGACGATAAATACTTGTTGATTTTTATGCGTTAAGCCCCCTGGTTCCCTGAGGGCTGCCTTGCAATAATACTGGACCCATCCATGTTTACCCAGAAATGTGGAAGGCAGACCCAAAGGCAATCCCAATTTGAAAGGGAAACTGTGAATACCCGGTGATAACAAGGATGGTCCTTCACCTGAATGTTGAAACTCGTTAATATTCCTGATACATCGCAGAAACGAAGAAAACGAAATAAATTACCTGGCTCTCCCAGAAGCCTCATTCGAAAGTCTATGTAACTCTCCTTGTCGTAAACTCTTTCGGCCCGTTGACTTCGTACCCTGACAACTCCTTCGCCGATAACATGAAAATGGAGTCCCGAGACACTAAGGAAATAAAAATATAATGAAAAGAATTATTCGGTCATATTTTCACAACGAGAGTATACATTTCCTTTCTCTAACATATCAGATATCGCGCAGTAACACCTAATTACGAAACGTATCTTACAACATAAGTAGAGACGACAAGTGCGCACGATAAACGACAGGACGTTCAATGGGTTTTTTGCAGCATAATCACTGGGAGGGGAGGTCCAAATAGGGGACACAATACGGCAATTAGAGATTCAATTGTTATGAATGTTTTTGCAAAAAAGGGACTGCAACTGCTTCTGCAGGTGGCAAGTGCATTGCAACAGGTACAACACATATTTCTCGTTGTACATTAAGGAAACAAACATAGCGAAACGTTGTAACGGCACATATTAACTCGGGCGTGTAATGTTAAATTCTCACGCATGAAACTGCGGAACATTAATCCGAAAGGGAAAAGAAATCCGTTGCGTTGCGTGAGAGATTTCGATAAGAGTATCCTGGAGAAATCCGTTGCAGTTGAATTTTCATTAATTGTTACGAAGGCTTATTATCTAGAAATATGCTTTTCCCGCATGACTCCTTCATAAATCCGCATTAAGAGCGTTCAAAAGTAAACGAAGCGGTCCCTAAGTAGCTCAAGTATTTTCGCATTCTTGTGGTATCAAAATAAAATACAAAACAATTTAGAGATGCTAAAACCTAACAACGACGGAATATAGTAAAGATTAATGGAAAATGAATTGACAGCGAATTAAAATGCAGCTATGCACCTAGATAACTCTATGGAAAAATACTTCTATCGTTCCTCGTTGTCCGCCCTAGTCTCGCCTTTACCACTTACGCCGGCCTTCGCGCCTAACTACCGATAACTACGATATTATAATACTCACTACCGTGCCACCACTGGCAAAATACTCACTAGGCCTCGTCGTCCAGTTCAATGAGCACTCTGCCAGACAAGAAGTGTCCGGGAAAGTAGAGTAAGTTCGTGTTGTCGAAGAGTATCAAAAACTTGCTCAACTTTCTCGTCATCTCGACGATCGGCTCGGGACAGGTGTCGCTCGATTACGTCTGCGAGGCCACTAGGAGCGCATCGCGGGACCTTCTGGCAGGGCGAGCTTCCCCATCCGAGCCATCCACGTGTCCTCGACGAGTGACTACCTCGGCGACTCGCGTAACAGTCGCGCGAGCAACGCCCGGTCGCTCGCGGGCTTTTTTTCTTCCTCCAGTTGGTCGTCGGAGCGCGCAGGAATGCTCGAGTAGGCGCACCTGGGCGCACCGCGCCTAGGTGGTCGGCTCCGATTTGAAAAATCCGCACCGCCGCGACCCGTCCGCCATTTTTCCCGCGAGCTCGAAAGGCTCGAAACTCGAACGTGGTACCGTTTGATCTTAGACGACGACGCGCGAGTCTCTCGGCATCCTCGAGCAGCGACTCGTCCTGAAAGTCTCTGCGTGAAACTCGCCGAGACCAGCGGAGACCTTGCCTCTTCCTGTCCATTCTTGGTGCTGAGATCACTTTCGCTCCCTACCACCTACGGACCTCGCGTCTCGTTCTCCAATAGGACGGAAGGACGCACGAGGTTACCTGGCGGAGTCGCCCAATGGTTTTCCGAGTTTGCTGCACGCTACGGTTCGGTCCTTTTTTCGCTCCTTCGATGCGCTCGCTCCGATAGACCAAAATACCTAGAATCATCGAAGCGCTTAATGAAACTGCCGGAAAGTCTCGGCGAACGTGTCGCTAAACGTCACTGCGAAATGCTTGGAAGAGACCTTGAGAATCGGCAAACGATTCTTCCAAAATACTCTACTTTAAAAAGAGAATCATCGATTAAATCAAATTTCTGCATAAATTGTGATCATTAGAACCGTCACTTTGATGGTCGAGCGTTTAGTCCTTCGATTTCGATGATGTATATTTTTCTTCTACTTAAATATACGGCGGTTATATGTTTCATCCAAAGGTATAAAGCTATTTGAACTCCGAAGTTTATAAAAATGTCAACTGCTACGAGATGGGCTCCTGTTAAAAATATTTGAAGTACTTAAGGTGATATATACGTACCAAAAAGTCAAAATATTTATAAAACTTTTTTTCAAACTGGATGCACCAGATTATCTAAAACTTTAACACGTGATTATGGCGGCTCTAAGGAAGAACGACCTGCCCGTGAAATTTCATTTAAAAAAAATATATATCTTTTTTTGTTCGTATCCGAGACAAGGACAAAATTTGTATCGAAAAAAGAAATTTCATGAGCAGCGCGTTATTCCTGAGGGCCACCGTAACCACGTGTTAAAGTTTCAGATAATTTTGTGCACCCAATTTGGAGAAGAGTTTTATAAATATTTTGACCTTTTGTTATGTACATATCACATTTTCATATCACCTTAATTTGATTGAAGGGAAGCTTTTATGTTTAATAGTTATGAACTAAGCATTTCAAATGCGTATGTACGCTCCTGAAAAGCTGGCGATGCAGCGTATGTATGCATGTACAGGAATAGCAAAAGCGACAAAAAAGAACCCCTCTTAGCGATGCGCAACGAGTCGTACCGCAATGTACATTTTGATTCACCTGGTATCTTACGGACTTGAGTGGCTCGTAGAGTTTTATGGAATGAAATTTTACCGTTAGTGCGTTTCGCTAGCGGAGTAAAGTGACTATCACGCGAGGTACGATAACCGTGATTCGAATAAATTGCTCGCTAAGTTTCTCAAACTTTCGTGCAATGAGCTATAAGAAGCGTTAATGTTCCCATGCTTTACAGTCATTACCCTGTGAACAAATATTTGCCAGTTAATCGTTGTAAATCAGTGTTCAAGTACATGTTTTGTACACACACGAGTTGTTGTTTTACGGCTAATTCCAATTTGATCTTATCTTCATCGAACGGCTTCGTTTTTTTTTCCTTTCTCTTTCCAAGACCTTTTATTAGCAATTCCTTTCTACCTGTTTCTTCTTCCATTTATTTGAATTTCAACACCGTAATTGGAATATGGGCATCTTATTAAATGTGTAGAGTGAACACGGTCTCATTATTCTTGCGATATCATCCTGGAATAAGAGAGAAAAATGTACCGCGTGGAAAAAAAATTTGCTATTGAAAGTAAAGGAAAAAAGGAACACGAAGAAGAATGGAACGAATCCTGAAATCACAATGACATTTTTTCGAATTTATGCAACATTTACTAACAGTGGACAAAATTGAATTACACGTTCTGCGTTTAATTTTGCGTGATTAAACGCTCCGTGTAATATATATGAAATATATAGTGTAGTTCATCAAAGTTTAAAATATTCTCTGTATCGATGAAAGTATGTAAGCCTTCTCTGTGTCCTACTAGATGGCATCGCAATTATATATACAAGCTATCTGAAAGCTCTGTACGATGGCAGCACGAGGAAGAATCGTGAAAATCCTCTCGTAACAATCTTCCAAATCATCTTCACACGGGAATACAATCGGGAAATCGGTTTATATATTTTGTACACACGTCCTCTTCACAGTATTATTTTGACACGAGTTTTTCTTTGCTATCTCTGTTAGCTTTCCTATTTGAAATACTGATATCGATACCAAAAAACATAATTTAAATTGACAAATACTTTTTACGATCATGTTTTCTAAAGACAGGAATATAAAATAAAGACAAAGTGAAATGAAACATTTAACAATTACAAAATATTTTATAGGATCTTTATTCTTATTCATTTCAAATCTCATTCAGTGAACAATGCTTGAAAATGTAATATTTAGGAACTTGGGACAAAATTGTTAATGAAATAACTTAATACTGAATGAAGTAAGATGCATCGGTGTACTCTAGCTCTCTATCACATGTATTAAATGATGTAAAAACACGATAATAAAAAAGTATGTATCACAAAATGTACTTTTAAGCAGCCTTAACGGTCTTCTCCTGAGCACGCTGCTGTATAGGACTCTTCTGTGTCTGGGAGCCCTGCTCCTTCTGTGACTCGATATTCTTTGGAGTAGTATCATCCTTCAAAGCTGGTTGTCCAGTATTCTGTATCCTGATGACTCTCTCATTCTTTTCCTGTGGAGTTTGTGGTTTTCTAGGTGCAGTGATGCTGAGAACTCCGTCGGAAGAAAGCATAGACTTGACCTCGTCGATGTCACATTGCTCAGGTACCATATACTTTCGTACGAACTGTCTGGAGATCCAACCATGTTCATCTTCCTTTTCCTCGTGTTTGCCTTCAACGACGATGTTCTTTCCAACAACTTTAACGCTGACCTCTTCTGGAGCAAATTGCTGAACATCCAGTGTGACTTGAAATTTGTCCTTGTCTGCCTGAACAACGGATGATCCTGCACCCTTATGATAGCCGGTTCTGTCATAGGGATGGAACCGGCTGCAGCACTTGCGCTGAGGTTTTAGTACCAAGATACTGGGACCGCCCGGAGCTACCTCTGGAAGATCATCTGGTCTCAGTGTTAACCCAAAATGCTGATCGAACAATCGGTGAGGCCTTTCCAGGTCTTCCCACCAGCTTGAGAATACCAATGGCAGAAGAGACATCTTGACCAAATGCTGTTCACTTTCTTTCTTCACAGGTATCACCTTGAAAATATACAACTTTTTTAATTCATTGCCTCAAGCGCCATATAGACTCGTAAAATACAATGATTACTTACAATGATTGTTTGCTCAAGAATGCTCGATTCAAATTGGAGATACGCTGAGCGATGCGTTCCCTTCGACGTTTCGGAATCAAATATGTCGGCCGTTGGTACGCTACAGTATATATATGAGAAGCGAACCGGCCGGTATGTACGAGCAGGGTGCTTCCAAAAAGCTTGAGAACCTTCTAGAAGGTCCAGAAGGTTCTCGAGAGAAATATTAGATGCCTGCTAAAATCGAATCCTTATACCTTCTAGAAGCGTTGTGATTACATATCAATCATGTGCAAAATCCTCCCTGAAATTTGGAAGGATTCCTCTAATATAGGTAAACTGTTTTGAAACATGTCATGCCATGTATAAGGTCTGGAATCTGAATGTAGCAATTTTATGCAAAACCAACGGTTTTACCCCGTTTATTCCCGATAAATGAAAGATTTCTTGTGCTGCTTAGTCTACTATTACTGAACTTGTTAAGAAAATTAGATAAATTTGACGTGAAACAACTACGTAAATAAAATGGAGAAATTTGGAGAAAAACAAATTCGACATTAATTTATGCCTACGTGAAATCTTGTTTCATAAATAGTATAAGAAATGACATACAAGTTTCTAGACATTTTAATTTATTTAATCAAAAGACGGCCTTTTTTTCTTTGTGGTGGGACTTTTAAATGTGTCAATATTCCCACACAGAAGTTATGCCCCATTCTTTCGCAACAGGACATGTCATAGACAATCTCGTATTTTCGCTACTATAGAAAAACCTAAAAAGTATAATATACATCGTACCCATTACACTACTTTCAAAAATAAATAACTTATAAGAAATTTTTCTAAGAAAAGATTTGTAATAGAAACATATTCAATCTAAACTAGATTTTTTAAAGAATAGTAACGAGACAATGACAAAACGAAAAAGAGCTTTTACTATACATCTTTTTAGACATAATCAATGTTTCATGTTTCAATTTCTAAATTTTCCGGTAACATATCTCTTTAATTTTCACGGTTACATTCAATTATTATCGCTTTATTAAATATCAGTAAGTTCAGATTACAAGTTGATAATAGTACTCTCTCTTGCCAAATCTTTTTTCAGGAAATAGAAAAAGAGTCGAAGCCGGTTACGATAGGTTATGGCTTACCGGCTTTTGCAAAATCACAACACTGTTACGATGAGGCGTGGACGCCGGTACTCACTAATGAAGTCAAAACTCAATATCTAAATACAAGTCTAAAACGTTTTATAGCAGTGCAATTGCCATAATATTCCAACGTAAAATACAGATTAAATAAATAGTGTTTTTATTCATTCAAATTTGTAAAATGGATTGATTATTTTCAACAATGTTCTAGCAAAATCCGAGGGAATATTCGAGATCGGTCTAGGAGTTTCCGGAACTCACTTCCCCCTCCAGCGCGAGTCCCGGCTCGGCCAATAAAAGCACAGCTGCCGGCTCGTCGAACAACAGACAGCTTCAAGATTTGAAGGTGAACGGTCGGCGTTAGTGAGCGATCTCGTGAGAAATTCGACAAGCTAAGTCTTGGAGATTTACACTCCAGTGTTATACCGTTGTATTTGGTGAAACCAAGTAATAAAAAGCCAAGATGTCGCTGATTCCCATGCTGTTCTCTGACTGGTGGGAGGACTTGGAACATCCTCATCGTCTCCTGGACCAGCACTTCGGACGAGAGATCAGCCCTCGGCAGTTCATAACACCACGTGAGCTGGCATTATATTTGCACCCTAGGGACAGACTTCCTGCAACCTACCACAGGCCCTGGGCAGAACTTCTGCGTGAAGGCGAAGGAGGTGCGTCCACTGTCCAGGCAGATAAGGACAAGTTCCACGTTGCTCTCGACGTGCAGCAGTTCAAACCTGAGGAGATCAACGTTAAAGTAGTTGACAAGTGCGTCATCATTGAGGGCAAGCACGAGGAGAAGAAGGATGAACATGGTTGGATCTCCAGGCAGTTCGTCAGACGATACCTGGTCCCTGAGCAGTGCGACATCGAACAGGTCTCCTCGAAGCTCTCCTCCGATGGTATCCTCACCATCACTGCCCCAAGGAAGGATCTACCTAAGGTGGAAAACGAGAAGCAGATCAAGATCGAGCACACTGGGAAACCTGCGATCAGACAGCCACCGCCACCACAACAGCAGCAGGAGGCTGTGAAGGACAAGGAGGCAAAAGAGAAGAAGTAAATGTTACTTCGCGTTGATCGTGATTTGCACTTTTCATTCCATGTTTAAATAACGTTTCATTTCTTTGTATTAAATCACCAAAAATATTAAGACTAGTTCCATGTATAACTGCCTCGATACAAATATTGTATAAGATAAATGTTGCATATAACTATCGATTAGGTTATTTGTATTAACTAAGAAATTTAGTTACTAATTTCGTGTGAGTCTTTTTTTTACATAACCTAATAAATGGTTAATGCCAGAAAATTCCTCGTGTCGTTTCTGTTTCCTTTCATCCTTTAGTTTTATTGTCAATGATTTCATACATTTCTATTTATTAAAGTTATTTACCTTTCGTCATAGGTTATTCTTGAATTGATACGTTCAAAATAAGAGTACGCAGAATTTGCTCATATAAGTCTGGAATTTATTGAGAACTTAGTTTTTGATTCTTTTCTGTGAAAAACGAAAATATATTCTTTTAGTTGTCCACATCCATTTGTATTCATTTTTTCTGTTTGAAGTTATAGTAATCTAATTAATATAAAGTCTAATGTGAAATAGAATTACAGATAGTCAAGAAACGGTTTATTACTTTTACATGAAACACATTTTTAACACATTTTGGTTGGCATTTATTACACTTCTTTGTTCATAACTTCCCTTGAAATACTTGTCCATCCACAGCTGTAGAGATGCTTTTAAAATTATTGACATTCAGGTAGGTTCTACAAATCTGTAGCAGTTGATAGAGGTAACGTTGCATATAAAGTTTTGGAAAGCATTTTTTGAAGTCAGGATGAAATTAAAACAATATTTGTTCAAATATTAATGTTCAGCTGAAAATCCTGTATCCATGTCGTCTATGAAAATTAATTTTAACTCGAGTAAGCTGCAGAAAATTAAATCGTGTTGAATAGAAAATAATCTGTATGTAGAAAGCATTACATGTATCAAGTCGGGAATACGCGTAATACAAACCTGAAAAAGAATCTGTAAAGACTCTAAAAGAAGTAACAAATGATATAACTGAATGCAAAACATAAACGCATGCATTTCAACTTCAGATTTTTTGAGAACGACCTCCTGCGTTTGACCTTTAGGTCTTTCCTTATTTTTACACGATGATTTCATTCTCATATGCAAGTTAGTAGTAAATAACTTCTAAAACCAGTTTTTACTTGAAATCACGTATCTAATCGTCTAAAAAAGTTAATTTTAAATCGAATAGAAGACTCAATCGTGTTAAGTGGAAAAAGTTGTATATAGGTACAGTCAAATGGGGAATACATATAACACAAACCCATACAGATATCTCCTGGGACAAATTTTGAAATTATAAATATAGCGAAAAATAATTTGATGCAATTCGGCCCCAGATCTTTCTAGAACGGTAGTTCTAGAGAAGTTCTAGAAAGAACGCAGAAGGTATTCTGCGTTCAGTTGCGGTCTTTCTCCATTTTTACACGAAGATTCCATTCTCCTGCGCGGAGTGGCGGTGAATATTTTGTTAACGGATAAAATATTGCACTTCCTGCCAACATCGCATTAGTCTGAGTCGAGAAAATGCGAAGTTTCGCACGCAATTACGCACTATCCAACCTCGTGAAAGATCACCTCATGTTTACCCGCTTTGTGCTTCAGTTTTGATGACGATATTACAGTAATATATACATTTTAATTAAACCATATTTAAAGAAATAATGGCATAGGGTAATTGCACTTAAGCCAAGTACTCTCAATCAGAAATATCGAACAATTAGGTGCTCGCCTCTTTTTCAATGACATCGATATCGAATTTCCAAGTTTAGTCTATATCAATTAAAAAGCCATGAAATCTTGCGTTTCAGTTTCTTCGTTACATTACTTTTTTTTATTTAATCTTATTACATTAAATAAAATGAATTAAATAAAAAAATGTACAACAGACCCAATCGTTATTTTTAACTAATGTAGACTATACCCGTAAAATTACCGTCAACTCTTAATTGCCAATACAACATATGCCTAAATAAGTAAATATATTTTTAATTCGTCATCTACATTTCAACTCCATCGAAGGGATAGGAGGGATCAGAGGGAATATCCGCTAATAATTACCAACAGCAGTTTATTAATACTGTCATTTTTCCTGAGATTGACATATGACGTAGTATCGAGTATGATATACTATGACGTACGGGAAGAAACATACAAAACATGAATACGTATATTACACGAAAAGGCAGTTGGTGAAAAAGATATACAAGGAACGAACTCCATAAGTTACACAGCTAAAGATATACAAATTAATGAAATCAGTTGCTCTTGCTCGCAGCCTTCTCAATGGCGGGCTTCTCGACGTGCTCGATCTTAATGGTCCTCTCCTGCTTCTGTTCGATGGATTCTGGTTTCCTGGGGGCGGTGATGGTGAGGACCCCGTCCGAGGAGAGGGTGCTGCTGACCTTCTCGACGTCGCACTGCTCCGGTATCATGTACTTCCTCATGAAATGCCTCGAGATCATCCCGTGCTCGTCTTCCTTCTCCTCGTGCTTTCCCTCGACCACGACGTACTTGTCAACCACCTTAACGTTGACCTCCTCGGGCTTGAACTGTTGGACGTCCAGGGCGACTTGGAACTTGTCCTTGTCCGCCTTCACAACGGACCAGCCGCTGGATTCGTCGTCCCTGAAGAGTTCGCCCCAAGGTCTGTAATAGACGAAGGGAAATCGTCTGTCGTAGAACGATGGGTTGAACAACTGATCCGGGTGCAGGCCATGGCCGAAATGCTGGTCCATCAGTCGATGGGGTCGGTCGAGATGCTCCCACCAATGCGAGAACAATTTCGGAATTAGAGCCATTCTTCTCATAACACTTTGTTGATCTCTCAGAGAAAGTGCCTCTGTGAAAACGTTAATCGGTACCTCTCTAACTAAACTTCACCCTTTGTTACCGCTTCGATTGCTGCGTCTTGACTGGCGGGTCGCGTCGCCTCCTTGCCTTTATATGCGCTCTAGTCCGGTGGGGGTTGGACTCGGAACATTCGAGAAGATTCTCGAAATTTCATCGAAATTGTAATCGAAATTGTAATCGAGAATTTTCTAGAGTGTACGATCCAGTCTGGATGTGCAGGAAAGGGATTCGTGAAATAAAGGGCATTTAACTCCAATTTGTTAGAGCGTTTCGAGGTGACTTGTAACCAACTGAACCGCCGCGCTGCAGAACGGAACTGGGAAATGACGTTGCTTAGTTTGGGACCATTCATGAATGAAAATTATCTCTCTTACTGTTAGGAATTGTAGAATTACTTAGCTTAGCATGTTTCGAGAGCATTCGGGCATTTTGACGGACAGGTAGAGTCGTAGGTTTAAAGTGTATACGTGACATTACCGTCTGGCGCGTGCTCGAAAGTTCCGCGGCCAACATTTCTAAACGTTTCGAGAAATATCTATTACATTAACGGGAATACATAAAATGATATATATTAGCGATGGATAAGTACTTTGGCTACTTATTGACGTTACTTGTTAATTTGTACAAAATTTTTCTTGTAGACTTCTTTGAAATCCTTAATTCTAAATACTGACTGTGATTTGCTGTGATATTTTTCAAGCAGAAATATTTTATTCATCGTGTTGTATAATATTCTTCAAGCGGAAATATTTTATTGATCGTGTTGTATAATTTTATCCGGTTCCTTTGCTACGTTCAAGAACCCTAGTAGCGCAGAATAATTTCTAAATATTTGTTTGTAATCTTTGCTAAATATCTCAAGCGGCAGATTCTTTAAAATATCGCGTAGGTTTCATTCGAAGATCTCTAAAATATTTGTTGAAAATCTCAATGACATATTTAGTTTGAATAATTTTTAAACATTAAAATTATATTTTTAATTTATAAACATAATAAAAATACAATTTTTACTTTACAATTATTATTGAACCCCTCAGTTGGTATCAAAAAACACGATAAATTTTTGGCAATATTTTCGTTCGGCTATGTCATTAAGGTAGCAAAACGTGTGATTTTGATTTTAGAAAATTTTTTAAATGTTTACAATGTACTCGGCAGATAATATTTAAAAAATACGCATATTAAAATGAAACCAAACGTTTCGTATATCTATAAGAAGAATATTACGAAAATATATGGAGCTAATATACAAATATTATAAAAATAATATTGTAAAGTAAACGTTTTGCAAATATTTAAAATGTCTGCTATATATTTATAAAATGTACGATATTCGTTAAACATATATAAAATATATGATAAATATTTTGTACTACTAGGGAATGTTCCAGAAGGTTCTAGAAATTTGCAGAAGTTACGAGACTTTAAGTATATTTCAATACTAGTATTGAATAAATAATTGTCTCATGCTTGTACTTTGGAATCTGGCATAAATCCTGGAGTCCTTGAAAAATTTTATAAGAATCCCTCGAAAGATGATTACATAATCGATAATGACGAACGTTGGCTAAACGTTCCTAAACGCTTATTCAACGTTTATCCGACGTTTGTAATCGTTGATCATAAAAAATCTGTAAAATACGGTACTAAACAACGTAATGTATTATATACCTTATACCTTTTGTAATTGACAATATATCTGTTATAGAAAGGATAAGACGTGATACTTTCCTTGTCGAATGTTATTTGATTGGTATTTTAATTAAAAGTTTGGACTTTGTACTTAAACAGTCGATTCACTTGAATAAACTGCGTCGTTTATAATTTTAGCCATTGGTTGCCACACGCAGGGCCGAAAATCAATATCAGGGCGGAGTTTATGGAGCTTCCGAAATCTGTTGTCACCGACCCTACCTGACACATAAAGACTCGGAACGTCTTGAAGCTTCTAGAAAGTTTTCGAAAATGCTTGAATTTCCGATAATTTTCTTATTCTCGAGTTCCATTTATACAATTTTTTGTTTCTCATTCTAGATTTTAATTTCTAGAATTTTCGATAACTCCGTTGTGGAATTCGATTTATGACATTTTCGACGTTTCTCGTTCTCAATTTCCATTTCTAGAACTTTGAATGTGTCTTATTCTAGAATTTTATTTTCAGAATTCTCTACATGCTTGACATTCCAGAATCCCATTTTAAAAATTTTTGGTTTCTCATTCTGGAATTCCATTTCTAGAATTTTCGGGACTTCTCGGTTTAGATTCTCATTTTTATAATTTTCAACGTTTCTTATTCTAAAATTACATTTCTAGAATTGTTGATAAGTTTGTCATTCTAGAATTCTATTTCTAGAATTTTCGACGTACCTGATCTAGAATTACATCTCCAGAATTTTCGACGTGCCTTATTCTAGAATTCCATTTCTAGAATTTTCGATAAATTTTTCATTCTAGAATTTTGTTTCTAGCATTTTCGATAATTTTAGCATTTTAACATTCCATACCTACATTTGCGATAAGCTTTCCAGAAATAAATCTCAAAATAAATAGTATAAATTTAATTTTAGGAATTCTTATTGGTACAAATCAAAGTCCGGGCTGTACGGATATACAGAAAGTTTTGAATCGGACGTCGGAATTAAGACATGTAGCTGCAGAGATATGATACGTTATTTTCAAGTTATGGATAATCGTAAGAAAACAGGGAACATCTTGAAGAAAACAAAAATGATACAGCGGTGTGCTATTTTTATTCCGAGTATTCCATGCATCCCGTTAATGCCGAGAGCATTTGAGTGTGTTGATCATCCCATGAATATCCTAAAATAACCTTTCAATGACATTTGCTAAACATTTACAGCTCGGATAAGGAGATTTCGAGATTTCCAAACCACAGAGAGCATTTATCTAAAATCTAAAATAGATTAAATTGGTCAAATAGTAAATTACCCTCGGAAATATTATTTGATAATTTTCATATGCAATTCTACAAGAGTTCAGTCTGAATAATTTCTAAAAATAAACATCGGCTTATATTTTCGTGAATATTCGAGATACAAGGTTGAGAAATTTCGCTGCATATATTTCTAACTGTATTTTTACTTACCTAATTATAAACCACGATTTTCGCTTATAATAGGTTTAAATTTAGATTTTGATATAATTCGATTGAATAACAATACGTTTCTAGAACTATACTTACAATCGATTCGAATGTTTTAATATTCATTAATGAATTAAAATAAATCTCTTCTCCCAAGGCGGAAACATATATACACACATCATACACACATACATACATACATACATTTTTGAACACTTACAAAATCTCTTGATCCTTGACCCTATCCATAAGTGTTTAAGTCCTAGACAAAATAAAAACATAGAAAGTAAAAGTTTAATTAAAATGATTTTTTAAAAATAACCATCGATGTACATTTTTAAAAGTTTTCAAGAGACAGAAGGTGCAAAAATTTTCACTGTATATATTTTCAATTTTATATTTATCCACCTAATTAACAAAGATTTTCATTGATTACAGATTGAGAATCAAAATTTTAATATGCTTTCCTTTGAAAGACGACGTTTCTAAGACTATATTTACAGTAAATTCGATTTTTTAATAATTAATCAATGAATTAAAATAAATCTCTCAAATTCCCTTCAAGGTGGAAAGCATCATGTATACGCACATCATTTTTTTTTGACTCGCAAATCCCTTCTCTTCGATCCTTTCCCAAAAACATATAGGTCCTACAAAAAATAAAACCAATGAGAAATTGCCTGAAAATTAAATATTTTGTACACGTACCCAATAATGTCATGTATCCGATCACTTGCCTGAGGTCCAGAAATAGATACATTCGTAAACCATTTATCTCAGGCTCCGGATAGCTCGATATATCGATTCGCATGCCACTCGCAAGCTGTAGTTTAAATTTCATCAGCCCCCTGTATCGCAAATTTCATTTTCACGTATCAATCGGCAGAATTTCAGCAACACAGATCTTCAAATTTCTCGAAAGCTCTAGAGTGCGCATCCCCTCTACCGGAGCGCGCCCCATAAATAGAGCTCCGAGCTGGGCAATGGGCATCAGTCAAGAACTAGCGAGAGAACGGCGCAAGCTTGTACGAAGCGAGATATTTACCTGTGTGCCATACATAAGTCCATTCATCCGAGATATCTAATTGTACCTGAAGCATAAAAAACCATGTCGCTCTTACCAGTTCTGTTATCGGCGGCATTGTGGGCCGACCTGGAGAGACCGTACATGATGGACCAAAACTTCGGAATGGGATTGAGATCTGACCAGTTACCTGGCCTCAGCAGTTTGGAGAAATTGTACGGAAATCGGCTGTTGAACAGTCTGTACTACAGACCTTGGACAGACATCTTGAGGGCAACCGAAGGTGGATTATCGGCCATCAAGGCGGATAAGGAAGGCTTCAAGGTCTTCCTAGATGTCCAGCAGTTCAAGCCGGAGGAGCTCCAGGTCAGGGTGATGGACAACACGCTTCTCATCGAAGCGAAACACGAGGAGAAGAGGGATCAACACGGCCTAATCTCCAGGCAGTTCGTCAGGAAGTACATTCTGCCCGAAGGGGTGGACCCGGAGAAAATCTCATCCAGTATATCCACGGATGGAGTCCTGACGATATCGGCGCCTCTGAGGGACCAACCCCAGGAGAAACCAGGGAGGATCATAGAGATCGAGAGGACCGGGAAACCGGCTCTTCGACAGGAAGAAACACCCCGTAGTTCCATGGAAGGCCAGGACCTTACGACCGAAGGAACGACCATCACGACGGAAGAGAACGAGGAAGCCAATGAGGCGACAAAATGAAATTTTCATTCGTAATTCCTGTTGCATTTTGACTGCTCTTTTTTACATTTAGGTTAACTATTTTATATGGTTATGTTCATGTTGCCAAAGCTCTCTTTTTCAACTTTTTCTACCACTGTTTAAATAAAATGAAAGATATTTCGAATATACTGTGTCGGCTTACTTTCCCAGCTTCCGAGATTTTACATGTTCAATTTTTTTTTAACTGCAGAAGACGAATTCGGTCGACTTTGTTAGCGGAGCATCCTGTAAATTAAAGATTTCATCTTAGGTATAAATAGCAGTTGTACCGAAGTTAAACCGCAAAAAAAATTAAATAATTCAGTCCTTTTTTCTGATGCAGTTTAAATCTAGCACGGTTAGATAATTAGTTATACCTGGAGGAGTAACCATTTTTATTCTAATTGTCGCAAAATTTAATGCTTGGACTTATTTTAATTTTGTGACTTGATTTATTAGAATGTTTCGATGACGACAATGGAATGTTTATTTCCCTGTACTTCCGAAAGAACTTTCATACTTTCATCCTACATTATCTCATGACAACTGTTCTAAGTATCGATAATTTCCTGCTGCCCATGTAACTATCGCTTGATAGACATATTTCTTCATAAACACTTAGTTATTAATAAAGCGTAATTGATTGATAACGCTTACTACGGCTCGTAGTAGAAGTATGACGTGTACCTAACATTCCGCAACCGCCTGGCCATTTAACCCTACAAATTCGATGTTTGTACATAACTACAAATTCATGATCGTGACAGACACTGGAATAAGGCGCTGGTTTAAACGATTTTAATAGTTCGGCTAGACGGAAATTGAATAACGATTCTCCGTATTGCGACGGAAGTAAAATTTAAAGGGACACGCGAGACATGCGCTCGAGTTCACGTTTTACTTAATGCCGAGCATAATTCCACTGATAATCCATTTCATTTAAATGATGCGATTATCGTAAATTTTCAATAACTCATACATAAACTTCTTCATGGCTATAAACCTATCAATGCTCATGAATTGATCAGACTTAATTCTATGAATCACTTTGCAATGCAAAGTGGATATGGATACTTACTTTTTTAGATATGTTTAGAGATTGGATTATAAAATTGTCGGTTTATAAAAGTGTCAACAAATATTTTAAGAAACCAGGAAGGGGACCGACTGAACTGTCCTTGAGCTATCTTCCAGACAGCGGAGTAAAATAAGATCACGTAGTGCAAAATAAAGTGCAACGCAATATGCCTTTGTTATATATGTGGAAAACATCATAACTGCGTCGCACAGTTTGCATGGAATAAATGGTACATACGATTTGATGTACGTTTTGCACAGCATACAACTGCGTCGTTACGCTTTCGAATTCTTCAACTTTTTTTGTGTTGCATAAACATACACTATTTTAGCTTATTTTGGGCTCCAGAGGAAAACTCGAGTTGCAAAAGCTGCGTCATAACGGATGTTTTTATTCTACTTTTTCAACTCAATTCTTTATTGTCCTAAACTTGTTCGCCTTTACTTCATAAATGGTGTTGCACTCGAATGATCAAGCTATTTAGGTGACCAATCCAAAATCTTAAAACTTATTTTAATACCTATTTAAAGTTAGTGAAACAAAGTGACCACTGTTTACGGGTATAAAGCGAAGCTCGTGACATTCGCGTTTACCAAGGCATTTTTTTTTATCGGTAACAGTGTCGAAGTCTCTCGTAAATGTTATTTTTAGACGTATTCAATGGTAATTCGCTGATTTAGTGACCGTAATCAGAGCTTATTCGTGCGTTACATCCGCCATAGCAACAGAACACGCCGTCGAGCTCGATAAGAATTGATTACACGGTTCCAGGACGTTCTTCACAGAAGGTGATGCAAAATTGGCATACCTCTGGCATTATCGGATTATTTGTTAAGATAAAGCCTCGGTAAACAGATATTTTTCAAACCCACGTTCCTGCGTTTTGAAGAATAAAAACCTAACTGCAGTGCACGAATTGCATCTGCGTTCACCATTGACTCCATTATACGTTACCGACGACACAAAACTTCTGGATATCGACATCGATACGTTAGATCAACTTTATTCGAATGAAGTAAAATGTACTACCGACCATTTACTTCCGCATTAAGAAAACAAGGAGATTTTTTTTCAAATTTGCTAAATTTAGTTCCGATTAACCCTATAGATCTCGTATATCATTTTTTTCTATCCTCTCATTCTTGACACGAGTAGATGTCAACCCCACTTGTTTATCGTTGATAAAATGTTTTGGCAATAAAGGGAAATTCTAGAAGGTATTCACGAAGGTGATTATTGCCAAAACATTTTATCAACGATAAACAAGTGGGGTGGACATCTACTCGTGTCAAGAATGAGAGGATAGAAAAAAATTATATACGAGATCTATAGGGTTAATCGGAACTAAATTTAGCAAATTGGCCTTCATTTAATCTACCTTCCTATCTCCTATAAAAGCAAGATCTCCGCATTACAGCACGACTTCCAATCAAACCGTGTATCGACATAGATCCAAGTTTTGCCATCGGCAAAACTTGGCGGTGCTCGCCCAGTCGTAGGCGTTCTCATAAAAAGACACGCCCCAATCTAGTAGGCGAGCATCGAGCCTTCGTTGCGCACGACCAGATTCTCCGGTACTGCGCGCTGCGGCCGCGGAGCATTCGAGAAACGTCGACGAGTTGCGGCAGGGAGGAACGAGTCGAATCGAGAAGCCGGCCGGCAGAAGCACGCCAGCTACGCGGAGGAGCGGAGGACGAGTCGGAATAGAATTACGCGTCGTCACCAGGAGTCGCCGAGTCAGTCGAAGGTAAAATGGCCTTACTACCGATGCTCTTCTCGAACTGGTGGGAGGACCTCGAGCGGCCTCATCGACTGCTGGACCAAAACTTCGGGCTGGGGATCCACCCGGAGCACATCGTCACCCCGCGAAGCTTGCAGCTCTACGGAGCGCCGTGGCGTTCCGAATTCTCGCGCTGCCCCGTAGCAACAGGCTACGTGCGGCCTTGGAGCGAGCTGCTTCGCCAGGGTGAGGGAGGGTCTTCGATCGTCAAGGCCGACAAGGACAAGTTCCAGGTCAGTCTGGACGTGCAGCAGTTCGCGCCCGAAGAGGTCTCCGTCAAGGTTGTGGACCGCTCCGTCGTCGTCGAGGGTAAGCACGAGGAGAAGCAGGACGAGCACGGCTGGATTTCCCGACAGTTCGTCAGGAAGTACCTCATCCCCGAGCAGTGCGACATCGAGCAGGTCTCCTCCAAGCTTTCCAGCGACGGCGTGCTGTCCATCGTCGTGCCCCGCAAGGACAAGCCGCCGGTGGAGGGTGAGAGGGTTATCAGTATCGAGCACACCGGGCAGCCGGCGCTGCGCGAAAAGGAGACCGAGAAGACCAAGGCCGAGGAGGAGGAGAAGTAGACCCCGGGGTCCGCGGCTGTCGCCATTTTGACTGTCACTTATTCTATGCGTTGACTGAATTGCTAGTAATGGACGGGTTTAATGTCAAGGGCGTAGCGGTAACCATAACGCGAACACGAGCAAACGGTTGAGAACGTATCGTTCTCGATGTGCTCGTTCGTTCGGCCCATAGTGCCTGAAATCGATCGGCTGGAGACTGTCATCGAGCGGATGTCCTTAGTAGTAAATCAGTTAACGTTCTTTGCGTTTTTCTATCGTTCTTCCTGAAGTAGATTGCTGTGTGTATGCCACTTGAATCACGCGTTCCTAGACTGTACGGGCTTTCTTTTTTATACATACTCATGTTTCACGTGTGATATTACTGTATTTTCGTAGCATTGTGTAATAATATAATCACATTATTCAGAAAATTTCCTGGTGTTTTATTCCTATTTATGATAAGTTTTGGTTATGTGCCCGATAGGTGATATAAATGTTTAAAGGTAGTTAACGATCGCATTGTTTTATTTCCATTTTGGGAGAAATGCGAAATATCAATTATTGTTTTGTAAAAAGTATTCAAAGAACTTTACGGTTCAGGATTGGATATATTTATAATAAGAAAAAACTTTAAGAATTGCAAGATGAAGCGTCTGAAACTATAGTCAAATGAGAAATTCCTCACTTCGTGCTAATGTATCTTATAAGAGGTGACAACTCCTAATAGGCTTCACTTTCCTTAAACCCCTTTACATTATGTCGAAATTATATAAATTTGCCATTAGTCTTTGTAGTGGCATCGTATTGTCGAATTGAAGATACGTCGTACGTGACTTTTTAAATTGGATTACGTGACGGCTCGTACGCTCGCGATGATAAAATATAGGTTTTATATTTTCAAAGGTTATACAACATGGATCTCGGATGGTCTTTTCTCCATCATTTTTTATTCAATCATTCCGCGAATTGCCCTATGTAATTAATTGCTGACACGTAACGATCACAAGAACAATACTTTGAAAGATCACTGAATCATGACGTTTAATTATTGTTTGTCGATTTTACACAAAGAGTTTACCTTTCGGAAATTGATTTATTTGTAATAGGTGCTACGCGTCACGAAAACATCCTGTCATTATATGTGACAAAAGGCGGCTTTCTGGATATTATTCGCAGGACTATTAATATTGATTAAAAGTGAGATCAGGTAAATTTGGACTCGGTTTATACATAGCACAAAACTATATAAACCGTTCCTTAATAAACAAGATGTTTGAAAAAATAAACACTTAATTCTGATTAGGATTTTGATAAACTTTGGCTTATATATATTTAACCACACCGTTGGTGATATGATGAAATGCATTTATTAATTTCTCGATAACCTTGAGATCAGTGTCTCGACTTTGGTATTAATAGAAATATGGAAACTTCTTAACGTGCTTAATGTCAACGCACTCTCTGGCAGTAGTCCAATGATTTTCGTCAGAACTTTCATTTTTTACAGGGTTCAAATTCCACAGTATTAAAGATCATTGACCCAAAACATGAAATATATAGTATAAAAATTAATCAGTTTATAAAGGGCAGGATGCATCTAGGTTAGGATTCTGGTTATTTTTTACAAACAAAAATGACTTTCTGTATTAACTTTCGTTAACTTTTGACCACTTTAAAACTGCTTTAAACCCCGCATGAATAATCTCAATGCGCTCATGCAGAGCTGGCTATATTTACATTAAAAATGTCGCGATAATCGATACGTCTTACGGACAACCTACCGTCTGGTGACCATCTCGGCATACATACATTGAATATAGTTCAAAACCCCATCTGGGTTGATACAAATTCATTAAAAAGGCACTCTTGTCAAATTTTTGAATAATCGGTATTAAGTATTTATAAATGAATAAAAAACTAAATAATGGTAAAAATGTTAAATACTGTATGAAGGAAATATTCATAAAGGGACAAAGGCAAAGTGATCGGAAGTCCATGGCGGCCTTATTCCAGGGATCACGGGTGAGAAGACGTGTGCATTATTTAGAAGGCGTGATCATTGCCTAAACATCTGATACGGCTAAACCAAGACTGTTCCTAGGAACAGTGAACAGAAAGGACACAATCTTGGACCACAGAATCGAGCAGTTGGCTCTTATTCGGAATACTCTAGTTTTGAGGCATACACGCATATTTGTCTTATAATAAGCCATCATACCAGGCTGCGAGATCGACGAAATATAGGAAACTGTTAATAGTAGACACATGTATTTAAATTACCTCCTACATGTAGTACTACACGTTTAAATCTTAAAAAAAATTTAGTCTAGTTTGAATTAACACATTGCCATTGGAAATATTTAACATTCAGTGTGTCACTATAGAAATATCGTTTGGCGGACGCTATCAAAATTCGTTACAGGATCATTGAAAACACGTATTACTAAAAGATAAATTTTTTTCACCTTACGTTGCGGTTGCTTTTATTAATTTTTTTTTTAAACTGCTTATTTTTCGAGTGTTTTGAACGGAGGATCGCTTGCTTTCTCAGCTCTAATTCATAAAAAAATCATTAATACCAAAACTGCTTGTCGAATTCACAATCTTTAAATTTGTTATTTAAAAATGAGAACAGTAAAGTAATATATTGCAATTCAACATTTTTTCACTTTGTATCGTCGAAATTTGAAGTATAGAACCCGATGAAAAGATGATAAGATTAATAAACTGTAGAATCTAACATTAGAAATAAGTGGTCGAAACGATGCTCTTTCCCACGAGGTAGAATGATACAAAAAACGTCCGTAACCTCTCACGCCATGTTATATACTGTAAATGTATCCTCGCTTAGGGTAGGGTATTGCCGATATAAGAGCTCGCGTTGCATTATTTAAAAACTGGCTCCGCTTGGCGAGAGGGACGAGCGCGTCTTCGGCCATACAATACATAGTACTCCATTTTCTAACGTACCCTCGCGCGTCGGCGCAGTTTGCCAAGTCAAGCAACGCGAAGCGACAATGACCGAGGCCGCGGAGCGTCGATTCTAGATTGAGCCGTGGCTATGGTCTAGACATGACCTAGACGGTTAAACGCCCCTCCCGGTGTCATTATCCCCTCGCGGGAGCACTGCAGCGAGGGGGCCGGTCGGAGCGGCTGTGCTCAAGGTCGCTCGCGTATTCCGCAACGGCGACGTAAAACGGTGCAGCTCTACGAGGTGCGCGACGCTTCCAGACGATTCTCGGGGTTTCCGCACCTAGAAACCTCCACCGGCCGCCCCTCTCCCGCCGCCGGGTATATATAAGGCAGCGCGGGCACCGCGGCGCAGACTCGATTCAACAAGCGAGGCGATAGCGTTGCGCACTGCGTACGATAAAACCTTCTATTGCAAGGAATATTATCAACAATTATTGAACAGTTCCCTCCGAAGACGAAAACAGCCCAAGCGACTGCACCACGGTTTAAAGTTGACGCATTTTCGTCACGGATTGACGTGCCGGAGCAACGAGCGAGGTGAAGGACAACCCGGAGTTAGGCGAGGTTAGCCAACAACTGGAAAACATGTCACTGGTGCCGCTGCTGTTCTCCGACTGGTGGGAAGACCTGGACCGGCCTCATCGCCTGTTCGACCAGCACTTCGGTCTGCCGCTGAACCCCGAAGACCTCTTCGAGGACGCCGCTCCGAACAGTGCGGAGATTCTGCTTTACCGACCGCAGCGAAGGACGCGGAGGCGTTATCATCCGTTCCTGCAACACAAATCTCTGAGGAGAGGCCGCGGCGCTTCCACCGTGGACGCCCAAAAGGACAAGTTCCAGGTGACCCTGGATGTCCAGCAGTTCTCGCCGGAAGAGGTCACGGTCAAGGTCGTCGACAAGAACGTCGTCATCGAGGGCAAACACGAGGAGAAGGAGGACGAACACGGATGGATATCCAGGCAGTTTGTGAGGAAGTACATGATCCCCGAGCAATGCGACGTCGACAAGGTCGAGTCCAGCCTATCCTCCGATGGAGTTCTCACCGTCACCGCTCCCAGGAAGGAGGCCCTGAAAGGAGACACCGCGGAGAGACCTATCAAAATACAGTACACCGGCCAGCCCGCCGTTACTCATTACAACGGTCACGTGGAGAACGACGAAAGCCATAAGGAGGAGGCGCAGACGCAGCGGGATCAGACGCAACAGAGGACCCAAGGACAACGGGGAAAAAAGGCCGTTAAGACTTAAATTACATCATTTATTTTGTATCGTTCCTACATTCACCCTTAAACGCATCATGTACGTGCACCTTAAATACGCGTTGTCATGTTCCCGTTCTTGTTCGAAGTCGAGTTATAAAGCTAAAGCTTTCAGTACAAAAATTAGTTTGTAAGATTTTTGTACCGTATTTAGAGGTTAATAAACAGTATTGATAAGGTAATCAGGCGTTGACATTTCTATCGCTTATTAGTTTTATTACATGGACAATATTGCATTTCACGGTATTTCTTTCATGCGGTTGATTTCACGTCCCTTACGATGCGCTGAATTTTTTATACCAGATCGTTTTTTGGTAAATATTCTATTCCTGATATGGCGATGTGGGGGAGGGGGATGAAGCTCTTCACAATAGAAATTTAATTACAACTGAGTTTACCTATTTTGAACATTCGAGTAAAATCTTTTCACTGCTTTACGTCGGAGGTACAAATGTTATTTTTGTTTAACCATTAGAATATACGGAATATGCGTATTTCGGAAACATTCTTTTTTCCGGGATTTTGAAACATTTTTTAATTTGAAATTTGAAAATATTTCAAATAATTCTACTGTGTATTTTCTAGTATTAAGGTTAAATTATTTTCGAATTTATTAGATAAAGTTAGACAATTTTTGAGGGACCTCAAAGTCCTCGGCCCAATATTCTGAAAGCTAATACAGCCTTGTTTGGATATTTAAAGCATTTGCAATCGATGAACCGCAATAATTCAGTATATTTTAGGAAAGGTAAAAATACTTTAAGTTCCTTTGCAATGGTCCGTTATCTCCGGTCGACATGTCTTCAGAGGTCACTAAAGTCAATATTGGCAATTCGCCAGGGTCGACGCCAGCTACCGTTCCTATGAATCTTACATCACATGATTCAAAATGAAGAAAAGTGACTTAGGAGCTATTCCTGTCTGCCATCCGAAGGAAAGCATTACATAGGATCTATCTTTTAGAATTTTGAATTTTCTAGAACCTTCTAAAAAAATACAGAGTGAATTGAAATTCGAAAGCGTCCGAAAAAATTCTTTGAAAGAGCGATTATTTAGTTTCTGGGTTCTTGACGCCCACAACCTCGATATATTACCAAAGCATGAAAACGATCGTAACATAGAACGTCCTAGAATCGACCAGAAAATCTCCTAGAACTTTCTGGAACAAAAGCAGCACAGCTCAAGAATCTTCCAGAAGAGATAGAAGGGTTAACTTCCTAGGCCCTTCCAGAACAATCTGGTATGGACTTGTCGAGGCTTCGCACTCCTACAATCGATAAATGTGACGCTTCCTCGAACCTTTATGGCATCTTTTTATTCACTCTCTTCGAAAACCATGGTAATACTAAAAGAAAATTACTTAGTTTCATTAATGTTTACAGGCACACGTAACAGAAATTTACTTTTACTTCTGAAATTATTTGAATTACAGTTTATAATATTCTTAAGGATTTTTGGTAAATATTAATAGAGTCCCTTCCATATTTTCCTAGATGATGTTTCTGTAAATTAACGTTCTGTCTTAGAATTCATTCCTATAAAGGACAGGCGTATTGCCACCTGAACTAGGATCGATAATGTCCAGAATATTCGAGTTTAGCCAGAACCGACGGTACAACGATTTGTAGGGTCACTTTGAGTCGGATGAATACAAATAGTTCTATACGTGTATTACTGCCCTAGATTATACACGATCTAATCAGTCGTTGAACAAGCAGACGACTATCAATGGTTTATGCTGGACGAATGCCTGCAGTTATTATTTCAACTCACTTAATCCGACATTTTTATACATGTACGTGATGCGTAAAAGTGTTTTTTTTTCCAAATATAACAAGTTCTTTAACACGTTGATTGCACGTCACCCATATTCGGGTGTCATAGCAGTCAAATAAAATGCGCGTGGCAGTCAACGTGTTAAAAAGCTCATTGATTGTAATTAAACGCCGTGCAGAATGTGCTTCGATGTGTCTTTTCCGACTAAAATATTGTTGATGTTTAAGTAAGCTAAAAACAAATATTGAAATTATTGCAATGCTCTGTCCCTAAATCCCCCGTTTTAATTACATCGAGAATATGACGCAGAAAGCCTCTGAAATTCAAACTGCCTGTACGGACTGTAGCCCGCGCGCGCGTCAGTAATAGCGTGCCGAAAATACGTAACCCGAGCAACAGCTCGCCATATCAAACCGTCCAGAACGACATAGACCCTACTTAGGAATAAAATTCGTATTTCGGTATAATATAATCCTATCCTTATTACAGTATTATATAAAAATATATTGACACTACAGATTTCAAATTTTAGAAATATCAATTTTGACATTTGTATTATATAAATGTCACCGATAAAAAGGTTCATTTTAACCTGGAAGGAAGGAATCTTTTACATGTGTACGAAACATTATACACGTATTGTAACCAAATTCAGCGAGATTTTTTATTTTAAGTCATTAAGAATATTCTAGCACAGCTTATACACCTTGAACATTCTGAAAATTTATACATTAATATATATAGTTATACATCTACGATTTTCTGGAAACATCTATAACCGTTGGAATACCTACTGTAGAATCTTCTGGCTATGTGTAGAAGATACGATTTCTAGCTTACTTGAAACATTTGTAATGGATAGAAGAAAAACGATAACATTAGTGCAGAAATAATTTGTACACAGTACTTTCCGTCTTATTTATTTGAAATATTACTTTAAACCGACTTTAAATACGCAAGTAGATATTTCGAAATATCTGGTCGTTACGATATTTCCATCACTGTTCCACAATTTCTTGGAAACGATCGAACGAATGTAAATACAAAATATTTTGAAATATACAGGAAACTTCTTGTTACTGGGGGTTTCAGTATTTGACATTAACGGTCTTTTCTTGAAACTTGCAGAAAGTAACTGCATAGATTATAGAAATTTAACAGTTTTATAACTGAATCATAAAACGAATCAGATGTTAATTAATTTTTAATCGGGTGATCTATTTTTTTCTTAATTGTTGTAGAATAATGTAAAATAATGACAGTGGACGTTTCTGGAAACATCGTTGTTCGACGCATCTTGTTGAATCGAGAGCGTTCGACAGGAAAAGCGCGCATGCTTTTGAATTTCGAAGCGTAGATATTCGACAGAATATTCTGGCAGTGCCATTCATCGGTTTACTTGTGAGAAAAGAAGAATCATGATTATTTTGAAATGCTTATGTCAAAAAGGTCCTCAGATCTTTCAGAATTTATACTCTTGAAATATTTGCGTTGAAAGAGTGTAAACGCAGAGTGTCGGTAGTTAAAAGAACAGCCGTCGTTCTATTTGTTGGCGGTAGTTGGCCATTTTACGAATATTCGTGTTATTTAGAGAACGTCGGAAATGGCCGTTCAAGAATTTTGAGGTTAGAAGTGCGCTTGTCATTTTAGGTGCATCTCGAAGGCAGTGTTTTATAAGTCAAAAATGGACGAGCAGCGAATCTTATCGAAGTTTCTGTCAAGTTCGCGAGTAAACAAGGTTAGGAAGATTCTCGACGGCAGGAGGTATTGGCTCGAGTCGGTTGGCCTCTATATAAACGGCGCGGAGCGGACCTGAGCAACAGTTGAGAATAAGCGAGCGCAAGAGTAACGTTGGTTACGAGAGAACCTAATACTGCTTTTATTGTTTCGCTGAAGCGAAATCAAGTGTAAGAGAGGAAGAACATATTCCTGTAAGTTTTTGTTTTGCAAGAGTTGTGAAAAGACTTTTCGAGCAATTTGACAAAGAGTATTAAGTGTACCTTTTTATTTGTTACAGAAATCAGGCATCATGTCTCTGGTACCACTTCTTTTCTCTGACTGGTGGGAGGACTTGGATCGTCCCCATAGATTGCTTGATCAGAATTTTGGCTTGGGTCTCTACCCTGATCAGCTTTTGACTCCAAACATTCTGGAGCAGTATGTCTTCCCTGGAAGAGACCGAAGATACAGAAACCCTTTGACGTACTATCGACCCTGGGGTGACCTTTTGCGCAAGGGTGAAGGAGGTGCCTCCACTGTCAAGGCGGACAAGGACAAGTTCCAGGTCATCTTGGATGTCCAACAGTTCAAACCTGAGGAAATTAATGTTAAGGTCGTCGACAAGAGCGTTGTTGTAGAAGCTAAACACGAGGAGAAACAGGACGAACATGGTTGGATCTCCAGGCAGTTCGTTAGGAGGTACTTGATTCCAGAGCAGTGCGATCTTGAACAAATTACCTCCAACCTTTCTTCGGATGGAGTGTTGAGCATTACCGCCCCAAGAAAGGATACCGCCAAGCAGCAGAACGAGCGGTCGATTAAGATCGAACACACTGGCAAGCCAGCGATCCGGGAAAAGACTGAGAAAGAATCTAAGAAAGAAGAGGAGGGGAAGTGTGAAAAGAAATAGATTATCATGACCAGTATTTTTGCGTTTCTCATTATTCAATTTCATTTGTTATCTTACTTAGTCCTATAGTTGTATGAAATAGTTGATTTTTTTAAATAAATTTATTCTGCACATGAATCAATGTACAGTGTTTAATGGGTTTTTATTCAGTTTTCCTATCCTACTTCCTAGGTTGCCTGTACTCATAAAGTAATTTGATTTGTATTAAGTTAAATAGTATACTTTAATTTTGGTTTAAATTTCTATTTAAGAACATGTTCTTTTTGTAAATCTGATATATATTCTAGATGTGTTTTCAGTTTAACACTGTTGATTTAGGTAGTACTTGAGTATTTAAATTTAAAAGAGACATTAAATGGCATAATGGTCTTAAACGTTCACAAAAGAAGAGTAAAAGAGAGATATTATGTACATTATAACACTGAGAAAAAGATTAGTTGACAGAAACAAATATATATTATTGCATAAATCATATGTATTTGCAAGAAACAATTATTCTATTGAGAAGAAACATTGATGTTGCTTTAAAGCAATTGTCAATTTAAAATAAGTTTGTTTTCCCAATCTGACATTTCTTTAGACGTATTTGATCGCAGGATTCTGTTGTAATGCATATTTCTTTGAGTCAATCAACTTTATTTTGTCAATGTAGTTTGGATTTGATTGATTTATGAATTTAATGTACATGAATTAAATCTATTGAATCCCTTTTGTTGAGATCAAATGTTCAAACATTTCATACGATTATTGAAAGATACATTTAAAAGGATTTGAAGGACAATAATAATAATTTCGTGTGTGATATTCAAGGAGTAGGAAATAATCTGGATTTGCAGCTGACATAGACATTTTGAAACATTAGCTTGCAGCAATCAATATAAAATTTACAGACTCTGCAAATCCTATATACTTCTGTTAATAGATGTTTTACACGTGTATACAAAATCTTTATTTCTTGATTTTTGGAAATTTATGAAATAATCGAGTGCATGTTACACAATATAACGCAATCAATGATCTATCGTCAATTCAGACAATTAAGTTATACTCATTTGTACAATTTTATGAATCTTATTAGTTTAATATTTGTTTCCAGTAAAACGTCAGCCGGGATGGTAGCAAGACAACGCTAATCTCTAATTGCATTTAGTATTAATACAATGAATATTTTAACACAGGAATATGCAAACTTACCAATTAGAGTAATACAATCTGCAACAGAATTTACTCCAGTTATACATATTTCCAAGACTCCATATCTACAAATAGTTTTACTATACATAGTTTGGATATCCCTGTTTTTTTTAATACAAACTGTGTTTAATACAGGCATCTACATTGCTTAAGTAATCTTAAATAAGCGACTGTACTGCAATCAACCAGAACATAAAATATAAATCCCAAAGATGAAAATATTTTATTATAATATATGGAAGCAAAAATAAGAGTTAGGAATATATAAATTCTGTCTTAATATCTCGTCATTCTAGAATTATACATGAAGAAGCGCTGTGAATTGGAAAAATACTGATCTGTTTTTAGTGACATTTTTTAAATTACTCGCTTCTATGTCTGGAAAATGACTTGAAAAGGTGATATGATTAAATCCAAGTTAGCTCGGTTAACTCGAAAATTATATTAATTAATTTTTTGTAGTAGATTCAATTTCATTGTTTTGTAAAAGTATTCACAAGGCAAGCATTTGCCATCTGAAATTGGGCAAGTTAAAATAATCTCGTAAATTACTTATGATTTTTCACCTCGCAAGAGCTAAGTCTAACAAATATGTGACAAGTTCTATAATTCATATAGTATTTTATACATATATAAATATAACATCACATAAGCAGCAGTTAGACACAGGAAATGAAAAATGTTTTTGCCATTACTAAAGACTATTGAATTACACCAATATTAAGAAATATAAAATAAATTCGTAAAATTATCGAAACATATTATTGTATTCTGTAATTTGTAAGAAATTAGATTCCCGTAGGTAAGATAATAAATACTCGTCTCTGTATAGTACACATAAAATAAGCGCGAATTAGGATATGTACCTAACAGTGTTTCATTTTGTTGCTTAGTGGATATATTCATGTTTACAAAACGGATAATGGCGAACAATTTCATCTCCAAAAATATTTAGCTGCTGCTCATCCCTGCATACTGTCCATAACAACTTACAGTTTAATTTTATCATACAGATCCGTACATTACAAATGTTTGTTATGCGCCATAATTTGAGCAGGGTTATAGTTAGGTATAAAAAGCACTCATACGCGAGTTATATAGGAGTAACATCATTACTTATTCGTTGCCTCACAATCAATATCAGTAGTCTGCACAGTCGTAATCCTTAATTACAGTATTACCGTATTCGATCTCATTATATGTTCTGGACGACATTTTAATATGTCTACAGATTTCATGCCATATAAACCCTCTGTGCATAAATCATATCGTGAGGTCTCCTTAGTATCAACTATCTTTTAGGACTTCTTTCAAAATTGACCCACTGTTTCTGGCTGGAACGAAATCCGGAAATGTTGGAAGAGTGACGTTGGACAGCAAAATTGTGGAATGCGTGGATGACGTAGAATGTTGTCGACTGTGGCCAGATCGAGGCAAAGGCTGTGGACATATGCAAACTTACTCGTTAAATTTGTCATATAATTTTGTCTATATCATGTGTAATATTTTTAGAGAAAAATAATGGATCTTGTTGTAATATACTCCGTTTTAAATTCCGCCAATGAGGTTTGCTTCTAAATTTCATATGTTAAGTTAGGAATATTATTTACCGCAGGTGCTAGTGGTAGAGCTGGTACTTGAGATTTTGGTTTCGATTCACTTTCTAGAAATCTAACAAAGGCAGCTGACAGTGAGACTTCTTGATCCTGAAACCATACATTCATTAGAATCTTACTAATTTCAACCTACAGCATATTTTAACCGTGTTTTTATCTGAATTTTCATATTAACACTCAGTTTAAGCAGCAACATGTATTGCTCGTTAAAGACAGTGATGTTAGTTAATTGCTCTTTCAATAAACTTACGTGCACTTTTTCGAGCTGGTAATGAGGCAGGATAACAGAAAATTAATACAAGTTAAGTGAAAGATTGTATAAAATTTCGCTTCTTGTTATTATTTTCAAAAAGACTTCTAGATTATGTTCTACTATCAATGAACCTTCATAATAGAACAGTAGGTATCAATGAATATCCTCAAAAAGATGAAATTTGTTTACCTTAGTTGAAGGTCCTGCACCGCTAAGCAATCCGGAAAACCATCCTGTACCAGAAACGGGACCATTCAACCCGATTTTGTCTCTTTCCGAATCATTGAAATCCAAAACGGTTGCAAAGACTCGAAGGACAGATGATTTATCAGTGGTTGGTGAGCATATGTAACCCAGTAAAAGATTCTTAACGAGAGACCTGAAACCGTTAACAAAAGTAAATACAATAATACGGGAACATGTAATAAGGTTTAATTTGTAAAAGCAATTGCAAGAACATGCACTGTTTCGAAATGGCAAGAAAATAGCATTAATAAGAGAAACGTATAATAATGAACGAACTTATCAACTTTTCCCTCTCCGTTTCGATTGGCCTCTTGTATCCTTTCCTCAGCCGTGTTAACAATCTCTGACAACCTTGCCACTAAAACAATAATAAAGTTAAAATTATCCCGGGAATTAGTTTTTATGGTTCCAAGACGTTATTTTCGATTACTTTTTGCAAATATTAAACCTGACGGTAATTAATATCGCTTTACAATTGCGCCCATTTGGATCAGGTAACGCCAACATAAAATTCTTCGATTCCAATGGGGACACAAATATTATTTATACTTAACATTGGTACAATTAAAATGCACTTCGCATAATTTTTCTAAATGCTGACTTGAGATCATTGCGATTTGTTCAACAGACGTTTTAGGCATACCATGTCATACCAAGTAATTAATGATATCAAAATTCTAGAATTTCAGACGATACGTTCGGACCCTTTTCAGGCAACTATAAAACTATATAAATCATTAAATTTATGACGCAAACTAATGATGGATGCGATAAATCATAGGGATGCACGAGACTTGGTAAAAGATACGAGTAAGGAAATAATCCAAAGTGAAACTCTTACTATCTAGCCAGTGTAGGTTTTGCATAATTTCGTTCCTGTGTCGAAGGTTCGGCAGGCTGGCAGGTCAAAAAGACACGAGCGCAAGTATGACACAAGTACTGGTTGTTACGATACCACACCAGTACCTGATGTAATACTCACACCCATGTCCTAATCGTTCATGCTGCATTCTTCCTTTATCATGCCATTCTAACGAACTAAGGGTTTACTCATGCCGCCAAAAATAACTCCGTGACGATCTAAGTACTATCAATACCTTTAAAACGCTCAAGCTGATACAAATCGTGTGATGCATCACCTGATTTTATTACAAGCCAACCAATTTCAAGGCGATACATAGATGAAAGACCTCAGTTATTGACCCTTCACTTAGAAAAAACATTTAGTCGACATGTTTCTATCTTTTCGGATTATTTTTTGTTTATTATTTATTCAATGTCAATAACTTTAAGTTTCATTCTATTTACAATGGCAATCAGGTGATGCTCAGGTATTGCGGGCAGCATTTGTTAAATAAAAGTGGAAATGCTAAATTAAACCTGTATTTGTAGGGTATGGGTAGCGGGTGGGAAATCCCACGAGGTAATATGAGCCTTTGTAACTTATACGCTCACAGTTACCGCATGAGATTACCCACACTGACACTACCAAGTATTCTTTCGTTTTTGTTTCCTACGCAGAGGTATCGTTCGCCTCGTGTAGAGTTATCTCTAGTATGTAAATATACAGGATAGAATTACAGTATCAAGCTATTTTTCGTTACGCTGTAAACGCCTCGAGGTAATTCTAACCATTTCGATATTTTCTAACAAATGGCTAAATGAATAAAGCGAAAAGTATAATCGAGATCAAAGCGATATATTTCTGAACGGGAATGTAAAAATTAATACCGATTGTATCAATTTTCTTGATATGAAAACTTCTTTTTTTATGTCAAGAAAATGACCGAAACCATTCTGATTATGAATAAAAATAAAAAGATAGGGTCCACTATTTCGGATATTACTCATTGAGCGAATGAAACAATGATTTTAATGTTAAGTAAAGCAATGACCAAATACGTTTTTAATGATTTTAAAAATAATCGTATTAAATCGGGTAACTAAGTAAGGAGTATAATAATGAGGTGCCATTTAAATCATGCACATTACTGAATAATTTAGCAAACACGTAACATCAAATGTAATGTCGATATAACGTATAACATATCTTTCTGCATATTTACACGTATGTATGTATCACGTATATTTATGACTTATATATTGCATTGTTGTACAAAAAAAAATATGTAATGAACGTTATTTTAAGTTGTAATATTTTACTTGAAGGTGTTGAACATTTTACGTACTTTTACATATCGAGCTGACCTTACATAAAATATTACGTGTCTAGTGAACCACCCTGTTATTACGTATAAAATACTCTCGTGACTTCTTGTTTCTTAGGTATTATCGTTACTGTCGTTAAAAATATTATAAAACCGAAATTATATTTTTTACAAGTGCCGAGGTAGTGCACGGGATACCCTTTGAACCATTACGACGCGCCATTGGGTACAGGGGAATGCGAAACTCTTAGGTAAACTATCATTTAATTTGAACAGATTTGCACGTGAAACTATTTGCAGAGGCTGTTTTAAGGTTCTATTTTCAAAAAACGATCGTCTCATGCAGAAGCCGATTTAAATTACGAAGAATCGGTTTCGATGGACGACGACTCAAGGATTATGATGCTAACCTTTGTCTGAACTTTTACACTACTCTGAAGGAACATGTACCATATGCCGTTGTAACGAATGGAAATGAAAAACAAAACCAGCACCAATGGCAATGCATGAGCCAGTCGAGATGCGATTTAGCGTGCAAAGGCGACGGGCCGGTTCGTAGCCGGATACCAGCAAGAATCCTGGGCTACTGTCACAAACCCAGAATTACCAGCTGATATTTGACTACGCCACCAGATTGTGTGAGCGCTTGTTTTTGCAGATTAGTCACAGCTCACAGTCAAACTGATGCTTATAAATAATGTCATTTAATCAACATACTTCCATGATACCGACATTCTTAGAGTTATCTATAAAATAACATAGCGGATAACTTACGGAGAGACCCCGGTGAAAATAACGTTATTTTAATATTTCTCACTTGTACTAACGTGACGTTCAAGGAGTAGGATAATATTAATGCGGTGCATATATAATCTTTATGTGAATTTTTAAATACAAGATTTTTATTTATCCGGTCTCTTTGGAGATATTTGTTAAATTCTCCAAGGTCTTTCCATAAATAACAATTTTTCGCGCAGTTTAAAGTTCCTATCATTCAAAGGCTTACTACTTTTCAACGTTAAATTAGCATATGTATGAGTTAGCAAAGTAGAGTGATCGTATGTACGAATATACATATAAAGGCATGAGCCGATAAATAATGATTCGCATAGCTTTCTTAACGCAATACTAATATACCTGTTTATGTAATAGTTTTCACATTTCCAGGCTGTTACAATATCTAAAGTCGCTTGACCGTGTCCATTACGTACTGGTTATAATAAAAAGGGTAATCGGGAAGCATAACAGAAATTGTGTTTTCATTCGAATCAGAACATTTTTAGTGTGAATTCACGTTGCAACATTGAATTAAGAAATCATGCGAAAGGTGTATATCAAAATGCAGCCAAAAAAGGTGCGTAGTAACTGGTTGCAATTTACCTTCTTGAGTTAAATGCTCGATCCGTTCGTCCTTCTTGTCTAATTGTTCACTAAGTCTGGAGGCTGCTTGTAAGCACTCTTTGGCGTCAGCCAATTGATCCTGTTTAAAGGTATGTAATATAAATAATAATTTGTCAATCTCTGCATTCGATTTCCGCAGTTAATTATGTATATGTGAACGTACCTTCAAGTTCGTGACTTCATTCATCAGTTCTTCCTCTTTTCTATAAGACTCATGAAGTTGATTTCGGATCTTTTCCGTAGCAATTTGTATATCCTTCTCTTTGTCTGCAATACATAATCGTTCAAATATTTTACAACAAAGTAGGAAAAAATATAAAATGGTAAAAGTATTTGAAGAAAGTACCTCTTTGAAACTGTTCCAGTACGAGCTGCAAGTTGGTCAGCGAGGCAGTATGAGACAAGACTTTGTCTTCGGCTACTGCCAATTTACCTTGTATATCATCCCTCTGCTTAACTATCAGAGCCATTTGTTGCTGCAACGTTTCAAGCTGCTGATTCGCTCTGATGCTTGCCGATGTGTAAACGGTTGAGCTATTCTTCGCCCTTTCCTCGGCTTGCGCCAATTTCGCTTCGAGTTGCTTCCGCGTGTCTTCGGCTTGTAAAGCTTCTTCCGTATAACTGGCTTCCATTTCCATCAAGTGAGCTCTAAGTCTTTCCAGTTCTTTTGCCGCGTTCGTCTCTTTACTTTGACTCTCCATCAGTTGACTCTGCATCATCCTATTATTGGATTGTTCTTGAATCAGCGCAGCTTCCAATGCGTTGGCCTTCTCATCCAAAATTCCAAATTTCGCGAGCTGAGCCGCATGCTCCGCGATGTTGCAATACTCTCCATAATTGTTCGACTCTTCGAAGTTCTTCAATCTCTGTCGAACCACTTGCAGCTCATTTTCCGCCCATAGAATCTTAGCTTCCTTCTCTTTGATCAAAGACAAATTTGCTTCGTGTTCGGCCGCTAGTTTATGAAGCGCAATATTCTGTTCGTTTACCGTTTGATTTAATCGTTGAATCTCATTGTGGTATTGCAAGCTTTCGTCATGCTTCGCTTGTATGAGCTTTACGAGTTCGTCCCTTTCGTTCTTAAGAGAGTTAAACAGTTCTACCTCGCCGTTAGGAATGTTACAGGAAAGGGCATTTGATTTTAAGTTTTCTATTTCGTGATCTTTCTCTCTTACGAGTTGCGACAGATTTTCAATTGTCTCTCGGGCCATTACCGAGGACTCTTTGTTGCTTTCCATTAATGTATTCAATTTGTGCTGTTCGTCCGCTATCGAAGTCATCAGTTTACTATTATCAGCTTTTAACATAGAATTCTCCCTCATTTTTTCTTCCAAAACTTCTAAGATTTGTTGCTTCTCGTTATCGGAGATTTTAACCTCCGAAAGAGTTTCCGATTTTTTCTTTTCGGATCGTAAGCCTTCCAATTCAGCTTCCAATTCGCCGCATTTGCTCTCGGCAATTTGCAGTTTTTCTTCAACATTTTTTATGTGCTTCAGCTGTTTCTCGAGTTTGGTACAATTTTCTCTTAGTGTTGCTACTTCTGCTTCTTCAACGCGTAGAGAAGATAATTCCTTTTTCAGTCTCTCACATTCGTCTTCTGCTTCATGATATCTCTTTTTGACAGACTGCAATTCATTTTCTAGTTCAGCATTGGTATTTTTGATTGCTTCGTTCTCAACGTGTAAATCCTGAACATGGGATTTGGAATCGGATAAGTCATGCTTTATTCGGTTGCAGTCATCTTCTGTCAATCTAAGCCTCTCTTCAGTAGATTGCAATGTCTGCTCGAGTTCTACTGCAGCATTAGCGTTCATGCGTAAAGTTTTATTTTCGACTTCTAATTCCCCGATCCGTGATGCGGAGTGAGACAAGTCGGATTCCAATTTCGTTAATTTTTCTTTCGTCTTTTGTAACTTATGTAACGTATTTTGTAACTCGGTTTTATTGTTACTTAATTCTTTTTTCAACTCTTCGTGTTCCTGCTGAAGTAGATCCATTTCTGTTGTCAAGAGTTCCGTCTTCTCCCTGGCTTCGTTCCGACTAATTGTCAGCTGTTCGTACAATGATTCGATTTCTCGAGTTAACGTTTGATTTTCTTGCAACAGTTTATCTGATTCATCAAACGCTTTGTCTAGTTCAGTTCTCATTTTCGCAATATCGTATTCTAGGTCGTTTTTATCACGATTCGCTATTTCCAATTGTTCTCGTAACTCGATAACTTCTTTCGTATCATTTGATTCGTTTAGTGCGATCAACTGAGCTTTCAGACTATCCCTTTCGTGCGTTAGCATTTCTTTTTCCATTTCATGTTTCGATTCTTGCATTTCGGAAAGCATTGTCTCAAGTCTTTTGCCATTTGAAACCGACGATTTCAATTCTCGGCGAACATTGTCAAGATCCAATTTGAGTTCCTCGATTAATTCTATGTTATCGTCCAAGCCCTTGCACTTCTCCATTGACATTCTCAGTTGATCCTGCATCTGCTTCTCCGAATTTTCTAACTGATCGATTTTCTTCCGCAATTCGGTATTTTCCTCCAGCGATACGTGCAGTCGACGACTGAGATCCTCCATGGTGTTTTCATTGCTTTCAACATTTTTCGAAACTCCTTCTAACTGCTGCTTAGCTATATCCAATTGTTGTTTTGTATTCCTCACTTCTGCCTCCAAATTCTCCTGGTTTCTCAGCGAACTCTCCATACTATGTGTACTGGTGATCAGTTCCGTATTTTTTTGGCGCAGGCTAATATTCTCATCCTGAAGACGTTTAATATCTTCGCTCAAAGACTCCGTTTCTGATTCCAAAGAAGCGACTCGTTCTTCGCTCGCTTCCGGTATCGATGGAAGGTTGGTTTTTAAATGCTGAATTTCTAGCAGCAGTGACTCAATATTAGTCTGCATGTCATCGCATTCCAATTGCAAAGCATCCTTTATTTCCGCAGACTGCTTTAATTCTCTAGTGAGTTCGGTAACTTTCCTTTCGAGAACATCCTTTTTCCATTTTTCATCGACGAGACTTTTTGCAATCGCTTCAAAGAACGTTTGATGCGACTCACTTTCCAAGGGATAGTCCTTGAGGATTTCTCTCACCTTTTTGACCACATCGGGGAATCCTATGTTCTCGTTCTCTCTATCTACATCTTTTTGTTCAGTTTGAACATCTGCATGTTTATTGTTGGTTTCTTCAGTCTGTGAGGACTGACTTATCGTCTTTTGCTTCGCAGTTGTATTGTTGGTGGTCTCTTCCAGTTTGGCCTGCAAGGCTTTCACTTTATTCTGAGCCGTGTTGCTCTCCACGTAGAGATCCTCGTACGCTTTCTGAAGGTACTGATGCTTCTTCTGTAATTCCTCTTTTACGGACAGAACTTTCGCTGAAATGAATAAACACAGCGTTAGAAATCGCCGAAGTACTCCTTTCAAAGCCAAAAGCAGATAATGTACACGCCACTGCATGTAGGTCGTATGAACGGATTGTCGCTTATTGCGGTGATAAGGAATACGGTGAAGTAATGCAACGCAATGCATTCTCATTCCGCGGCACACAATACTTCTTAAGAAAAAAGAATGGTTGTTATTACCGACTGTCGTAATGTCTGAAACCGCAGGAATTTTCATGTATAATACACGCGAATGATAATGTTCATAACGTATTCCTTTGTGAACAGTAACGTTCGGTACAGCGAACGCGTATTTATAATATACGGTTTGCATCGACAAAGGAATAAAAAGGCAATATGAGTCTTTACCGAAACAGAGGCTCTAAAACTAGGTAACATTAAACAAATATTATTGAATCCAATCTTGAAGTTTCAGGAATTTAAATTAACGAGCCCTACAATCCGTACAATTTCAGGATTCAATTTACCAATGGACTCTGCGCTCTGTTGATCCAGTTCCTCGATATTGGTGGACAGATTTTTATTTTCTTCCTCAAGTTCAGTGATTTTCCTTTTCAATTCCAGCACTTCCCCTGGATCTGCCACTCCTTCGTTGAAAAAGTTTCCGTCGTAGCTTGGTCTCAAAGGCACGGATTCAAATTTGTCTTCGCTTAGTTTCTCGCCATTTTTCTCACTGTTTGATTTCTGGTGATGGTGGTAGGAGTCCAGTTTTTTAGCTTCCGTTTCAAGAGCCTTAAGAGCTCCTCTTATTAGATCGAGTTGTTCAACAGATCCCAATTTGGAAATCACAGTTTTAAAGTCATTAACTAGAACAGCTTCATCTAATTGGATACGCTTCAGGTTCCTTTCCATTTCACGATTCTAAAATACGATAGTTTGTGTAATTTTTTTCAGACGTGGTAAAATGTACTCGTACTTAATTTTAATATTTCACATAGGTATATCAGACGTTAATTCGAAGATTATGAATAAAATAAAAAATGAAAAATGTATTTTTGCCAAGTGTAGTACTCTTGATCAAATATTTTTATTACCAAATTTAACTTAGTAACCAACCTTTTCACCCATCTGTATTAAATGATTCATCATGTCCTGTTTAGCTCTCAACAGCTCCGTTTTTTGGTGTCCCTCCTGGATTTCATCCATTAAAGAGGTAGAATTCGCCTGAAATTAGTAGAATTATCAACTAGCTTATCAAGTGAATATTAAATCGAATAACGTTAGTATCCCAATCTTGATTCGTACCAAAAGCTTAAGGAAATTGGAAGAATTTATTTACTTACTTTCTGGACGTGTTTCAATTCGGTTTCCAAATTTTGAATCGTCAAGGTGGCTTGTGCCAGCTGATCCTGCAATGAGCGCACTTGGCTTTGATATTTGCTGTCGTGATTTCTAACAGAAACAGGATCCCAAAACATTCCTCCATCTTCCTCGTCGCGACTGACATTATTCTGAAATTAATCAAGAGAAAATTGTTGAGAGTATTTGCATAAAATAAATGTCCATGACCGAATCGTCATAAAGACGTAAATCCATTCTTTTTGCTCAACAACGCGACATAATGTACATATTCTAAAAGATACATTTCCACACGAGACAAATTGACCGCTTAAACGTAAACCGCAGGTTTTGTGGTTAAATTCCGGACGCAGGTAGACGCATTTCTGAAAAGAAACACGAAAAAATCACTCGAAACACGCAAATATTCTGGGTGGCGAGCGTCTCGGGTTACATAAACAGAAAATGCTGACAAACTCGTGGAGAACTCCAGTCAGCGAATATGGTTTTGTTCGCTCGGCATGTAAGTCAAGCGATCCAGGGTTACAAGAAATGAAATGTAAGTAGGACCAGACTGCGTCGATCGAGGATTAAATTTCGAAGAATAATTCCGAAAGCGTTCTTTCGGATAACCCGAAGAACAAAAGGTAAAACCCGAGTGAATTCGTCATTAGCGCAGGGTCTTCGAAAGGCCACATGCATCGTATGATTGGTGGTTGAACGTTGTTATTCCCGTTTATATAAGAATCTCATGTAGCGAACAATGTACACGGTGCTCCGCCTTCGCGTAAAAGGTACCAAAGGAGAAAAGAAAAGAACTCTTATGCAATACGAATGATAACTCCTCGGTAACCCGTCAAAATGACGAGCGAAAATACACATTTCAAACGAACGATGTCGAGACCTTCGGCATCAAGAGCGATCGATTAAAAGAGAGGTCCTACAATCCACATCATCCGTATAATTCACTGGATGTGATAAAATCGTATACGCCGCAAACGATATAATAAAAACTGACATTTCCCGTAAAACGACCTCCAAGGTTGCACAAGAAATTTTATATGTTATATAACGTCGGGAAAGGTAAAAAAATGTAATTTACTTTATATTACAGAATTAATACCGAATGCATGGGATTTATTGAAAGCATGGGATGTAGAATTCCCTTGTATCCAATTATTGTTACGGGATCAATAAATCATGCATAAGTCGGCATGGGTCATTATCTCGCCCGAATAAATTTCCTTCTCGCGTATAATTTTCCCTTTCTCGACGACTCTCGGTGCTAGGTAATCGAAAGAAATATCGGCCGGTCGATCTTTTCTCAACTCTGCCACTATCGGGAGATTGAATCTCCTCAGTGTCCCTCGGGTGTGTACGCAACCGACAACCGGTTGCACCGATGCACTCGCATAATGAGGGGCCCCGTCGATTTTCGAAATGCTAATGGGTCCGGCTCTGTTTCTTTCTCGAATTCGGAGGAAGTTTTAGGTCACGCCCTGGCCGATCGGGGGTTCGTGATTAACATTTGGGCGCTGTCGCGTGATCCCTGGGTCGATCTTTGCCGATAAAAGAATCGTAGATCCTGCTCACGCTTTAACGAAAGGAGAATATGCGTTATGCAAAACCCCTCTTGACACCAAACCCGGCAACCAGCTGCACGAGAAAACTCTGTTAAGTACAGGCATTTTTAAACATTTCTGAGTGAACAAGAGGATGAACGGTCAATAACGCTTAAAAGGGCAGCTTGAAGTTTCTGATTTTTCGGTATTATAAATTTACTTAAGAATAATATTGGGATGTAATAGGAAAGTTGCTGACTGGGGGTAAGGGTGATTAAATCTAATCGAAATAAGTAGTAGTATAAATGCTCGTGCTTGCCGTTCAAGTTGTCTAATTCTATTTCAGAATGCATAAATCTCCGCCAGTAGAGTAGCCCGAGGTTTCACGCGCCGTACGTAGATGCACCACATGTAACATGGCTGTGTTGTGCGGAATGTGAAAAACCGGATGTGGCTCTAAATGCACCTCATGAAGGGTTGGAAAACTAAATTAACGTCATTAAGAGCATATACGTACATATTTTCAAAATCGACCCCACTCTTCATACAGACTAGAATATCTAAGTAAGAAATTCACACATGTATTGGGCTGATTCATAAATGTTCGCATTTTTACCGGTACCGGATCTGGGGTGAAAAGTGCGGATAATTATGAATCAACCCGATATTTTCACTGAACGCAATCATCCATATCAGCCGATTCTGCAAGCGGCTGATGCAAAGACTAACACGATATGTTATACATATTCCCTTTGACGAAGAACAAGTGTATTCATCAGGGTGGGAGTTAAAGGTGTCGCAATGCTATCAACGAGGTTATCACGACGTATCAATGTTAAGATCAGAAAAGTATTCTTTAATAATGGGTTCTTGATAAGGTTCTACTGATCAGGTTCGGTTGATTAGGGCCATGTCAGCTCTTCGTCGAGTTATCCCGCGACCTCTTGTCGAGATGAAAATTTAATCCTACTTAGAACCTCTAATTAGGAAATACGTTTAGGATAACGAAATAAGATAATGAACGGTGACTTTTATACAATCGAGGTCCTACTTTAAACCATAAAAGTCGCAGATATTTCCATTTCTCCTACTTAAAAATCTAAAATGGGATTTAATTCACATACGGTATACTATAGCGAGTCGAAATTTTAACCCTACTTTGATCTGCGTAACGTAGGTAATTAAACGATTTAATTTTAGATTTATATCACTCTTTAAGTGCTGCTTCCGGCCCACAAGTAGAGGAAATGGAAATATTTGCCACTTTTAAGGTCTACAGTAGGTCTTCGATGGTCCCTTCTATATATCACCTCAAAACTTATTAAAGCCTACAATTAAAGATTCCAAATACGACGAAAAGTTCAACTCGTTGTACAAAATCAAAAGTAGGACTTAAAGAGTGATATAAAACCAAAAGAGTTAAATTATGCGGATTCAAAGGTGGTCGAAAATTTCGATTCAAATATTCCTTTTTCAGGGTGCGGACGCATCAACCACCGGAGCGATAAATAATATCGCGACTCTTAGAACGATCATTGTCGATAAACGAATCGCAGCCCTCGATCGGGTCTTAACCCTTTGAGCCCTTTTAGCCGACGGCTTCCTGGAGTTGGTTATGTTGCTTATGCGTTATGTAAGGCCTGGCTGGCTGGAAGCGCGCTATCGGTCGGGTGAGAGCGTTGCATTCGTGTGCACATAGGCACATGTAGGTACGTATGCACACAGGGGCACATCCGTGCGGACGTAAGCTCGCACTCGCATATTCGTGTGCACGCACTCACGCGTCTCGTGCATTCGTGCGCGAGTCGTGTGTGCGTGCGTGCGTGCGCGCGCGATGGGCTCGCGCTTCCGTGTGCACGCGGTCCGCACCGTGGTCCAAAGCAGCGATGCCAATGAATATGAAAGGGGGTTTCGTTGGGTCAGGTTAAGGAATAATGCGTCGTTTGACTTGCAAACGGACCTAAGCGACAAAAGACCGGCGACTGTTCGTTTACCTCGGCGTCCCTGCCACCGATTTACAGACGGGAGATCTTGGAAAAATTCACTCGGCGACTTGAAAAATAGAGGCGAGTTCTTATGGAAAGTCGACCGGGGCTTGAGAGCTGCGCTTAAAAGGCAGTCGATGAATAAAACACACCTGGAATGTAGAACAGGAAAGAAATAGAATTTAAAACGCCGAATCAGGAGAGATCCTCGGAGCGAATTAAGATTATGGGCCTTCTTAGAAATTAGGACACCCTGTGAGGCGACCCGCAGGGGGTCACCGACGACTCTTATCGGCCAAGTTTGGCAGCCGCTATCGGACGATAAGGCCTTCGAGGTGGGTTCTAAAACCGCACTCCAATCCAGGCAACGCGAGAACTCTCGGGGAACTTTGTCGGAAATCATATTTCATATTGTCACGTGGAACTTTCGGTCTCGCAGGACGCGTTTAAGTGCTCCTCCACGAATTCACGACTTGATTATTTCTTTTCGACTCAGCGAATATACCGCTCCGCGATAAGTCGCGCATGTGATAACTCCCCTGCTAATCGGGACTTGTACTGCCTTTCGTAATTTCTACGGCAAGTCGGGTGGCTACCTGTACTCGGGAGATATTAGGTCAGTTTTCAGCTAGGTCTTACGATGAATTTTGCGTTCCGTCAATAGCTTCTTAAGGTGAGAATAAATGTGACATCTGCGGAGTCAATCGTTTACAAAACTCTTCTGCGAACTGAGCGTACCGAATCGTTTGAAATTTTACCACGTGGGGTGGAAACCCTAAGAAAGGTCCTGGCAGAATAAAATTTCATTTTTTATAAAAAAGCATCAAAATGTTTAGAAACAAATTAAAAAAAAAATTGAAATTTCATAGGTGTCAGGACCTTACTTAGATAGCCTCTACATTCATGTGGTAAAATGTCAAGCGATGCGGTACACCCAGTTTCGAGAACAGTTTTATAAACGAGACCTCTTAGACGCCACTTTCATATCATCTTAATATCGCAGCTAATTTATTGCAATTAAAGTTACGAATTTTTCACAATGTTTACCACTTGTCCGTGCATTCGTAACAATAATTGTCTCCTATCTTCTTTTAAGAGCACGTAAATTGAATTATAAATAAAATCTGTCTCGTAATCAAGATTTTATTGTAAAATCGAGATAAGTGCGTAATGTCTATACCTTGTTTATAGTGAGGAGAAAAAGTTTAGCGTTGGATAAGTTCTTTGATGGTTAAACGTTGCAAACATAGACACTTAAGAGGAATGGAATCCATTTTAATCAATCACTGTGGACGGTCACGGATGCGATAAATGCCGATTGAAGGTGTAATTAAACCCTGTTCGATGACGCGTGATGTCTTTTCTATGTCCGCGTTAGAAGATTGTCGACTTGAAACATTTTTTCCCGTCAATTTATTCTGGGTGTCACCGCATCGTGCTCACGTATGACCAGCATGGCGCGGTACCATTGCGTTACAGGTAATACAGTGGTGATAGCGAACGTGGGAAAGGAAGTCACTATCGGACTCGGACGAGCATAGGTTGTCACGAGGCAGAAAACTGTCGCAAAGTCATGAAAGAGGAAAAAAATACGTTCCCTAGGAATTCTAAACAAGGGCCACTTACGATTACTCATATGCGATTACATGCATTATTTTTCTGCAACATTGTCTAACAATTTAAGATATTCCAAGAACGATAAAGATACGGTCAAGTGATTTCATAATTTTTCCATTCGGTTTTAATATTCAATTCCAACCAAAAGGGTATTCGTGAGAACTCGTGTAAAATCAAGCACAGTTGAGCCTAAATGGTAATTGCTCTTCAAGGTTCATTAGTATATGAGGTATATAGAAGGTGCAGTTAAAACAAGTTTCCTAGACATCTTATCGGAGCAAAATGTTCCCTAGATGCATGGAAACGTTACATGGTGCACGCCCAGATCCATTACGAGTGGTGCAAACTTCACACGAGATTTTTTTACAGCGTTTTCTCTTTCGCCGTTGCTTCTTAACACTTTCAATTCCACGTTTCCTTGAATCGACTGCACACGTGTTCCGCACTCGCTCGAAAGAATTGTCCGTAGAAACGTTTCCTCTTACCTAACGCGGAAAAAAAATTATGGCTGTCAGAGTTAACAGTATAAACGCCTCAACCATGACAAAATGACAGCGTTATACGTGTTAGCTTTACCGAGAAGGTAGTTGCAGCTAGGTCGAGCGTTTCAGCGATACGCATGTATATCTATACATCTCTTTTTTACGTACAGTGTTTCAACGTGCATGAATTCAAAAATAATATTCTACAGTCCAAATATTGACAATACAAAAAATAGAGATCCGGCTGCCAAACCGAGGTACCAAAACGACATTCAAAAATTCACTGTTATCCCATGTAAACATATTTAAGTCGTACCGTTACAAAACGAAGATGTTCATTGTTCAAAGTTATTGCAGGTTGTGCACAAAAATGATAAGAAAAACGTCGGAAGTGATTTTTGGCCATTTTGGAGGCCCGTGCCCCGCAGCGTGGGAAAAATCGCCCGAAGCTCGAAGGACACTTTGTCCATTGTTACCGCATGATTTACGGAGAAAAGGAGCCTCGGCGAAGCGTGGCGACAATTTCGCTGGTAATCTTCATAAATTTCCATGGGTCTTTTCTTTCTCTCGTTAAGGACAACGCCGCGCTGCGCGTTGATACGGCGCATGTGGCACTTAATATCTTGGCGCGGCCTGTGTCAACACAGACTGCAATAAAATTTGTATTACAAACGACGCGTTAGCCTCGTACGCCTCCTTCCAGTCGTGATGTCAGCCGCCACGTTCCGCCGATGATGCGTTAAATTCTATTCAATATTATTCCGAGTTCGGGTGGCCGCGCCGCCGGGGGTTAGACCGGAAGTGCCGCGTTGCTGCGATCGTTAGGAGACACCGGGAATTCGTCGACGAGCTCGACGTTAAACGCGACTTGTAACAGGCTTGAGTCGACGTTTCGTCATTACCGGGGAATAATTTAACTTTTTACGGCGCAAAGATACGCGAGGAGAAATCGACGCATTCGAAGCAAAAAAATTCGCGAAAAACGTTCAATGATCGTGTCAACCATATCGGACGACCATATCGTACCGTTCCACCAAGAATTCAAGTTAAAGTGGCCTGACATCGGGTATCTTTTCCAATTGTTATGCAATTATTCCTGCGAATTCGAGGATAAATTCGGAAGGTTCGCCGCGAATTATCTGCCAGCTCGGACTAGCCTTGTCTCATTTATCCCTTTTCAGATGAATTTTAGAAAGCCACTCGAAGAGAATTTTGCGCTCCACGTTGCAACTACTTAAATGTATTCCAGAGGTATCGGGCTTGAAAATTATAGTGTCGTTTTTCCAAGTGATCGGACCAAGACCGATTTTCTCTTACGCAAGCTCGCCATTTAATACGCGGACATATCGTAGCATTAATTCGCAAACAAGCCAACGCAACGGAAGGACGGACATCGGGTCCCCGTTCGCAAAGGAGGTCGCGATAAGCGGCGAACACCTAGGAACCCTCCACCTTCCTCTCCATAACGTTCGTTCTACCTAGATATGTCGCCTAGGTATCGAGAATAATGGCGTGTCGGTATTCAGACACGTTCAGGCATTGTTCTTGAGCAAATATTAACTCGCGGACGTCGAGCGCGAGCACCTGCAGGCGACGCTCAATTTTCTCCCACAGGACTATTCAGGAAAAACCGAAACGAGGTGTTTCTTTTCTGTCCCTTCCCTTAACATAATATGACCGTTCCTTAAATTGTGTCCCTTAGTCAAGCACAAGGAAATGGGAACCTTCTAGTAGAAAACAAATGTTTTTGAGTTCTGACTGGACCTGCGGCTAAATAAAAGAGAACTAACAAGAGGAAACCCTCCGCATCGCGCGTGAACAAATTCACTAAATTCTTTCTACTTTAATTTAAATTAAGGCTTGTTACGTGTGCATAATCCACAGTCGTCGTCCTCGATGACTAATCGTAATTGAACCAAATGCATGTGTTTACGGTTCGAATATGCACGACGTGCCATATCGTCATCCGGGTTGAGTGGCAAAGAATTTCGATGCTGATAAGCGCGGCTACTACATTAACATTTATAAAAAAAAAAAAACGATCCCGGAGTTATAAGTAGAGGAAACTTAATTACAATATTGACTTCTTTTGCAATAACAACTTTAAACAAATATTATTAACAGAAGTATCAGCAGCCAAGCCACGTGAACTTTTAAGATTAATAAAAATTTGCACGTGGCAGGTACTTAATTTCATGATACCTTTAAATATCTCCAGTAGCCCACTTTTACCTTAAAAAAAGTACCGTTCACTCTCTCCCCTTCTTGCGGTGAAAACTAATTTCCTCGTCCCGCGCATTGCGTTCGTCACTCGAGCATTAGCGAGTGCGTGTCGAATGGAGGTGCAACGGTGCCGAGGAAAGAACTCCTTGCACCGACTTGGGACCCTTTCACGAGTCGGCGAACAATCGGCTGCGGTAGAAACACAAGGTCGAGACAATTGGATCGATCCGTGTTCGGACCGCGACGAAATTTCCCGAGGTCCGTGCCCCGTCCCCGTCCGAGGTGAAAACCGCTCGGAGGTTTGAAGGCGTTGCGAAAGCGCCTCCAGTAGCCGTATGTAGGTTCTAGGTTAACACAGAACGTTCTAAAAGCACCGAACGAGCCCATTGTGCGTGTGTACACGCGTAATGTCACACGGGAGATGACGCAACGACCGCGGCCACGGTGCATGCGAGCGACAACAATGCCGGTTCAGGGTTCAGCGAATAGTCACGATAAATATGAGGAACACACGGGAAGCCGGATCGGAACGGCTTGGAAAGCCACGGAAAGATTGCGTGAAATTTGGTTATTTCGACAGGAGCGGGTGGATAACGAACGGGAAGTCGAAAATCCGTCAAGGGAACAGGGGAGCCTCGTTCTTGGAGAAAGCTGGAGTTCTCTGTGACACAAATGACGACCCAGGTGCTGGAGTTAGAAGATCGGTGGTTGGACAATTGCTCCAATTGCTCCCTGGTGTGGATTTTTAGCTGTCTAGTTGGAGTAAATGCCGTTACGTACAGGTGCGACTGGCTAGGGATTTAGAAAGAGGATGGAAGTTGCAGAGATCGTGGGACATGAAATTATTTTATTTTTCGATTGTAGGTCTCATTCAATTTTGTTCTGGGAGCAACGTTGAAAGTTGTTTTTCGACCGTTGTCTAATACGCCCTGAGTTATGACTATATAAGGAGACAGAAGTGGATTCTCTGGTATAGAGATTAGTGCTGTACCGAGAACAAATGATGTTAAACATTACCACAAAAGTTGTGAAATAGGCGCCGGTCCCTAGAAAGGACTACAGTTTGTAAAGTTATTGTTTTATTTGTAGATGTATATCATGTTGCTTTTAGGAATTGGCGTCTATTTCAAAAGTCCTTTTTCCCAGCGCATATAAAAGAATCGCGTCTTCCAAGAGAGTGACTCTTTTACATGGAGTCGATCGAGAGTAGTTGGTCTCGTTCAAGGTAGTCAAAATAGGTAAGAAGTCGCGAGTCTTGTAAGGTCCAATAATTTCCTTCCGTATTAGGTTGTTTTCTAATAAAATTTAAATATCCCCCCGCATATCGTCACTGACCAAGTTCTACCTTCGGTTTGGATGCTTTCTTTCGTTCTAAAGTAACGTAGGTAATTCGTTTTTTCGACGGGCACTTCACAGGGAGTTGGAGTCGAGGCAAATGAAAGTGGATAGGCCTTGAAGAAGAAGCCGAAAATCCATTGAGGCACCAACAAGGTGGTCTCGTGAGGCCTTGGGGAAAGTTGGAATGGTTTCTGACATAAATGGTTGCACAGGTGCCGTGTGGGGGATAGGTGGCTCGTTCGAACAGTTTCCAATTGCACCTCTGCAACCTAATTACTATGTTCGCTGAACCTACTTAAAATAAAGTTTAAGCGAACAAAGAGGCATGAAGGTGCGGTTTAACACTCTGAAATGAATCCAATGATGTGAAGTAATCAATACGAAGAATGTCTTAAAACGACCTAGTGATATCTCCGAAGTGTCTCTAATGATTCAAATAATGATAATAAATAAACGGGTACAAGGGTAAGAGGAATTTAACTATATGTGTCTACTATTGACACTTTCCTATAATTCGTCGATCTCGCAGCCTGTTATGATGGCTTATTGTAAGATAAATATGTGTGTATGCCTCAAAATTAGAGTATCCGAATAAGAGCCAACCGCTCGATTCTGTGGTCCAAGACTAAGTGCCCTTTCTGTCCACTGCTCGTAGGGCCAGAAATAAAAAAATAATGTGCAAAAAATAGTTATTGATAAGCTTTTGAAGGGAACATTCACAAAGCGACAAAGGCAAAATGATCGGATGTCCATGGGCGGCCCTATTTCAGGGATCACGGGCGAGAAGACGTGATCCCTGAAATAGGGCCGCCCATGGACATCCGATCATTTTGCCTTTGTCGCTTTGTGAATATTCCCTTGAAAAGCTTATCAATAACTATTTTTTGCACATTATTTTTTTATTTGTTAATTTCCCGTACGTATATGGACAGGTCTCGTTGCGGGTTAGTCGGTTCTCATGGGATCAGTCGGAGGAATTATCGAGGGAGGTGCAGAGCAGCATCCCGAGTAACAGTTTCCTCTTTCTTCTTGCACCACGGTCGAAGAAGAGTGCAACTCGTCACAAAGCTTCGTGCAAGCGAAACTGAGATAGCCACTGGCTAGCTAGAGTGTATCGCGTACGATACCTGGAAGTCGAAGTCAGCGTGTTTTAGGCGCGATAAGGACGCCGTGTCACCACTCATTACGGGCTCGGGCAAGCGGTGCTGCCGCGGTTATCGGAAGTTAATATTCACAACACGAATTAACGTCCGAGCTCGATGCCGATCTCGGATGTTATCCGCGTTGTGTCGGTGTCTGTGAGTTCCCAGCCTCTCTTTAAACCCGAGATAACGGGGCTTCGTAAATGATTATTTATCGACCACGTTTATCGGCGAAATTAATTTCTCACGAGTTTTCGAGGTTAGTCATGGCTCTCACTGACCCTCAGCCACGTGTTTATCTTAAGCCGGATTAATAATGAAGAATTAGCATTTCGGCAGACTCCAGGTCTCTAATTAAAAGCGTTTATCTCAACTGATAATTTGTTAAAATTATTTATGCACACGTGCTATCCTTTTTCATTTAAAAAGAATTCACGCCGAGATCTTTATTGCTACTATCAACAAAGTAAGATCGAATAAATTCAAGGCAAATTACGAACTGAAGGCGCATTCCTTCTCCTCTGGGTTACTTCACCCCCATCCTGCTCTTGAGAAAACCTAAATAACGCGAGAGCGAGGATCACCCTTGAGAGGCGACGCAGGACTAGATCCCGAAGGAAGAAGGATCGAGGATTCGTTCGATTCATCGACTCTACTACGAGACGCATCGCAACTTACGCTTGATTCTAGAGCTATTTGAAAATAATAAAGTTCAGCCATTCACTTTTTAACAAATTATTAGGGAATTGTTATTAAATTCCCTATAAAAATACTGAATTTTCTTAAGTTCAACTTCAAGTTTGTCTGACTCATTGCTTTTTGGGCATAAACGTGTCAAAACGAGCCCTTGATTTACCTCAATGAATGAGGTACTCAAACAAAATTAATAATATTCTTGGTAACAAACTAGAATTTAACAGAATTACCAGTATGGTTGATGTTTCGTCTCAAACCTCTAGAAGTTACCGGTGAATTCGTTCTTGTATCAACTTTAAACAATATTTATTCGCTATTCATAATTTGTTTATATTGAATATTACGTTGTTTGAGTGTAATACAAGATTCCACCAGTAATGTGATATAACTTTTGAAGGCGCATTCCTCTCCTTGTGGGCCCCGTCACCCTATCCTGGCCTCTGCGATAAACTAAACAACGTGCGAGCGAGGATCGTCCTCAAGGGGCTACGCAGGACTAGGAGGGAGGTTCGAGGCGAGACGGCATTCGATATATCCCCAGGCAACCCATGAAGTGGAATGTACGCAAATTAATCGTCTAAATTACGTCTGTAGGTATAGCAAGTGTATATCGTCTATCATCCACCTAAAAAAATATCTAAAGGATATATATAAATATCTATGTCTATTGTAAATGAAAATTATATGTCCACTATTGATCTACAGATATCTACTTATTTCTGGACGCATACAAAATATATAATAGCCCTAATAGACATCTACTAAAAGTTAATCAACATCGTTGAAAGTACGTTTAGAACAATAAAAAAACAACTCATGTAACCTAACATTTTTCATAGGCTTTGGTATCATCATAGTCAGCGTTCCTGCTTTCTACCTGGGAGGTCCGGGTTCAAGTCCCGACAATTGCAACAAAATTTTTCTGTATCAAAAACAGCAGAATTTATCTGCATATCTGTACTGAACAAGTTCTCGAACAGACTCTGCTCAAAAAGTGTTATGAATTTAATTTTTTTTACAAAAACGTATGAATATCTGCAGGCCATCCATTTTAGATATCTACGACACACACACGCGCACGCACGCGCGCACACACACACACGACGTGCCAGGTCCAGCCATCTAGCATTTGAGTGTATCTAAAATAGAGTTCATAGATATCTATATATAGCTTACATACGTTCAATAAACATTTATATACGATTAATTTACGGATATTTCACGCTCAGCGGTGCCTGGGTCGACTCTCTTACGAGACGCATCGTATCCTCCGCTCGTTACACTAAACTTAGAGCCATTTCAATATAATAAAGTTTGATCGTTGTCTTTTGCCAAACTTAAAAAGGAATTATTATTCGTGGGAAATATTCACTAAGGGACAAAGTCAAAATGATCGGAGGTCCATGGGCGGCCCTACTCCAGGGATCACGGGCGAGAAAACGGGATCATTGCCTAAACAACTTATACGGCTAAACTAAGACTGTCCCTACGAATAGTGGGCAGCAACGGACTTGATCGAGAACTATAGAAGCGACCAGTTGGATCTATTTCAATACGTTTCCTTGGGGCTTGCGCATATATTTTTTAACAATAAGCCAATTAATTACCTGCGAATCTACGGAAAATATAGACTTGTTAGTAGTAGATTCGTCTCACTAATTTCGCCCCCTACATATTTTCCCTACACTTTCACTAATATTTTCAAAACTCAATTTTGTACATGAAATTCAGTTCACAAAATCATTTCCACTAAATATTAATTTTACGGAAGCCAAACAATATAATAGCAAGAAACATTTAGATTACCGTAACTAATTTCGCCGGGAAAATATATTTTTCGCTTAGGGTGGACAGATGTTTCCCCTCTGATGGGGATCGGATTGAACTAAAAATGCATTGTGTCACGTGACATGTGTTCGTATAAGTTTATATTAAAAGCTACAACATATAGTCCAGCGCCGATAGCCAGATTGATTTCTCGTTAAGGTCTTCACATTGCATATAATGTCCTTTGCAAGGCGTTTTTTCAGCTTTATAACTCGCTCTATCTTCCACATTAGTTCCTGCTTACTTTTTTGTTTTAACCGTCTACGCCGTTTTCTTCTTAATGAAACTGTCTATAATTAATCTCCACTTAATAAAAACATTGAAAATACGGAAGATTACTAAACAATCATTAAACCGCTTGAGATTTTCGTATCTTTTCAAAATTAGGCAAAACCCAAAACTACCCGCGATTATTTCTCGCCAAATCATTTGGGGTATTTCCGCTACTGGCGAGCCCATTCTCCTTCCTTTTTACTCGCTGTCCCCTGTGCCACAAACCGGATTTCTGATAACAGTTTCTGTTCCTTGATAACGGGTTGCAGGTAAAGCGCCATGACGTTACGTGATATGGTCATGCATGTACGCGGCAAATATGGCGAAATTGTAAACTAATAAAAAAAGAGACACTTTTCGGTTCAAACATCCTCTTATGTGAGGAGGAACGAACGAATCATGCGTACGCGCTAGACGAACTCGTTATGTCAGCAACGAGTGGGATAATGACCCGAATGCGTACACAGCTCGAGACTTGCGTACGCCTTGTTTGTCCGCTCGTTGCTGATAGCATCCTTGCTGACTGGAAAGTAACCGATATATGTCGCGCCCCGAACGTGTAGATGAGTAATTTAGTACCTTCTTGTAATGACGCGCCGTGTACAGAGTGTCTCAAAACTCGCATTAATCCTTGAAATGAGTGAAAGTTGACGAAATTTGAGGTCGAAACTTCCTCTTTGACTTTTCCTTCTGGTAATTATTTGCTGAGTTATTAGCGATTAAAATTGGTCAATTTTAGGAGCAGGATTTATACGTATACTGAGAAAAAAAAGTTGGTTGTCGCAAAAAAATATGCATTGCTACAACAAAATCCTGCGATCAAATACGTCCAAAAAAATGTCAGCAACAGTAAGCAAAATTTGTTTAAATCAACGGTATAATTTTTCTTCTGAACATAACAATTGTTTCTTGCAATTATACATGATTCAGGCAACGATGTCCACAATATATATTTTTTTCAGTCAACTAATCTTTTTTCTCAGTGTACCAGGGTCGACGCTCGCCCTGGCAAGGGGCTGCCTCGCATTACCTAGACAATAATTATTTATTTTCATTAACTTTTCCTGTGTCTTCTCAGTTCATCATCAAATTGATTATTTAAAAATAACGACAATAATTTAAATAATAAAATTTGAACAATCCATAAATAGAATCTAAGCACGAGTTAATGAATTATATTGATTAAATTAGTTAAATAAATTAATTGATCCACTTTCGTCAATTAAAACATTTATTTAATTAATTAATAATTCATTTATTCGTGCTTAGGTACCATTTTTGAATGATTCAAATTTCATTACCTAAATCATACGCGTTATTTTGAAATAATTAATTTTAAAATGAATTGAGAGCAAAAGAAAAATGTAACGAAAATAAAAAACGAGTGTCCGGATAATGTGAAGCACTCCCACGCCAGGACATTCACCGCCTTTGCGTTTGAATCCCGCAGGATTAACTAACTCTAATCGTTAATAACTCGGTAAATTAATTATCTAAGAAAAATGTAAGAAAGGAAATTTCGACTTCAAATTTCGTCAACTCCCCCCAGCTTTCGGGATTACTACGAGTTTTGAGACACGTGGTATACATGTATGGATATAGGGCATCTGTACGGCTGTACTGTACTGTATAACTCGATGCGTTTGCGCCGTTAAAGTACCGACAGGGAATGCTCCATGTTCTCCATTTGTTTTCAACCCGCCGTGACATGGCACATACGGTACACGAAGCTTATCGACAAATTAACGAAAAGTTAACGGCAGTTTGTCGTGCCCCTCATGGACGATTTATGACTGTGACGTCTGAATTTCTGTGCTTTTATTTTAGTAATTAAGCAAAGCAAATCGTAGTGAAGCTGAGTTTGCTTTACCGACTTGAATCGTATGTAACTTCGCATGCTTACCACGAAAAGGCGTTCTGAGGTAGAACGTAAGGCATGTTATTGTTATGGCTATGGCATAAGAGTGGTACCGATAAGGTATGAATGAAATCTGACAAGATTAACTACAATAACTGCTCGAAATGCATGCCTGTCGAAATGCGGAATAAGCATATTGGCACAAGTGTAGCCATCTAGACACGGGTTAGGGTCTACGAAATTCCAAAGAGAATTCCAACAAACTTGACAGGGTAAACTGAGATAACGTAGTATTCATACAGGTACTATGAAATATAGAAAGGATTGTGCATCTAAAAATAATATTATTCAAACGAGCTTTCTCTGAAAGAAAAAGGCACTGAGAATGTTATTGGAATATACGTTTCTCAATTGCGGGCCATTTAATATACAAAAAAAAGGTTGTTATGAAAATTATTACGTCGAAGGATGCAATAAGTAATAGAATATGACTTAAGTCAATTTTCATATTACCTCCTGGGAATTGCGAAACACGTATTTCTTGATTCGAGTCCTTTTACGAGCATTATTAGATGGTAGTTAAAATGTAGAAAAGATCACATCTTGAATTAACATATTAATCAGTTTATCCGATCTTAAATAAATATGATTGAAATGCATTATAAATTTCACGATGTTTAAATTAAGGCTATGATTTAAAGGTTTCAAACGATGCTAACGTTAACGCACATCATGTTCTCTTCAACAGGTACGAAGAAATGTACTTCTGCCAGACGTACGGCACAGGTGATCCAGTAGCATCGAATACCATTATATATGTCTATAAATAGAACGATTAGGTGTCACTAGAGCAAATATTATTGCGACCATTCGACACTCCGTGCCATTTTTCTAGTGTCTATGTACGTTAGAAAACTTTTTAGTTCAACAACTGACGGAAATTAATTACTCTTCAGTACAGATCCAATAACTCCAAAAGTAACATCAATTCACGCCGCAATTAGAGGATACAGTTCATATAATTAATTCTAACCTCCAACTGATATTCTCTAAGGGCTGATTGCACCAACCGTGACTAGTATGAAATTTCATAACTATCATTAGTTAATCCTGAATCAGTGCAATTCTTTTTTTACTGACAAAAAATAAGCTAACCGAAGATTAAAATCTATTGTTTGGTAACCATCTGAAGTTGGGGGATTAACTTTAATCACGGGTTAAGTAATCCTTGATTAAAGATTTAAACTCGAACGTTGGTGTTACCGGATGTAACAATAAGATCTTATAGAATGAATCCGTCAAAAGCTATCAAATCATTTACTTTAAGGTATAAGGTTGATTTGACTCATAAACACAAGGAACTCCGTACGCTACGCGTGGTTAATAATATTGTTAACAACAAAGTACATCGATTCGTTTACAACAACTTTGAAACCAAGGCTTCGACTAAAGTAAGAACAAAGAGATGTTGTCGGTATACCTCCTAGCAATAATGTCTACTAGGTGGTGTGGTATGTCGCTAACACGTTAATAGCAAGATAATTCGGTTGGGCATCAATTTTTTCCGATTGCATCTAAGGAGCAGAAAAGTGCTTCTCGCGGAGCCTTCACCTGAAACGCTGAAACAGGTGCACCTGCGCCATGCATTCCGTATCCACTATTTTTCCTCCAAATGGCATAAATCGCCATGAATACTAATCTCCCACTCGGCTAAATGCCATTGTCCGTAAAGTCCGTGATATTTCGTCCTCGGTCGGCAGCGCTATCGTCACGCGTGCAATTACGGTCGATCTTATGCAGGCGGTCGTAGTCCCACTGTTTTGCAAATCCGCCTGAAAAGGCTCTCTGAAAGGCGCTTCGCCATTGGCCGGACATGTTCCCGATTAAGCTTCTGGTTGCGAGACGTGTCGGTCGTTATATGCGTGCACGCGTCCCCGCCTAAAAATGATGGAAAGCGAGATTCCGCTTGTGCATCTGCAGGCGGTCCTCTGCACCTTCCAGCTTTCGCAATTGCACCGGGCAAATAGTCTTGCCCGAGAAAACACGGACACACGTGAGGGCCGAGACCGGGCCCACCGTATAGCAGCTTTATCGCGCGTATTTAATGTGTCCCGGGGTTTCAAAAGGCGAGGGAGAGTACCGCGGAAAGGTAATCGCCGAGTAAATACAACCGCGGAAAAGTACACACGTTTGTGTGTGCCCGCGATGCTCGGGTCTCCTCCAGGCGAGGTGAAATCTCCCGTTTAGACGTGAGGGACGCCTTAAATGTGTACCTTTCCTTCGAGTCGGCCCATTGTCGGAAAGTAGCCCGGCTCTTCGAGAGTATATGGATTTTTTCAACTTTCACCTGTGCTTCTTCCTGCTTCCTCTCTGTCGACCGACGTTTCGGGAAAGGAACTGAAGGCGTGTGCTCCTCACATGGGGTGCGGCAACAATTTTTCAAAATAGTTTCGACCCTATTTCGCATATATTTTGGCATCTACGACTAGGTTGCTTTCAACATAGTTATGTCCAGATTAAATTAATTAAATTTGGACGCCCAGTGATTAAAGGGATTGTAGATAAATCATGAAATTCGTTTCAATCACGGTAAAAGATAATGAAAAGGCATAGGAAATATTTACGTACGGGGCTCTTTTATTTCATGTTTCACGGAGAATTTAAGTTTTAAAAAATGTGTTCTTCAAAACATTTCAAAATAGTGAACCAATTAACATCAGGAGACTGTTGATTTCTTTTCACGATGTACGTGATTCCAGGAAACGACGTATGAAATTAAAGCTCAAGGTAGTTTTTGAAACTAGAAAAGATTAACTAAGAACAGATTCCACGGTCTTTCGATGAAATAAAAATTCATATTTAATTAAGAAAAAGCCAATACGACTTGTATTCTTATCGTTGATATCGGCTGAACAAAAAATATCAATATAAATCCGTGCCATCGGTTGTTAAATAATCCTTTCTAGTTTCTACATTCACCTTAAGTTCGTTTCAGACTTGCCGTTTTCCTGGAATCATGCGTTCTGTAAAAGAAAATTCGAAATTTCCAGTCTCCACAAGACCGTCATTTTTAAACGTTTTAGAACCTATCTTAAAATTTCTGTAAAACAAAAAAAAAGAAAAAAACCGACGGGACAGCAAATATTTCCTATACCTTTTTATTCTCTTTTAAACTCACTTTAATTAAAACGCATTCCATAACTTAAAATCCCCTTAAATAACGAATTTGGAAATTGGGACTGCTTCGCAGTTTTTCTACGAACGAGATGTGGACTAAGAAGGGAACTTAACATACTCTGATCGTCTCGAGACTCGAGATTCGTATGTTCGTCCATACCTTTCCATGGATTCTTTATCTGCCGCGACTACCAGTAAATATTGGGGTAAGCCGATTAGTAGCGTCGGTCTGGTTTAATAGGAGATAATGTCTCTCAGATAAATTCATGATCAAGCCGTGTAACTTTAGTGAGCAAGTTTGCTCTATTGGGGACTTGTTATCACTTAGTACTGGGAATGTATAGATTTGAACTTGACTAGGTTGCTCCGAATTCTTGGGAAAAGGCTTGGCTCGTGGATATTCCTTGCTCAATACCTCGTAATCTTACGCAGCAACTCGTAACATCCCATAGAAAATCGACATGTTTTGACAACCAAATTAAATACGGCGCACAGCTGTTGTCATTTTTAGACGATAATCTGCAACTGAAAGATGTAATGGTAAGTAGAACTCATTCACTTTGCGGTAATGTCTGCATTCCAGCGCTCGTGCAATCCAATGCATTTCCGTATCATGGAATAATGTTATTGAGCTTACGAGTCACAATTCCAATGCAAGACCTATGCCTTCGACATTCTACGGATAAAATGTTATATCACGCATTCCTACATTCCAGAAGGAACGGAAAACCACGAACACTTGACGTTACAGATATCGATTGGACACGAAAAAGATTCTCGTACCGCGAAGATGAACATAAGTGAACGTAATCCCAATTGAGGTTTGCAACCAAGGCATTAATTTTGAATAGCACCCACCGTATATAAACCAACTTTTTCAACAAAATCCAGTAATTCTGGAACAAGTCTTGCGTCGTGGAATTATTGTATTGCATCGTGTGAATTGAATATTCCTTTACCAACACGGGGTTGCATTTGGTCCTCCATATTCCTACTTTTCTCGAGACATAAAATATGCAAAGTCGCCGACTGATCGGTATCGAGTGCCTCTCGTCTCGTCGGTGTCAAAAGACGGATGGGAATAGTCGTGAATTCGTTTGCACGTTTAAAAATGCAAAGTGCAGTTTCACCCGGCGTTGGCTCTTGGCAGCAGAGGTGGGTCGGAGCCCGGGGAGGAGCATTGAGAAAAGATTACGTTAAGCGACTTCACCGGTTGTTCTTGATCTTTGATCAACGCGGTCGTGTCAAAAGGAAACCCTCGGCTGTCCTCTCTCCCGTCAGCGGGAAAGTAAATGGTACAAGGCGACGACGGGAAAATCTCTGCTAATTAAATGGCCGGCACCTCTCCGACTGCGAGACATTAGGAGTCGAGCTGAACGCCGAATAAATTTGCACGCAGAAAAATACCTATAAACCAACCGGGAGATTGCCGATGGAAACTACGGTTTTACGGTGAAGACCTGCCTGCTCGCTCGATTTACGACGCGGAGAAACGGGAGAATGCAAAAAAATCGTTTACGGAATTTCCCGAACTTCATGTAATTAACGGAGGCTCGCATAGAGTCGTTCTTGATCTTTGGTGTCATGACGAAAAAAAACGGCTCGAGTGCGCTTGTTTTTATCAATTTTGCAGGAGGTATTAGAATAACGAGGAAACTTTTAGTGGTCCAGTGATAAGCGATTGCCAAGCTTTAGGCCACACCGTCGAAGTAAACCGCAAAAAATGCAAAAGGACCCGTTAGTCATCGACGGAGGTTATTGAAAAAGATCAGGTTTTGCGGTAGAAAGATAAACCTGTTTACCTCAGCTCATCGATAGTATCGACGAGTACAATTATGTATAACGAATAATTTGCGTATTATCAAAATTAATGAAATTGGTCGCATGATCTTTATGGTAAACCGAGCTTATTTAGTTCTAGCGAATAGCACCTCAAAAGGCAATAGTAACATTTTGGTTCTTTCCTCATTATGATAATTCTGTTCTGTAGATATGGAGGAATAATTTCCATATCTACGTTTTATCGCGAATTTTGGATTCATGTATATTGCCTACACGTACCGATTCTTACGTATGTAGATAATAAATAATACTATCATTCCAGTAAAAAAATGTGTACGTTGTTCGTAATGAAGAGACTGAAAAAGCTCATTCTCTGGACGTTCGGCACGAAAGGTCTCGCCATATTGTACCGAATCTTCGATCAACGTGTCACATTTAAAGATCACTGTTGGATGCCCTTCTCCGGCGAAACGAAAAGTAAGTGGCGCATACAAGACAAGGTAGGAAAAAATCTCTGGCAATTAAATGGCAGACACCTCGCTACCAGCGAAACGATGGAAACGAACGCTGTGCTAAACGACAAACAGGCTCGACGAACGTTCCGAAGTGCTGACAGAGGGAGAAAAGGAATTATGCAAGTACGTAATAAGGACTATTTAAAGAGCGATGCGACCCGTAATAATGACTGTGTACTTATCGAATGGAAGGACGCCGTGTGGGACGTGTTACAAGTGAGCTGGATGCGTTACCAGCGGCTATATCGAGAAATCGATCGAGACTTATCGTCAAGCCAACTATCATTTATCGCGGAACTATAATTTACCCGGCCACCGCATACTGATAATCTTTATCAGTTATCGCCGCGCTCTATATCGCATTTTTGCGAATCGCATTTACAATTAGTTGTCACGAGGGCATTCCGGTTCGAAGCACACGGGCTCATCCTTTTACATATTAAACGCGAGAAAATAAAAGTAATTAGTACGGACTAAAAATTGCGCGAATGAATTGATACGCGAGAACATGGTTGTTTACAAATTCGGACTATTTCACAAGATATTCTATCTTTAAATGATTAATTTTAAGATGATGTTAAAATGACGTTAAAGAGTACTTGTTCATGAAACTTTTCTCCAAACTGAGTGTACCGAATCGATTCAAACTACAATATAAATATGGAGGATATGGAGGCTATAAGGAAGGTCCTGAAACTCATAAAATTGTTTTTTTTTTTTAATTTCTTCATAGGTATTTAAAAAATTTATTATAAAAAATGAAATTTCATGAGGGTCAAGACCTCCCTTATAGCTTCTACGTTCACGTTGTAAAGTTTGAAACAATTTTACACACCCAGTTCGGAGAAAAGTTTCACGAACGATTGACTCCTCAAGTGCCACTTTTACATCCCCTTAATGTGCACGTATTTCGTGTGAAACGGTTCAGCGCGCCGGGCGGAATTAGTGTCCGGTTCTTTCAATACTTCCTATATTCTCTAAGCACGATTTTCATATTTTTAAAAATAATTCAGGAAGAGATTAATCTCAACTAAGCCTATCGATGGGTGTGACATATTTCACTGCTTGATTCACGTGTCTATCAAACGAAAAAATTGGAGGCGGTTCGCAAATGGCCATAAGATATAAGCTTTTTAGTCTTTAGTTTTACTTTCCACAATTGTATGAGATCCTGCGAGATTACTAAACGTCAGATGGGACTCCGATGAAAGTTCGTCACGACAGGAGGACCTTTCAATCTCTTGGCGGATATCACGACGAGCGAGTGTGCGTATAAAGCATGTGTTCGTGCATCCACGTGTACTCATTAGACATGAAATTCGACGTGACAAAAGTTACGCGTGAAAGTATTATCGAGGCGGCCGTCCCTTTGAACCCCTCCCTGTTCCAGGACTTGTGAAATCTTATTTTACTTCGAACCTCTCGGGGACACAGAGGGATACCTGACCTTTCAACGATGGTGACACGCATCGACACTTTGGCCCCGTGGTTGCGGAAGCAAGGAGAATCCTTCTTCGCAAACTTCGCACGGTTCGTTCTGGACATCTTCGGGCTACCGCTCTTCACGTAAAATGCAGAAAGCGCGACGAACGCGCTTTAACACTCTCGCTTGACATTTTTCGAAAGCTACAAAAAATCGGAGCTTTTGACTACGATAACGCTATCTCGCGCTCGGTTCTTTAAGATGAAGTGAAACACGTCGAAAAATTTGATCGACGTCAGTAAAAAAGATTCTTTGAAACATCTATTTTGCTGACATTCGTATTTATATCGACAGCTGTGTCTTATTATATTGGGTATCACTTAAAGGTGATATGAAAAGGTAATTCTATATATCAAAATGTGAAGATATTTATAAAACTTTTCTTCAAATTGAGTGCACCGCACTTGAAGCTTTAACATGTGATTATGAAGGCTCTAAGAAAGAATGCGATGGTAGTGAAATTTCATTAAAAACATAACAATTATTTTTACTTATCCTAGACTAGAACCAAAAATGAAATTTCATGAGCATCGCGTTCTTCTTAGGGCCATTATAATTACGTGCTGAAGTTTCAAATGATTCGGTTTACCCAGTTTGGAGAACAGTTTGATAAATATTTTGATGTTTTATATATATAGAATGTCCCTTTCATATCACCTTAAGGTTTTGACGACTAATGGCAATTGATGGCGAGGAATCGTACTAAATAAGTCGCATCTCGTGGAAGAGGTCTGTAAAAAGAAATGTTTATGCGGAAAGGTAAATCCTGCTCGATATTTAAAATTTTTACATTACTTGGTATATTTTACAGATTATCATGAAGATCACTCTAGATAATCACGCTTCACGGACCGAACGCATCGATATATTTCAATGCCAATAAAATTAAGTAACAAGATGTAGGACGATTAGAGTTGCGCCAGAGGTTTGATCGTGATATCAAAATGTAATACAATCGTCATTACATTAGATGCATCTCTTTCTCCGCGAGTGGTCGATTTCTGCGTCCTTTCGATCGAGTAGCGTCGTCATGCTGCAACGATGACTTACGACCTCCGAAGCTATCAAAGAGGGTAAAATCGAGCATACAGGATCCGTACTGACTCTAGACCGCGTGTCACGCTCCTGCAATTCGACGGTACAATCGTTCACGGTCGAAGCCTCTTTCTTGCGACTCTCGATTCCCTTCTCGGCCTCTCTCGGCGGACTTTCGATTTGTCGCAACGGAAGGGAAAAGGATCGAGAAAAAATGTTACTCGCGGTACCATGCTCGTCTCACGGTGGCATGAAGTACTTAGTCTTTTCGTGGCTGGACGTTCAGGAAATGTTTGGAGGTGCGCGGAAAGAAAAATCAGGGATATTAGGCGCGATTATGTCTCATTCGGTCGTATCTCACGATTAAAATAGTCATTATCAGCTATGTCAACGTGGTTAGCTGCTCATCATTAACGGGGATTGAACAGGCACACGTGCGCTTCGAGTCATATTTTATTGCTGTATTGGGAGGAAGCCATAGTTGTTGCGAGAATAATCTGCGGTTGTGATATCAGTGGCATGATGAGGCGATTTATGGTACACTCGAACAGACCCTACGTACCTAGATATTTGCAGGACTGGATTAGAAAGGTGGATTTTTGTTTACACACCGTGAAAAATATTAACTCTTTTAACATTTTCTTACGTACGTTTATATCCTAGCTTATTAGTCATATTATTTTACGTGCCAAAATTATTTTTTGTTTGACAGAAGAACGAATTGCCGTTACAATACTTCACGATAGAATACTCCAAAATTAACGTAAGAATTAGCACCGTTTTATGTGCTCGGATACGAACAAGATAAATGCCAAATAATATGGTCCCAAAGACGCGGACACATAAAAAATAAACCGCTTGCTTGTCATCTAGAACTTTCCGTCATCATCTAGCAGTAAAATATTTTCTTTGTCAAAGAGATTTACACCTTCACCGCAACAGTACACCGCATCCGGTGATTACCGAGAGCGGCATGAGGTGCGGTATACAAATAGGTACAATTTAGGCTTTTTCATCCCATAAAGGCAACTAGTTCCCGAGGCGATGCAGCTAATACAATTGTTAACTCGACAAACTCGTTACTAACATAAGTCAAGTCAATTGCTACTAAGTATTTATTTCTATCGTAATAAGCGAAAGAAAAAAAAAAACAGCCCTTACTAGATTTATTGCATTTCCTAGTGACATCCTGTGATAATAAACTAAATTATAATTTATTTAAGTTTCTCTAACAAATAGACGATACGATTCCCTGTGTCAGTAGCACCTTTGTTCGAAATAATAAGGATAGAAGGAGAAAAATGATTTCAATAACTTCTCATTCCCCTATGCTGAGCTCTAAAACCCGCAAAGCAGCAACCTGTTATCACGTCCTTATTTGAAGCAGAGGTGTAATTTACGCAATTCCTTTTCTCTTTTAGGATACGTTTTAGCATGACAGTGGTACTCATCTGTCATTTAGAGGAGCTCCTGCCCATTTGCAAATTGTATCGGATAGATAACACATGGCAATAAATAACTACCTGGCAAAATTAGAAACCGTGTCTACCGGTCGGTCGCCCAAGGAAATTGAACCTCGGCCGCGAAGAATTGACGCGATTTCATGTCACGGAAATTTCACAAAACCCCGAATCGAGAGACCTCCAGAACTTATTCAAAACCTATCAAAGTTGGCAAAACAGTGCAACTGTTGAATATTTTTCGTTGAAACGGAACTTCTGATTTGGAGTTTATTTCTCTTCATATGCGTAACGAGACAATAAATATAACAGCCTTAAAAAAAAAAATGTATACGCATGAGGATACAAAAGAAAGCGCCATCGAGTCGATTACCGCGCAGAATATCCACAAGGTTGAATAATCAATTCCCTGCAATAAATAGTCACTTGGCCGTTTTACACGCAAGAAAACGTCATGTGTCGTGCGATTGGTTATTAAATCCAAACATTACGTAGTCAGGAAACAGATAAATGCTCCGATTTTCTCTGCAACGAGGCGACGCTGAAGCAGGTTGCTGCTTTCTCAAGCTTTTCAATACATTCATAGTACGAGACGTTTATGACATTTACTAATCATCTTATCCCGTTATCCAGAATTGTCGCAGCACCTTTACAGTAGTTCATATAATTTTACGATATTATATTTTAAGTAATCCGTGTTTCACAACCCCTTGTCGGAAGTATAAAATGTCGTACATGGCTTTGTACGCCAGGATTCGAGGGTAATTACTTTTTCTCTAGATAACGTGACATCAAATCGACCAAACAGGTGTCTCTTGGATCCGACTCTTTTTGGCCAACCTGTCCGCGTTTCGCGGCAAGATTTTCCGTGGATGAAGTATAGATGGGACGGGAATCTTATTCCGCGACCTGTTACGTATCTCTGCGCCCGTAATACGGTTGCGTCGACAACTGCATAGCCTAGGATGACTTACGTAAGGGAAAATAATATGACCCTGGCGCGTCCAGGCTACACGCATGGAAAAAAAGACCCGGCAAAAAGTGATTCGCACGTGAACGACACGGCCGTGCAAAGAGCGAGTAAAAGAGGAGAAATTCCTCGAAACTTCGAGGTGTTCTTATGAAACCCCGTCCCCGTGTGGCTGCAAGTGCACCGACGGACGCGGCTGCATTCGGAGAAAAGTGAAGTCGTTGCGGCGACATTTTAACCATGCGCAAAGCTGAAAAGAGACCTCGACCGTTTTCCCGAAGTCGGCGTAGCACTCGTAAAAGACAAATTTCCGATGCTTTAAGCCGAAGTGGTTGGAGTAATGCTCCTGAGTGCGCTGTAATTACAGAGTGCGGCGCACCAGTGCCCCTGTATACGCGGCGCCTGTTACGAGGGTTTTAAACTGGGCGTAATGATATCGAAGCGTGTCTCGGCCGATCGGTCGATTGAATCTGGATCTCGTGCTTGTGCAGATTTATCGGTACAACTTATCGAGGATACGCGCTGCGCTTGCTACCCCTTGCCTTCTCGAATCCGAGATCGACTCGGAGTGTCCTACTTCGTGGCAAATTGCTGCCATTTTTTCATCGTTTTCAAACACTCGGTGTTTTAATCTTTACACGTCCCTTAAGGCGACACGATCGAATCAAGGTAAACCGTAAGAAACTGTCCGCGTCCTTCTGAAGTATACTGAACTGGCAAAAGTGATCGATCCCACGCGAGAAAAACATTTTCAAACACGCTATGTGCCCTAATTTTGTAATTTACAGGCTCATCGACAACGTGGCAGACAATTCTTCATTGGAATCGACCCTCGTCAGTTTCAATTACCGACTATCATCGAGAACGGGAAAAGGAGAGAGTATGGATTAAAGTGCAGGTTTCGATAGCACCGAGTAATACGTTAAGCATCTCTAACATCATCACGTACGTAAATCGTAATTATGAAAGTGCGTGACCCCTTCCTGGCGACTGCAATTGACATAGTCCACCAAAAAAAGACGTCATCCTGTCGTCGAATATATAAATACATTCACGAATCTAAGTTATACGAATAGAGGAGACAGTTGTATGATAAAAAGCGATCATTCCTAAGTCACCGCTTCATCATTAACTTATGCATATTACGATGAACCATTACATCACTGTACGATCAATTTTTTGTTCGGAGCCTTACACGAGGTATTAGTTGCAATACTATAGGGAATTAAGCAAATTATTACGGAGTTGGAATTTTCTATAAAGTGGCTCGAAAGAGCCGGCCAGTTTTCATCATCCACGTGCAAATGAGTTCAGTTGGTTAATTAGCCGTACTTTCCAAAGTGGGGTCGATACCATTTTGCTCTCGGCGTTACGTATTGCTCTTCCGCGTCTATCAAATCCCTCCCAAGGCTCGTTTAAGCCCGCCAAATTGGAAAAGATGACTTTTCCACGGCGAAGTAACGTTCGCGCTCAGTCTTCGACGTTCGCTCGTAATTTCTTCTTCGCAGCTCGCACGCGCGAATAAAGCCAGAGATAAGAAGGATCTCTTAAGAGTCGCTTCTCACCCTTATCATCGTGAACTCGAGACGCTGCTCGGGACGTTCTCGGAATCTCCTTATCAGGATCGCAGAACAAATCGTGGCAACTGAGAGAATTTTGCCAGGGTGCGAAGCACTTTACACATACATGACTCCGTATTAACCCTCTATAAGGTGATTATGAAGTCGTATAACCGTATACCGGCAAAACATAACTGAGCACCTTATTACCGCATCACCCTTTTATAACGAAGGAATTTATTTATAAATTATAAATTTATGAACATTTTAATTCAGAAAAATATACAGCGGTTTCTCGTATAACGCGGTTAATACGTTACGCGCTATACGAATTCGCGTTATAGGAAATCACGCTATACGGGAATTTTTCTCGGATAACGCACATAATGTGTTTTGTTATTTAACGCGTTGTACGAAGAATCGCGTTATATGAAAACAGTAGTCGCAATATCTTTGGCATGATATAGGAATTCACGCTGGAAGAACTCGCGTTATACGGGAGTCTACGGAATACAAATTGTAAACTTGTAAACAAAGAGTCAATATCGGAAGGTTAATATTTGCAAATTTCACGTTATATCGATTGTTTTTCTTCGGTTAAAAAAATAATTTGGTTACAGAGGGTTAAGAACCCGACATTACTATGTACTGCTTTTGCGCGTTTTCGGAGCGCCCTCTGTCAGCAATAATTTTCTAACGTCCAAACACCAGTACTTAAAGTGCGTCTCGAGTCTCCTATGCTCTTCGTACAAAGGTGAACGCGAACACCATTTCCGTATTTCGAACCGCGTTGTCCTACCATAAATGCCTAACAAAATCGGAGCCCGAATAATAGATTCAACATCCCCGTCAAAACCGAATCGCCAATTCTCTCCAATTCTCTCAATTACGGGATCAAAATAACTTAAAAAAATCACCCATGCTACAACGCATGTCATAACGTACACCTCGTTTTACCTTGGTTAATTCAAAACCTCGTACAAAAAAAAAAAACCTGAAACTCTTCGGAACGAAATGAACCTTAACTTGAGAAGGGTAAAGTCCAGCCGCATGGAGGCTTGAAAACGCCGTGGAAGAAAAACAGACAATAATAAATAACTCCTGGCTTACCGGTGAGTTGTGGATACCGGTGCAAAGGGCATCCGCTAAGCTCGGCCCGCAAGCGGCAACTTGAAAGAGGAGACGTCCGAGCTCGGGCCGGTCAGGTCGGTCGGTTTAGGACGCGCGCGCCGGGCAAAGGTGCGTTTCACACGAGACGAGCCGGACGACTGACGGGCCGCGACTGCACGACACGACTCCTGCCACCTCGGGGCTTGCGAGGTGGACTCGGGCAGGAGCCGAGTGCCAGGCTCACGGATGCGAGGGCCCGGTGCACGCGTGCCCCGAGCACGTGCGTGTGACTTTTGACGGAGTCACGTCGGGGCGCGCGCGCACGCAACAGTGCGGGCTCCACGTGTCCGCGCGAGCATATATGCTCGGGCCCGTGCGCCGGTGTGCGCGCGTCAGTGTCCCGGGCGAGACTACGCGTGTCGAGCGTGTCGCGTGCGCTTCGGAGGCGCTCGCGCCTGCGCGCGCCCGAGTGTACGTGCGCGCGCCGGCGTGCTCGTGTGCACAATGGTGCACGAGCGCACCGCGGCATTATGTCGGCGACGAGCAACAGAAACGCACTCGAGTCGTTGCATGTGCACGTGCACCGTGTACTCGCCCGATGACAAATAATGGACGGGCGTTAACGTAAGGCAACGTAATGTCCGCGCATTGAGCACGGCAAAACTGGACAAAACCCCGGGCGCGATAAAGTCGGAATGTCGGCAGTTATTCGTTGCTGTCTTAATAGGAGAGATTCCGAGAGAAATTCGCGGATGCTGCACACGTGCACTATGAAAGGAACGAGAGAGAAGATGTCCTCTTTGGCTGGAGGTTCCTTCTTCGAGGTGATAAGAGGTTATCGGGAATAAGGATATAAAAAGGGGGCATTTGAATTTAAAAGGAGAACATTTAAATCACTCGATTCACGTTTTACATCGAGCGTGTATGTAGTGACGTTGTGCATGGTCATGATCGACTGTAATGTATTTGGCTGAATGGTAAGCGATGTTGATAGGTTAAACATGACGTCAGAAGATCGAAATTTTTCGTGGGCCCGAGGTTGCGATAAAACCAAAAGAATCACAATACGAGCACGATTTAAACAAGGGTCGACTCACATCAAACGAGTATCCGCACAAGAGTCGCCTCGTGACTCACTTACGGATATAAAAGGATCTTAAAAAAAAATAAGACTGTCTCTTGCGTCCGAAGAACGTACCGAAGCAACTTGTACGCACAGTTGTTACTGTCAGGCGAATCGTTTTGAATGTAACGAGTGATGTTCGAGTAACCTGGTTATTGCGTCAAATTTCGCCTTATGGATATATTCATTAAATATTAACGCAAAAATTACGTAATAACATAAAATGGTCTCAATGGACTTGAATTCAACAAATACGAAATTTGTCATATGCAACCGAGGTACGCGGATACAATTGCGTCTTACTTCTTGGTAGGAGAGTAAATGTACTTTCTAGAAGAATTCTGATCTCTACGGAAAGTTAAAATAATTGGAATTAATAATTCATGCGTTGACGCGGTACGTTGCGATGGACAATTCCTTCGGATGTGTCATCCACGTATCAATTGCTTCTTTCATGGGAATACATGCAAGGCAGTCACTGTGTATCATTTTACGGCACATCGGTACGGAATTGCGATCAAGGCAACGACGTTTACGTATTCATACAACACACGGTGATGAACATCACTTCCGGTAACCACGTAATCATTCGGCTACTATCGCAATTGTGAGAAACAAATGCAGATGCATCCGAGAGCGCTGTTTTACGAGATACTCAAATATCTTATGATTGAATCTGAATTGCGCCCCGAGTGCAGCGGTGCAGCGGGTATGCGTTCCTTTGAACGGCTTCCTACTGGACGTTACGCTGCAAAACCATTAATAAACATTACACTGTAAAATTAAGCGGCAAATTTACTCTCGATACCAAAATTGAAAACAACCAGGATCATTGGGGAAAATCTTCGATTAATGAAGCCCAACGATTATTACGAATTCTTCTCCCGTAAGTCGCTTAATCCACGAGCGCTGCACTCATGAATAATGCAATTGGGCTTGCTCGGCCTGTTCCACACTTACGCGGAATAATACTTAGTACGCTAAAGACAGGATACTTTTATCAGTTGCCATGTTCGCGGGTTCTGCGGGCGCAGGTGCGGAAATGGAGCCGGAAACGCATAACGTCGTCCGGGCGCGTTACGCTAATTTTGGGAACGACGATCACACGCGCTTTCAAATCGGGAACATAATGTTAAACTTTACAAAGAGCACTGGAGGGAATATGAAATTCCCGACATTGTTACATAACGAAAAAGAATAAAGAAATTCGAGGTACTACGATTTCAGATTTTCTGGATAAAAAGAATACATAAAAAACTACGCGGGAATTTATTAACGGAAATACAATGATAAATTCTCTGATAATATTGTAAGATATCTCTCGACAACAAAAACTTTTCTTCTTATATTTTTTAATACATATCCCAAATAAAATTGGACCGTTTTATCATTTACAAGATGAAATTCTTGGAATGACTATTCTATTTAGGAAGGAGTTTTTGTTTGATCGAAGACGTCATAACAGTACGGTTCTATGTGGATATTTTTCTCCTTACGCATGAAGTACTTTTGACAGTGTTTGAGGTTACCCACGATGTAAACATTTCTTCGAGATTCGATCTATAAGCCGTCAGTAGAATTCATCTCGAGCACAGGGACGTATTAAACGAGACGAGTACTCGTGGACTTCTTTTCCTGCGGACTCCATTAAAAAGAGTCTTGGCCTTATACAGCAAGGAGAGTTATGAGGTCTCGAGAATTCCGGGGTAACATAAGCCAGAAAACGTTTTTAGTCCCCTTGAATACATTTGTGCACTCCTCGGTGCTTGTCTTGTAATCGTAATAGTATATTCATAATTCCGATAAAATATACGGTAATTTCAGCATAGGTTCAGAATGTACCGAAGATAAACTTAAATTAAATACGACGTAAACTATACAAGAAAAATATCCAGAAAATGGGAAAAACTTTACATTTTGAATATGAATGCAGACATTGCTCCGATTTTTCATCAAAGTAGGGTCGCAATAAGCATGTCCAGGCTTGGCTGTACCTACAGATAGAGCAAGTGAATGCACTTGGTGCTAGATGTACATTGTGTTGCGAGTTTCCCATTAACACAATATGAGCGTACAGGTGATAATGCCACGCACTTCCTCTACTTGATTGAACATATTACTATCACGATTCAGAGGAACCTAATGGTGCTGGGAAAACGGATTTTAGGAGAGGCTATTATACACATATTTGCAATAATTGCGAGGAGAACGGATGATATAACGTCGTTGAAATGCAGAATTTTTTTACTTACCCGAGGTAGAATACAGAACAATCACGGAGTCAACATATTCACTGCGCTTTGTCCTCCTTGATCGTCCTGTATTTATAGTCATAGGACGAGGACGGTAGTCATAGACACTATCGCCTTTACAGAAAACCAACCCTATCTACCCCATCACAATTTCCTGTCTTATCGTTTAAAACGTGAAGCATATGCAGCTGTTAAAGGGTAGTTTGCTAATTCATTCTTTTTCTTTTTCATTTTTTTCCATTAGAAGAATTATTGTTAAAATACTATTTATACCTAAGTGTTTAAATACGTGTCGATAAAATATATAAAATATCCGGAAGTAGTAATAATTAATGTAGTATGGAAATCGAAAAATGCGTTTAAATAATTTAAGAATGCGATTTTCTCATCTTATTCCAGAGGATACGTGGCCTCAGGCTGAGATCAGATTTTGAGAAACTCTTGAAATGCAGAAAGTCTGACTTCCTTGTACAAGGTGCGGTCTATCACCGGAAGCAAGGATATTAAATTTCCAATACATAATGTATGTATGGTATTAGAGAAATTACCTATTCGGAGAGAATTTTCCACGAACGAGCTCCATAGAAATCCGACATGTCGGTATCGTACACAAATGCGAAAGAAATTATTGGCCAATACAATAGAATCGAGTACAAATAAGGAAGGATTTGCTGCAGTGTACGATTAGCTTTTACTGCTATTGTTATGTAACCCAAGACGACACCTTCCGTAATGAGGTGCACTTTCTTTGAAGCGCAAAATACGCAAGTAGCGCGCCGTTATGTAAATTCACGATTGTGCAAATTGCAGGCGTCCTTCGTTTCTATTTCTATGGACATAATTTACCCAAGTATTATCGATGGCTCGGTGAAACCAATTCTGGATATATAATAGTAATAAGACAGATGACTTAATGTAAATGTATATTGAAATAAGGATCCGCCACCGAATGAGGCAATTTTTCAGCGTTTCTATATTCGTGAAAAAGAATGCAACCAAAGATCTCACGTGAAAAAGATGCCAGTTTAAGTTAACACTTATTAACCCTCCGTGACCACCGTTATTTTTACTGCTTTACTTGCCTCTTCCCCTCTTCCCCTATTTTCATTATAGCTTTTCAAAAAATTGGAAAAAACTCAGATACTTTTCAAGATCTCTCCTACATTACCCAATAGCGTTTAAAATTAAATATGAAAAATTTACTTTTAAAAACAATCAAAATATTTCTTAAAACTATTTAAGCCCAAAAAGACCCAAGGAGTCCCGGAGGTTTAATATGCTTATTCGTGCCATTCGGTAAACTCACCCTTCTCAGAACAAATGGTTGATCATCTTTAACGTTTATGTGCAAAATCTTAAAGATCTTTCAATTAAATATTAAATATAAAGATTGATTATTTTGAAAACATCGTCAAACGGTTGCTCCAAGTTGTGGCATTACTTTTTGAAGATAAATGGCTGTCCCTAGGAGGAGGTTCAACGTCTTTGCAGTGGGATTCAGGATTATTCCCTAGGGAGCGGTGCATACCGTCGTGTCAGCGGCCCTCGGGTCCGGATAACACCTTATTAGTTATTAAAAGCCGAGAAGGAGCTCGGTCGTGGAAGTCGTGGTGACCACATCCGGTGGCCTGGGCCACAATGCGCTCTGATGAAGCGTCAAACATAGTCGGGTTAGCATGAATTAGTTACGTGTGTATTGCTCCGGCAAAGGAACCTCGAAGACGAAGAGACTTTCGAACGTCGCTTGGACTGGAAGTGTCGTGGCCGATCCTTTGTTGGTCCAAGATATGGAATAGTAGGTGCCTACTTATCTCTTATCTGGAATTTCTAGCTAACCTTCCTTCCATCTTCGGTACACATCGAAATTAATGTCATTTCCCTCCAAAGGCTCGCATACCTTTTCCAGGAGCATAGTTTAAAATGTCTGTTTGAGAACTATAAAAAATATGAGTTTTTCTTAATCTTGATAATTTTACAATTCATGCACGAGGAGCATTAGAGCAACGGGCATATGTATAGCAGAAGGTAAGTGCAGAATATGTAGGTTTGCATTAATCGCGACCAGGTCGTTCCTGCACTTAGTATTCATTAGAAATATATTATTACTTATCAACCACATTATGCAGAGATAATTGCTCGAAGAGCCCATATCCGTTTTTCTTTCTCATTAACTGCAAAAAGTATCGGGAACACTACTAAGTTTACGGTATTTCGAGTCAAGGCAATACAGAAACACGTTACGAGTGTACATACAAAACAGGATGTTTATCTCGCACGTAGTGCAATTTTGCAGAAAAGGCACGTACGCTATGTAGACTTCGGAACTCCTTCGCTGGTGCAGTGTTAAACTTATGTAACCGTGGTCTTAAATATTCAGTGATATTATATCAGAAAACTGACCATTTTCATCTCCGTTGTGTCTCTCGATAGAAAATTATCAACGACTTTGACATTCAAGTATAAATAATAAGCAACCGTTTCGTACTACACGTGCGACTTAAACGTTTTTCTTTTTCTGTTCGGGATTTTTTTTAACTAATCGATCAGTTGGACGTGAACTTCAGTTCGATACGTTCGAGCATCGGATCAGACTTGGCGGTACAGTTGATAAAATGGCAGGATCGAGACACATCTGTTTTCAACTTATGGACTGCGGGGCCCGCATAAGGCCCCGAATTTACATACATTCGTGGAAGTGTACATTGAACGGTTTCACATTAGCCCCGGTTGCTCGGCTCTCGGCATACAAACCATCACGGCCTGTCGAAGCACGCCGAGCGATCGCGATTTTACTTTGCTTTATTATTTAAAGAAGAGACCACAAGATACACGAGATACCAGCTGCGACCGGCGTGTCGAGATTTTTTCGTGCTCTACACGTCGACAATCCCTGGAGAACTACATGCTTTGAGGAATGCCACGAGGAAGCTTATGCCGATATAGAAGCTACTTTACATGATTGCTTCCAAATACAGATGCGTGGTTTATTATTAAAAAGTCGAAGAGGACGCGTCATGTAAGACAAGTTCAACGTGTGATAATACTTAAATGCAGTTGCAAATAGGAGGTACCCAGGCACCACTGAACGTGGAATATCCGTAAATTAATCGTGTATAAATGTTTATTGAACGTATGTAAGATATATAATAGATATCTATGAACTCTATTTTAGATACACTCAAAGGTTAGATGACCGGATATGGTACGTTATATATACATACATCGTAGATATCTACAATAGATGGTCTATAGATATTCATATGTATTTGTAAACAAAAATTAAATTCATAACACTTTATGAGCAGAGAGTCTGTTTGAGAATTTGTTCGATATACCTACACAGACAAATCCTGCTGTATTTGACACAGAAAAACCTTTTTGCAATTGTCGGGGTTTGAACCCGAGACAAACGGGTGGAAAGTAGGAACGCTAACCATGATGCTATCAAAGCCTTCGAAGGAACAGATTTTTTTAAGAATTATGAAGACCGTTCCGGTATTTCTCGATCGATACTAAAGATACTTATTGCATCTTGTTGTAAACTTATTCGTAAAAAAACTCGTAAGTGATTGTAAAATTAAGTCATTTAAAAAACTGTAACAGTATGTTATAAAATCATCTTATTTTTTAAAAGTGTATAATGAATGTATACCGATTCACTTTTAAGATACTAAACTCACAATTTTGGTACAACCTTATATCCTAAAAGTGCATGAATTTTATGAATATTATTTAAAGATATTTCATTTAAATGTGCGCAATTTTTTAGTGCAACTACATTCTTATAAGTCTGTGGAAGCTGAATATAAACAATCAATTTCACGTTTTCGAAAATTCAGATTTCTATACAGGTTATTTAGACTTCTATGGTATATGTACTGAAAATATAGGCACGAAAAAGATGTACATATATATATTCACGGGATATTTTTATTATGCATACCATAGATAATGTAAGTTTTCAATACTTATGTCTTAATTTGTACGTTCACTATAAGTATATTATATTTCATACGGTGCCTGGTAACACATCATAATTTACACAACGGTAAAACATCACGATGTAAGGTTACCAGCCAAAGAGGATGTAAATAAAAATTAAGAGTATGAACGAAATTAACAGTTTTATTAAGTAGGAATTTAGATATAAACATTAAGTATGTATGAAAAATGTTAGGTTACATGAGTTGTTTTTTTATTTTTCTAAACGTATTTTCAACGATGTTGATTAAATTTTGGTAGATGTTTATTAGGGCTATTATATATTTTGTATGCGTCCCGAAATAACTAGATATCTGTAGATCAATAGTGGACATAATTTTCATCTACAACAGACATAGGTATTTATATAAATCCTCTAGATATTTTTTTAGGTGGATAATAGACGATATACATTTTCTATACCTACAGACCTAATTTAAACGATTAATTTACGTATATTCCATTTCATGGGTTGCCTGGGTAACTGCTGGATTGAGCAAAGAGTGTCGGATCGAGTATTAACGTCAACTTCCACTCATAGAGAGCGAGGGAGGATGTAATAACAGCAATCTTTCGAGTAAAACTAATTTCTATTTCTTTCTCTACATTATTTCTACGTTAAATTATATTCAAACAAAGTTGTTTCTCTATGAATGTACCCTTGAATTATTGGCAGCATAACGTGTCAAACAAATTCTGAAAATTTCTTTAATATTATAAGTCATTCTTCCTTGTTTGTTAATTTGTTCGATTTATTTTTTAATGACGTTTTTAAAAAATCATGTTGAATGATTTCAGCCTTTCAGCAAGTATGACAGCTGGTGTAAAGAGAACACGTATACTCCCGTTCGACTTCCCTCATGTACATGTTACAAAAAGGAGCAGAACGTTTCGGGGCGTCAGTCGGGTTACATTGCAAGTTGTTTTGACGTTGCATTTGAAAAGTTATTTTTATCGGTCACAAGTTCCGTGCATTAGCATGAATTGTCATGTTTGAAAACTTACCGTCTCCTGCAATCTCGTATTCAACTCCACGACGGTTCTTTGCAGATCGGAGTTTTGCTGGCGCAGCAACGAGATCTGTAAACAAGAAATTAACTGCATGTGAGAGAAATGTTTTTCCAAAGAGTTATTTCGAGAAAAAGTCATTTTCCTCGTCTATAAACAAGAACTTGGTCAAGACAGCCCGTGAATGGCAAAACCTGTTCGGCATGCGCATTTGGAAAACTGAACGAGTTTTAACTTCCGTTCCCCTTAACGCCCCACGGAGAACCGAAAGAGTTGACAAAATGGACAAATCACAGGTAGAGATAAATAATAATGTTCGCGTCACTGGCTTAAATATTGGTATCTATAATCAAGAGGAAGTCCGGTGGAGTTCTGGGGCCCTGCGACGTGCGTTCTGTTTGCATGCCTTATCTGTTTGTTTAACGATAACCGGTCGTCCTCCACTTTACCGACCGATCTCTCGTTTTCACCCCTCGACGAAAGTACGACGACCGCCGTCTGTGACCTAAACCAACCCAAGCCATCCCAAACCCCCGCAGATCGTCCCTTGTGGTCAAATTTTTCTCCAAAAACTAAAGAATGTTTAATAGAAAACTACAAGATATTTCTAACCCCTTAATGATAGTTTTTACCTTAACGTTATTTTCCTTATTTTTTTAATTGAATAGCATGTATATTTCTTAAGTTTCTACCATTTCATGCTTCAAATAATTACCTGATAAGGTAGAAACAAGAATTCTGTATATAAATTGTTTAAATGAACCGAAACCTTTAAGACTGCCTATCAGTAAGCATGGCTCGAATTGACTGAAAGAACCGTTTTTTTACCTACCTTTCCAGTTTAATTTTATCCGTATCGTTAGTACGATAACGACTGGGTCTGTGATAATAAACCGGAAAACACAATGACCCACAATGCCATTATCTCTGTTCAAATTAACTCCCTTTGATATTACTTCCTTGTTAGAAACGGCAGGTGCAACCGCGTTTGTGCACGTCGATTAAAATAAAGAGAACTTTCTGTCGTAACAGTATTTATACCAGTTGATGTACATATACGTAATGTGAATAATGTTTGCAGATATACACTTTTGCTATTCAGGGTATGATACTTCGAACATTTTCAGCTATTATAACATATGAAGCAGGAATTGTTCGCTTCAACTGCAGTCAGAAATGAAACTGTTCGAGGTTCTTCCTTATCTTGTAAACAAATCTTATCGAAAGCTCAGGTGAGGGACGACGTTAACGCTAATCTCGTCTCGATATAGACAGTCCGCCATTAAAGTTTAAAACCAATTCGGTAAAGGCATGCTCTCTCAGAGTCCAAACTGTAAAGCGTACGTTCATAGAATATTCATTCACGATGAATCACGTCACAAAAATAGCTGCAGCTACTGTTGGTTTAAGTGGTATTTTCGCAAACGATGTTAATAGCTTTCATGTAACGGTCTTTATGTGTAATACGACGGTTATCATACGTAATTGTACGAGTCTATACTCTGGTAGATTGTAAGACTACTTTCGCTTGATTGCAACTCTCTTCTTCAAACACTTTTGCAATTGCTAAACTCGTAACTTATTTGCAAATACAAATGGTTTCCGAATACAATAAAAAACATTTGGGGAGTATAATTCGATAATATAATTGTTTATATGACCAGTGTATAATAACACTATTTATTGGTATTCCCTATGACATTATTCCCCCTACTCTACCTAATGACAGTATTCCTAAGCACTTAGTCTTCTTTCGTCATGGCTAGCAATTATATGTTACAGTGTTTCAAGGACACTTTTTTTACACTAGTACGTAAAAGACATGATATTTTACGGCAGTTACCGTTCATCATACATGTTTGAAGGCCGCAGTGCTTTGTAAAATACTTATAAACCGTATATGATATACAATAACTACAATATATTAACAAATTATAAAATGGAGTAATTACATAAACGTGAATAAGAAATTTCTGACGATTTTAGTTTGTACATTGCGTCTTCAATTTTCAATCTGTGTGGTATGAATAGAGAAAATAAATATTCACTCTACACCCTGTATATTTATAAATGAAACTTATGAGGAAGGTTGTGAAACTTGAGTAATGACTTATAGCTGATAAAAGAATAGCTTGTTTGGGCTTCATGTAGTTAGGGCTAATACAGAAAACACCATCTGTTAAAATATCTTTAAGCATACAGTTCTTTAATCAGAGAGCTTTTATCTGCACATATGTCATTTGTTCCACAAAAAGGGGTTAAGATTATAAGCCTTTTAAAGAAGCCTTTCTAGTAATGCAGATGATTTCATCCAAACAGTTATGTGATCACTTGATCTTTCAATCTTAGTTGTTAAATATACATTTCTGTGTTTAATATGTAAATANTTATATACCCAGGGTCCTTGCTCGTTTTTTTTAATTGAAATTAATTTTAAACAAATCACACTATTATCACATTGGCATGGTGCATTAGGTTCTACATTTCATGAACTTGTAACTAAACTATGGTACTTACTTCGGCATCTTTGGAATCAATTATTTCTTGAAGTTGGGTACATTTTTCACTCGCATCATTTGAATTCCTCGACCGTTCACCTAAAATTCAAAGTACCATATTTTTTTTGTAAAATAGTTTGAATTATACAATCTTAATAAAATTATGGAGTCAAAACTATTATTAGATAGCTAACAAGATCGTAACAATTATTTCTATTATAACAGAATAATCTTGTTTGATAGAATGTTAAAATTCCCGCGCGCACTCGTGACATAGCATCGCCACGTTGGTAAAACAGATCTCATTTGACAACCGTAAGTAACCTAACTTTGTAGCGGCAGGAAACACAGAATTGTTTCCTCAAATTTTAAGACAACAAAACAATACATTACCTATATCCTCGGAAATGCTTTCCGGAAGTATTTCCTTCGTAAAGTTAGTAATTTGTCCTTTTAAATTAGACAAGCTCGAGAGCCCATCTCCGAACCACGCCATTTTACACGTCGACACTCAATGTTAGAGGTGATTCACAAATATGGACTGAGAACAGTTTATCAGCATCACGAAAATGACATTTCCTTGTCAGATTGCACTTTTTAGCGACGTAGAAATCACAAAACTGTCAATAATGATATTATAGTGCTTTGAGAAATATACACACAATCCCATGGATCATGGCTGCCAACGAAGCAACGAGAACTTCCGATGCGCATCCCGATTCGAATTTTCCCTAGGTTAGGTACACTGTCATAATTTTTATTATTTCCTACTCTGCTACTCATTTATCGTGTAAATAGGTAATGCAACTATTGATTGATGTGACAGAATTCTTTTTACTTCTTTTGCAATGAAATATTTTGTAATTACAGAGAGAAGAGAAAGATACTAGAGATGAAGATACCTACAGTTTAAACTTTGTAATTTTCGGTCAAGTGCTGCCACCACGGCTGCTAACAGTACTCAGTGAATCAAAAAGCGAATGAGTTGATAACGTAGAGCTCTACACGTAAAGTATCTTCTACCAGCTTCTACTAACATGTACCGATAGACAATCGATGACATACTAAAACTTTCTGAGATACCGACTAGCGGTAATAAAATGTTATACAATTGTACGTGTGCTTTAATTTTTTCTACATCTTGCGCAAGCATTACTTTCCGTATAAATGGAAGCCTTCCATTACTGAAAAATCCAAGATACAACAATTAGTGACAAAAATTACGAAAATAAATTTTTGTAAATACAATGTACACGTTTGATTTTATTTAATCCATTTCCAGGATTTTTAAAAACCTCATAATTAGAAGATGTTAAACATTGTGGTTGATTGACTTTCTAAAGGGTACTACGATATAGGTACAATTATACATTTCATTATTTTAAGGGAAGGTAATTATAAGGAGTGATAGAACGCGCTGAAAAGGGCCAAGGATAAAATCATCCGCGTCAGGGGGATCCGAACGATGCCACGAAAACCGATCGTTGCGAGCACTTAAGAAATTCCAGCCAGCAAATCAGACGTTCGTAGGCCGAGATAAATACGCGGGAACGTACACGGGAATGATGCGTGACTACAAAAGAATCGGCACGAATATCGAAACCCCGAGCGATACACGAAAGATCGAAGGATAGCCTGCGGGGGCACTTAAAACATTCTACCGTCCAAACCAAACGTTTGTACCAAGAGATGAATATGCCGAGGCGTGCATAGGGGTGAAGCGTAACCACAAAAAAAATCAACACGAAAATCGAAACTCCGGTCAGACGAAAAGGGCCCCCGGGAGCACTTAACGAATTCTACAGACCAAGCCAGACATTTTTATGGATATCTTACAATGAAGAGAGTTCATCTGCAGTGACTAGACTGATTTCAGTTTCGAGCCATAAAGTACAGATGCGTACAGGATGGATCCGTGTTAGTTACACCAATATCGTGAGCAGACGCCAACACAGTGAGAAGCTAATCACGAAATGGGAACGGTATGAGACATTATATGAAACTGTTTTAAAATAATTTTCTTATAGATAAGACGTAACGTAACTCTCCCCGTAGACAGGATACATTGAATAGGGTACTCAGGAAGAACCGCTACGTTGTCAGGGACGCGCAAGACCTCGAAGGCATCCGTATCGGTAAAGCGGTCACGTAACCCTGAGAACTGTGAAATATTTTTTCAAGAAGGCGTCCCTTTTCGACTTGCGTCTATCGAGGCATTAGGTACTTACCTAGTGCTTGCCATGGGACTACGATCCTCCGAGGACGGCAAGTTTAGTGTTCGGAAGAGTGACGAACCTTTTCGCTATGCCGTGCTTACATCCAGCCCCGTATCTAACGTCGACGGGTCCTTACGCCGATTTCATTCAGCTCTCAACGAGGACTAACGCTAAGCAATGAAATTCTGTAATGGCCACTTGATTTAACGACCGAGTTAAGATAAACATCGAAAGGACTCAAATAAACTGAATAACATTCGCGACACCGTGTTTTGGGATGTAAGGAGAATTGACCAAGAATTTGAACCAAAAGAATCGTTCACCCGATGGTTACATCAAATTACGTGATCGCTTATATCGAAATACTGTATCATTTGCAAATGTTCGCAGATCGCGGTGGATGTCTTGAGATATTGCCTTGTTTTTCTGAATTTTCGGAAGCCGTTTCTACTTGTCTCCATTCAAAGGAAGAGGTCGTTGGGATGTTATCGCTCGTCGTATCGGCAAGACTTTATCTCTCGGTACCATTAGTTCCGCGTCTTCTCGATTCGTGGTAAGAAAGCAAAATCGCAAGGAAGATTTTACCCCTTGATCCACGGATAGCAGCTATGGGGGAGGGAACTACGTGACCGATGTTCGGAGATTTTTCAGCTCCAATTATTTTCCGGCACCTCTGCGGCCTTTTCCGGTTTCACCAGGACGAGTCTTGCAGAGGTTGAGTATTCAATTTGCCATAACATTAATTTATTTCATTTAACTAAATGAACGGTGCAATTCGAATCCGCTCGCGGTTGAATCGCCTAATTCTTCGCTTCCGTCCACCCTGCCGATTAGATGATTCATAGGTCCCCGGTGGCCGATCGGTTTAACAATTAGCTCAATTCACCCGGCTAGATTAATGGTTTCGTTCACGTGGACGCGCAGTCGAGCCAATTAAAGCTACGTGTTGCTCGAAAGCTCGGCTCGGTTCGGCGCCAAAGGGTTGGAACCGCTTCGCTCTAATCGGCCGCGAGCGCCCCGACGGGCAACGGCGGGTTCCGGCACTGGGCGCGCAATCGCGATCGACGGAGCGCGCGCTACGAGGAGCCCGCGTGAGCGAGCGAGACGGAGCGCGCGGCGAAGGAAAGGCAGAGAGAAGGGAAGGAACGGGAAGGAACGGGAAGGAACGGGAAGGAAAGGAAGGCGGACGAGGTAGAGCCGCGGCGTATCCGAATCCTCCGGTTGGCTCGGCTCAGTCCGCTCCGAGCCAAGCGGCTGCCCCGAAGTTGGCGTCGCTCGCTCCGCTCGCCTTGGCGCGCAGAGTCGCGTAGAGTCGCGCGGCGTACGAGGTACTCGCTCTCCCACGGGACGCCCAAGGCGCACATCGGCGGCGTTCCTCGTCGAGGCCCGATCGGCCCTGTCCCTTGGTCCGCGGGCGCCGCGCGCCTTCCCAGAAGTCGTCGCCGAGAGGAGCACCGACATGTCGAGGATCGCCGACCCCCTGGGACACCCCGGTCGCTGGTGACCGACCCGGAGGACCCTCGGCGGAATTCTCGAGCGCCGCGCCGGGCGATGACACATCGGGGAAGGATCTGTCTCGGGTGATCGATCGACCTTATCCGGGACCCTCGAAGAGGTTCGTATGTCCGATGCGTTCCCTTGTATCGCGCACGGGAGACCGCGCTAATGGCGATGATTAGCTCGAAGCGATATGTCTCTGCTAGTCATCGATCTGTCGATAATTGAGGTGGGAAGTGGTTCTGGATCCTGGAGATCGGTTTCGGCCGCTGAGTTCTTTCCTTTTCGGGACTGAGTGCTTTGCACTTCGCGGAGTGTGGGTTCGTTTGATCGCGATCTTAATAAATATTTATGCTGCCGTTGTCGATATCGCGGGAACGTCGGGCGAATTTACTTGAGAATTTTAGGGTGTACGAAGTTTTACTTTTCTTTCAAAAATGTTTAATAACCGAACGTTTGGAGAACTGCGGAAGATTAGTTGTAACGTTTATAGTTTTGTAGTTATAGGTTTCAATGGCGGTTTAAGTTTTGCGCACAGGGTTGGTCCGTGATTCGCGGGATTGCAGATCAATAATACGGAGATTCTGAGAAAAGTGCGCGGAAAACGGAATACGTTATCCAATAACTGTCGTGAAATTGCCTGCCTTAATTATCGACATCGAAGGCGTTCAATTAGCTTTACAATATGGCGAATTAACACTTAGTGCCTTAATTAATTCCGGATGAATAATTTTTCGCCGCTACAGAGAGGAAATTAATGCCAAGGGTTCGATATCTTCATATATCGATTTCTTAATTCTCCCTCGACCGGCTTAAGTAATTTTTTTTTATCCGACATGAAGGCGCATAAACCTTTACGGGATTTTAAAATTTATTTTTCTATAGGCGGTTGAAGATTTCGATTAATTCAGCGATAAATTTTCCTTAGCTCTAACTTAAAATGTCAAAATCTTCTTTCTCTTTATAATGAATATGACAATCTCTTATTGCAAACAGCGAATTATAGACGTCAAAATATTTGTACACATATTCATTAATCATTTAAACGATTATAAAATGTTTTTTGTAAATATTTACGGTCGACCGATTTACAAATAGGAGACAAAAAGAAGTCCGGAGATCATTTAAGTAGCAGAGTACTCAGATTCGTTTTAGAAACCAATGAATCGCCGTTCCGATTACGACCGATCATTTTCAAACGATACGACCAAAGCGTATCCCGCCGCTCTCGTAAATCCTCCAGCTGCCTTGCATTCATATGCATATTTGCAAATCGTACCCTTAAGCCAGTCCGTATTCACGAACGATCTACAGCATCGCAAAGTGCAGCGCAGAAATGCCCTCAACCGATGAAAATAATTAATCAGTTTTTATCACCTGCCAGAGATAATAGAAGAGAGCATAAGGTGTTTTTATCTGTTTTTAGACATCTACTTCGTCGTGATGTTTGAGTTAAAAAGGAATTAATCATTGTCAAGGGCGAATAATCGAAATGAAGAGCATTAAGATGATGTTATGAGGAATGAAGAAACCTGTTATGAGGAATACAAGAATGTGATAAACTTTGGTTAAATTTGATAAAAAATTGTTTCTACCTATAATTTTTGTTTCAACTATTTGAAAATACTTTCTTTTACGAATCTCCTGTAATGAATTTGTATATTAGCAAAGAAACGGGAACAGGAAATGTAAATATACTTTTTTTAATAAGACGGATCTAGGTGAATATTTTATGGAATTATAGATTTCTGTAATCTTGGTCGTTAAAATGTAATCGGTGTGATTCCGGTCTTTGCGCATCAACACTAAGATGATGCGGCAAACTCTGTGCCAGGATCTTGTCAGGTTCTTCTCGTCATTTTGTCTTATATTACTGCATGCGCATTTAGTTACCGTTTTATATTCTCTGTATCTTTACAGCTGTGCAATTAGCATTCGAGCCATCGTTTGATTGCCATTTCGTAACACTGATTTACTAGTCACTGCAGCGTGAAATTACTAATCTACCAATGTAGTTGGAATAGCATATCTAAATTCGGGGTGGGCACGTTTGCCGGTAAAATATTCGCTGATAAACGTTTTGCTATCATGAACAGCAATACGACAAATCCCGCAAAACCGGCACGATGGGAAAAATAACAATTTAGACAGTTATCAGACATTCGGTTTTTTCTGGATTTCCGGTTTTACTGGATTCACCGGTAATCTCGCGCTCGGCAAATTGTTTCACGGAGAAAAGTATTCATCCCTAATATGGGATCAAGAACAAAAATGACGTCATTTGCAGGTCATTTACGTACGGAATATCACATGTAAAATTACTGCCATAAATTAATGCGCAAGAAAAGACATTAATAAAATTAAAATGTAGGCAGATAATATTTTCTGCGCAAATAATGATTATTTAAAGTAAGTTTCAACTCGACCTAAAGTGTCCTTGACTTCGCAAAGAAAAAAGTAATGCAAGACTTTAATGTCACATTACAAGAGGGGTATACAAAAATTTAGTTAATTCACGTTTTGCCTTGCTTTAGCGGCGCATAAAGTGTCTTAGGAATCCCTCGACATGAGTACATAAATGTAAATAAACAAAATGAAGTCTTTAAAGGAACCCATGTCGTTTATGAGACACTATTTGACGGTGCTATTACGGCTATCATTTTCAATCGGGAGAGTCTTAGTACTCTTCACTTGCTTCATAAATCTCTTTTTCATTCGTATACATAATATTCCCTAATAGGTTCCTTAAGTTGAGTAAATTCGCAATTTCTTATTTAAGGAGAATATGCGATAAACGAGAATAATTCATTCTTTTGCCACACATCAACGATAGTTCGGGAGATATGAATGGAAACCAATTTCGAATTTGACTTGGATATTTATTGGCTCTACTCGAGATATTCCTTCGTTAATGGGAGTTTAAGGCTTGAATGAAATAGGACACGGAATCGTGTCAACATAAATGGTTAACATGCAGAAGGACAACATACCCAAAAACATGTTTTTTTTTCACGCTTCAAAACTTCGGATGTCGATTCTTCTTAACATGTTCCGTGCCACGCCGTGTACCAGCTGACTTTACCGCGTACCACGGTGATACACGTGGAACGGAACGTGTTAAGTTTAATACCGGGGTTCTTCGAGAATATAATGTATTTCAGGCTATCGAAACATTTCCATGCAATTCCAATAATGGATCTGTGATAGCCGGACTTTTCAATTGCAATGCATATAAATAAATAAATAAGGCTTAAGTACCGTCACGTTGAAACTAAGATCCGCATCCCATTTGTCTTTTTAGAGATGTCTTCTGGTCGTGAGACCAGAGTCCCACGCATCACAAGAAGGTTCCGTATACCGGAATAGCAATTAAGAGACACACGGTTTGCCATTCGTAGAAATGTTATTGATTTCACGCCGTTAATTTACGGTTAGAATCAGCGATTACAGTTGCGCGAATGTAAAATTCCAATTTCTCAGACGAATGGAACTTCGAATTTTTACATTTGGTGTTCCTTCGTTTGCACATCTCTGACACCCTCGCACAATCTCCGATTGTCTCGGGTTAAATTATAATGCAAATTATTATATCGTGGGATTCTTTTTCGGCGTAATCGTTCTTTTTCAAGTCAGCTTCGAGGAGAGGAAGTAAAAAATCTTAAGTAAGACATCTCCCAATTCTGACAGTGTGCGCGCAACACCTGCAGCGTTGAAAAGACGTTTTTCTTTTCTCTTCTCGAATATAAAATGGAAGTTCCGTGTCGCCACTTTCATTAACGTAGGCTCGCCAAGGAAGAGGGAAGAAACCGGAAAGGGAGCACGAGTTCGGGCTGGGCGGCAATTGGCCAAAAATCTGGGCAGTCCGGAGTAACGGGCGTCACAGAGTGATTTCTTCGGTTGTCGAAATCGGAGGTGATTCCGCTAGAAGCGCGGGCTATTCAAAACTCCTCCGGAGAATGCAAAGCGCGAGCCATTTATTTCGCCAGTGATTCGAGGGACGTGGAAACATTCTTTCCCGACTTGATATATTGCGAGGTGGACAATGTCGCGCACGCGACTTTTTACTCCCACTGACGGCCTGATCGACAGCGTTGCTAAGCAAATAGCCGATGAACAAGGGGGAGAATACCTTCGCCGTTATCCTTTTTCAACAGTTTGCCGCTGTACGACGAGCACATACGTGTAGAAAAAAATGTAACGATTCGCCCGAAGGCGTTCTGGGCCCTTGGTCGATTTAAAAAATGTTAAAGGAATTTGTTGTCGTGCAACTTTTTCGAATATTGATTTCTTATTATTTTTCGAAGTCAAACAGTTTGATATTGGGTTATTAATTAAGTCTTACTAAAGTCAATTGAGTCTAATATATTTTTTTTACTTTGTTTTCTTTATGGGGTCGTTCTTTTAGATATTTTTCTTCAATTTATCGTTTCAGGAGTTTGTGTTCGGCGAGGTATCTGTTTATTAGTAACCACATAATTACCCACCTCTACGCCTAAAAAAGTTGATATCGAGCACTTAATTAATTTGATTGAAATCATTGAAATTTAACATATATTTTTGGTTCACTTTTTCCACGGGTTGGCTCTTTCAGTAATTTTTTTCTTTATTTTACCCGGAGTTTAGAAGTCCATGTCCAACAGGGCGTTTATTTGCCAGCAACCGAATAATTGACTGCCACTAGGTAGCCGTTCGGTTTCCTTTATTCGAGAAGACATAGATGCAAATGCACACCCCTGTACGAGAGGAGAGCGGGAGAACGTATTCCGCGGATATAATCCGGGCTTCGGTTATGGGTTTAAGTGACACGTATTTACGATGCAAGTGAAGATAATAGGATGCGGAGAGGCAGACGTTTATTGCATTGTACGAGACTTTGAATTATTACGAAATCGTTTTGGTAATGCCTAATACCATCATGGTTAACGGAGCCGGCCGTGTTAATTACTCCCCCGTTGTTTATTGCTTCTCGAGGAAATCGAAGCTCCGTGACCGCGAACGCTGCCCTACAGAGTGGAATCTTCGCGGAGTGGACTCGGCTACATAATTTAGAAACACCGAGTAACTTATCATTCACTCTTATTACTTTGAGCACAAGTATTACTCGCGTGCACTCCGCCTTGAAATAATTTACAACTCTCGGCATCGAGAATAATGGTACCATTCTTACGGTGGGGCCTAAATCGCGTGTTACCGCTCAATCGCCGGGGACTATTTGGCACTTTTTCTCCCTTTCTTTTATTTCCGTTAATTGTACCAGTCCACTGCCGTGCAGTAATGTTTGATATATTGTCGCCAAACAAGTTCGTAGTTTCAATGATGACGGAACGGCGAGTCGTGCGTTCGCACGCGACACGCGTGCCTCGCGTGTCAACGAGGACGGATCGAAAGTAATTAGCAGGGTCAATGGAATCGCTCTCGAAGCGCAAATTCCCTGGGAATTCGCGCCCCCCGATGCGAATTCCGGGCACGTATGGCCCGAAAGAACTCAAAGAGGATAACCGCGAGGAAGTCGCTTTTTACGCGGATTGCCGCGGACGCGGCGAGCGCGACTCGTTTTCGACCGTTCGCTAATCAGCGCCCGACAAATTTATTTCATCCTCGCGAGGCGTTATCGGCTGCTCGTACTTCCTACTTGCATTTATTTTTATTTGATTTTTTCTTTTTCAAAGATTTTACGAGCACCGTCCGGCTACTCGTCTTTACCGTTACAAGGTGTCGACTTCGGTTAAAACTCGCCTTACTCGCGCATTTCGCTCTGCTTGCACTCCCATGACGTTTAATCAAAATTGATTTTTCTGTATTTTTCTACATAATGTCGGCTACTGCTGGGGACACCAACTACGGTAGACGAGTCGATTTATCTGGAATAAGCTTCGATAAAATTGCGTAAAATGTCCACTCTGGCTTCTGTCACGGAAAATGTCCTTTGAACCCGATTCCATTAAATTCCGACTCAACGGTAGGTCCGTTTGACGCAATTAAATCTCATCGAAGCAGATGGGTATCGGCTAAATGACATATTTGATTAAACCCGATTGACCCGTTTCGACGGTATTTGGCGACTGAAATTATTCAATCGGTTTGAATTCAATTTATTGAGGTAAATAACGGGAGAGATCCGTATCAACTTTTGTTTGCGGTTAAATAGAGACTTTGAAAAGCGAGTTTCGATCCTTCTTGGCCGACTCGAAGTTGATTCGACGAGAAAAATCTGGGAGCTCTAAGTGGATCATTTTTCTCGGCAAACCTGCGGCGTCCCGCAAAGTCGCTCTCGACCGTTTCCTCGGTTGACAACTTTACGCCACCGGTTCACAAGGGGGATTTAAGGCCGTCGCGAAGTCCCGGGAAATTAATGCCGGGGCGATTCCATCGTGCCCGCTATTTAATTTGGATCCTTCCGCGCTGACACGCGAGGTGAGCATGTCGCATGCAAAACTCGCGTCACCATAGGTTAATGAATTACGGCCGGTCGTGAAACACCTTCCGTGAAAGCAATTAAAGCCCGTTCTTTCATTATCCTTGGCGCGATTTTAGCTGACGCCGTTTGGAGCCTTACCGAACGAGCTGCTCGTTCGGGATATGAGCTTCCCTCGTTCGGTACCGTTAGATTATCGAGCAGTTCGATCGGCGACCGCAAGATTAATCGGTCTCGATTTGACGCCTCGGTTTTGTGCCGCAAACCAGGGGGCAAAGCCATTCGATCCGTGCCTTCGAGAGTACTTTTATTGGGAGAGTATTTTTAATTGCGAGGTATGTAGACTGTATGCCGTACCACCAGATAGCGGGGGATAAGAGATCGTTCTACTGGAACGCGAGATAGTCAAAGGAGTATTCGAAAAATCTCACTTTACGCTACACGTGTATACGTGACGTCGGGAATGCACCACGTCGAAATATAGCTACGTACTGGCTTCACGGTAAATAAAGTATAAAACCCATTACAAAATTACGAAACGTAGCTGGAATTTATACCGCACTCGGCCCGATTCCCATATCGCGATACCCATATAGTTATCAAGAATGTCCAACTCCACTTCGCAAGATTGCGTCCCGTCCGATCGAAACGAATATGCCTGGGTGGGGGTGTAATACATTAAGATCTCGTGGATCTTTGAGGCGAGAGCTCGAGATTCTTTTTGGTGATCGGGTCACGCAATTGCGCGACATATGCCGCAAAGGAGTCGCTTTTCGTCTAACCTGTCGTTTCGGATCATATTTGAACCTCGTTTCTTAAATTGAGGATCGAACTTAGAGGATCAAGATATATCGAAACATCCCAAAATTTCCAGTTGACGTAAAATAAACCCTAAGGCTCCTCCTTGTACCTCACTAGTAGCGCTAGAAGACGTCTTTTAACGCTGAAAGTGAGGTATGAGTATGGATTTGAACAAATTTGTTGCAAAATTACAAGAATTTCTGGTTTCTTGTCACGTTACCACCCTTTATAATTGCCATACATGCGATTTTTAAAGCTCGTGATTATTTGTTCCCAATCTCGGGTGCACCCGGCGGAAGTACGTATGGAAAATCGGAAAATCATTTGGACATTCACGACGAGAACGCGATTCTTTGACGGTATCGGGCAGGATTCGCAATTGCGGAATGTGTACCACAAACAAGCCATATTCCGTTCAACCTGTTCCTCTGGTGGGCGTATTTGAAGCTCGCCTTAAATTGAGTACTGGATGTAGAACATTAAGAAATGTCGAAAAATCGCAAAATTTGCGGTAAAAATGGAATAAATCCTAAGTAAATTTATCTGAAAATTACGGAACGATGATCATCCCCATATAGCTAAGTATAAAAAAAAAACCCTACCCCTGATCACGTTATCACCCCTTATTACCTTTATTACCCTCAAATTCGTGATTTAAAAAATTAAGAGCGTCCGCCTCCATCTGGCAGTTCATACTTTTTAATTCCAAACGTCGAGTATCCGGTCAGAGATGCTTTTACGAGAAGTTCTTTCTAATTTTCGAGGTGAGAACGTGACTCGTTGGCGATACCGGATAGCCCGCACAATCGCGTAGCTCGTACCACGAAGAGTCGCGTATGGTGCGACTCGTCCCTTCCTGTGGGCGCGTTGGAAGCGTTCGAAGCTCGTCCCTTAAGCGCTTCGAGGTCGCCCCACGTCGTGCCGGACGATTCAGCCTTTCTCTCGCGGCTTCGACTTCTCACGTCCCGGGGTATATATCGAGCGCAAAGGCACATACGCGCGCCTTTAACGGGTCCCTAGGCGTATATGCTCGCGCCTTAACGGTAGCCCGTTACGACTCCGTAGGACACTGATTGGATTACTGGCGTTCCGACGGGTTTCAGGATGAGCGGAGGCGGCAGCCGAGGGGGCAGCTTCTGACCGCGCCTCCGCGGAGGGACGCCCTCGGGAAACGGGGACCGAAACCCAGGGGGGACCCCAAAGGGAGCAATGGTCGTCGAATGGCTGTGTCCGGGACTCAGGCCCACGGGTAGACGTCGTCCTCGACTACTGCGCTGCAAGGTGATCCTCCTCGACGAGCACGAGCTACTGCAGGACGTCTTGGTAAGTCTCGTCTCCTCCTTTTCCTTTCCGTTGTTTTCTTTCGTTCTCTGTCCGCTTCGACTCGCCGGACTCCGCGAGTCCGTCGAAGCTACTGGAGAGAAGTTGGTATTACTCCATGCCGGTGCAACAGACGTAGGTACTCAGGGACTATTCACTCGGAAATCAGTGAAAGCGATTTCCTTCTTTGAGAACCGACTGTCTTTGATTTCATATGATAAACAACAATGAGATTCGGTAACAAGTGACGTTCGACTTTAAAATTGTGAGAATGTGTCGGTGATTTCCAACGATTTCCAGTGATTTCTGGTGATTTTTGCTTACGATTAGCAGCTGATTTCCACGTGATTTCCAGCATGACAGTCCATGACTTCCTGAGTGAATAACCCCTCGGTAGGTACACTCGATACCGCGTTACGTTTGCTCCTTACTTCTTCGTTACATTTTCTGTTATTATTAAATAGAGGATGTAAAAGCGGCAATCGGGGTACTTGAATTTCGTCGCGTCAGCGTACGTGTTTTTGCAAATTGTATGTTTTTCAATATTCAGTAGCACGTACGGTCGCGGTACTCTGGAACCCGAGCAAGAGAAACGGTGCTCTTAAAATAATGTTTCGGTTATTTTTACTTGACGCGCCTGATTAAAAGATCTCTAGTTATCGTTAATGAGAAAGATTAATACGACTAGAAAATTCTGATTACCGAAACCTGATCGAATATATGGTTACCTTACTCGGATTCCTAAACTACTAGATAAATTTCCAGTGGAGAACTCTTGTTCGTCCACCCAGACATTCTCATTGGATTTTCCAGAAAAGGTATTAACTCAACCAGATAATATTTCACTGGAAATATCCAGGACGTTTAACTAGAAAAATAGTAAGAGCACGTTAAACCACCTAATCCAGTTAAAATAACCGGAATTCTGGTTCTTTTAACCGGACTCACTTTTTTAAGTGCAGCTAGATTTTGCGTCAATTATTTGATAAGTGTTCCGAGCTGATTAGCATATGACGCTCGTTACGGAGTTCCATGGGTTGTCACATATGGTAAATTGAAGCCCATCTACCGAGCCGACTTATTCCTTCGGTCCCAGGTTACGTACTTTGATATATGCGATTAATGATGCATGTCGATGGCGATTGGTAACGGGCGTACTAATTGTAATTCGGCTCTTCCGTAAGCAAATGCCTGCGCTGAGATTCCCATTATGTCTGCGCGAAGCCCTTTACTCGCGTTCTCTCTGGCACTACGTGGGAGCGCGCGAGCGTGTCTATTTGATAATAAGCACCGTGCGGTAATCTGCCGCAGTCGCGACGCGTAATGGGCACCCTGTTAATTGTGGATCTGCCCCGAGGACGAGGCCGTTCGCTAGGTGGTCCGTCGAGGCGCCTTGCCTGCGCCTACGTAGCCTTCCTCTCGAATTTCTTCGGGTAATGTCGAATCGCGACTCATTCATCGACTTCCTCGATTTAGCGATAGGTTCTGATTAAATTACGGTCAATAGAGAAATATGTATATGGAATAAATTTCTGGTAGAATTTTACTATGTATTACGCCGTCCCGATCCGTCATTTCGATGGAAAAGTTGCAGCGATGTCGCGCCGATAGTACTTCGGACAAGGAGAGGTCGTATTAAAGCGGTTTAGGGATTTTCATGAGTTTTGTACAGGTTAATCTAGAGCCAAAATAAGGAGACACGCGTCCGAGCATTATTTCAATGGGACATATTTTTCGAGGTATCAGTATTTAAAATGTTGTAGATATCTAAACGTGTCGAATATATTTTAAGGGTAAACCAGCAGACAAAAGTTACAGCTAGTAAAGTAGGTAGAGCTTCTACGGCGTGCATGCTAAATCGGGTATTTGCTTTTCGTTAACATATACGGCGACTCGGCAACATTCGAATACGCTAATGTTAAGTTATTGTGGAATGTTTAAGTGCCAAAAATCTGTTAATATTTATTTTTGATGATCGTTGGAAGGAAGTTGGAGAAAAGGTACCTGATCGAACACAGGATCTAGCAAATACCATCAGATACCATCCATTGCAACTGACGCTCGTGTCTTCTGGTTCACCTTTAACATGTTGACTGCCACGCGCATTTTATTTGACTGCTATGTCACCCGAATATGGCTGACGTGGCGGTTAACGTGTTAAAGTACATTCGAAACATTTAGATATCTGAGAAATTTTAAATGGCGATAACTCGAAAAATAAAAGACCCATTTGAATGCGTGTCCGATACGTGTCTACTTGATTTGGCTTTAGATTTACCTGCATAAAGCTCCTTAAAATCAACAACTCGATTGATGTACCCTCTCCTTGTGAGCAACTTCTTGGCTGCCGAGCTGCCCAACGTGTGAGATATGGTTTGCCGGCCGTGGCCTCTTCCCGAGAGAAAAATACGACTGTTGGATCGTAATAACACCGCAATATCGCCCTTACCTCTGGAGATTTTGCTCGTTTCTTTTTTTCTTTCGTGGAAATATACCTTCGGTAGGACTTTGTCTTCTTCGTAATATTCCGCGTAAACGGACCGGAGCTCGAACTGGGGGGTACGTTTTATGAGGCTGGCTCGACCGCTTTGTATCCTCGTTGTTAATTGCGAGCGTTTGACGCCGTGTTTCCGCTCTTTTTTTATTGTTATTCTTAATGATTAGATTACTTTTATGATGTCATATTTTGGTCCATAAAAATGTTACCGAGGGATTCTATTTGGCATTCAAGTATTGGAGATTGTAGCAATTGATGAAATTTCAGGCGAACAGAGAAATGAGACAGTTACGATGTGATTTCAAGCAGAGTTACCTGAGTATAACGTGTAGCCCGGCTGTCCAACGTGAGATATGGGCGTCGGTACTCGACCGAACAAGCCGCCCATTCGGACTGCAGGATTGTAATAACCTCGCATTACCGTTTTGAACCGCTTAAAGGTAAATTTCTCTTCTGAACGAAGTTCTTGGAAAATTATTTCCTCGTCGAGATACGAGCTTGGCTTAAATAGTACTTACATTTTGGATGGAAATGACCGTGGAGAGGATAAAGAAGAATTTCTTTAAGATTTACTGATAATGCAGATATACAGACAGAGCCTCATTTATACATCTTGTCACCTGAGACAGAAGCTCAAATTTGCGTCCCGATTGGATAAATATTTTTCTGATGGTTAGACAAATAAAACAATATAAAAAGGATAACATTACATGTATTGAACTTAAAAATACAACATTGATTTCCTAGTTTTAAATTTCCATATGTTCGATGTTTAAAACTGAATTTTTCTTTCTTTCAGCGAAGTAAATTCATTCTTGCGTCGTAATTGATAATCTTAGACGAAACTTGTTCAGTTGATGTTATTATCATAATTGGTAGGTTTTCTCGTGCTAATGGTGAATGCCAATAATTTTCAATGTTTTTAAATTTGCTGAAATTCCTTTCTCCAGATGCAAGAGAAACAGGAATTATTAGGAATAATTTTGATGCCATTTTCAAATTTGGATAGGACTTTACTAATTCATAAAGTATTTTCATAAAGTATTTTCTAAAAAATCTCAGAAACTGCAGTATTATTTGACAATATTTATTACTTTAATATGCATCTTAAAACTTGCCATTTCTCCAGAAATTTTATCAAGGTTTAAATCATCGTTACGTTACAAAACTAAGTCAACCGTGAATTTTTGTAATTCTGGAACACTTACAGACGTGAATTTGTTGCCTGACTAAAAAATTTAAATTTGTTTCAAGGCGTAATAGACGAATGAGAGAACGAGAATGTGAGATTTATGCGCCCCCTCGTACTTTGAACTCGAGGCAAGGGCAACGTTCGCCTCACCCTTAATCCGGCTTTGCCTACAGATGTATACATATAACATAAATGTGAGATGCAACAACGAGAAAACCGATTTCCAGCTTCCGACTTCTCGACCTGAAATGCTCAATGGGAATTAGATTAGCCTCGCTCTCTCTGGTTTCCAATCCGTTCTCCTGGGGTCCCGGTACCATCCATCCAGATGTGATTTTACACATATTTTGCATGAAAGTATAATGCATACTGCATGCGCTGCGCTTTGCAAGTGTCCACATTCAAGGAATCGACAAGTCATACGCGTGAGGGAATTGCGATCGGTTAACTGATTCTTTTTTTCTGATACGTTTCCCTTCATACGATAATTGTTAATTCCTGTCGAGCTAGCAAGCATTCCGACGCGCCTCCACATCCGTGAGTTACGGTGAAACGTTCCAAGAACATTACTGTCCGTGTTCTTCCGTAGACTGATATGCGATATTGAGGCGAAGCTGCTGCCTTACACGTAGGCAGCCTCATTTTCATGAGGGCCGGCCATTAAGCTCACGCGATTTTCGCGCGTTATTCCGTTGAAGGGGTTTTCTGGGCTGTCAATCATGTTAACGCTAAGTGATGGGTTAGGAAGAACAGCAGAGGTATTGACCGCACCCCAGACCGCGCCTCGTCTCAAACTGTCATGGAACAGTTATCGAACTGTTTTACGAAGACGGAAACTAAACGATTTCTTTTTAAGTTCAAGAATCCGCGTTTTCATCTTTTCAGAGACTTCACCCTGTAGCGTATTTCGTTTGCACTAACAGCTTTTAAATATCAAAGTAACGTGTCGGTTTCTAAACGCCTAAATAATGTACAGTGTCTCGTATCGATTAATTAATCCCTCAAGGGGAGAAAGAGGGCGGGATTTTTAACTTAAAGTTCCTTTGTCACTTTTGGTTTTAATTACTATTTACCGAGTTATTAACAATTAAAATTGGCAAAAGAGAGTACGCAGGGCTGTTATACACAGTGGGGACCTCGCACTTGCAGTATGCTTCTTCGGTAAAAATTTTATTTTAATTTGTTGAAACTCAATAATTCAATTAAATTCATTAAAAATCGCGCTAACGTCTTAATAAAAAATACTACATATTCCTCGAGCGTCGACGCGCCCGATTTCGGCGGCACAGCTCTTCGCGGTGGTTCGATTGCGCCGAGTTTGATCAACCAATCGCCGAATCTCGATCATGCGATCGGAATTTTTTTCTATATATATATATCTTCTTTATCTTTATATATATATATATATATATAGACACGAAAACAGCGCTTTAGTAAATGGAGAAATTAAAAATAAAATAAAATGAATAAATGAATGGAAAATTAAATTTTAGTCGGGGGAATATATGGCATGCGCGAGGGGCCCCACGACGTGTTGCACCGCTGCGTACCGCGGCCACACATCGTCTCGTTGACCACATTTAATTGTTAGTAACTCGGTAAATAATAGTCTGAGCCAAAAGTTGAAAAGGAGTTTATAGTTCAAAATTCCGTTCTCTTTATCCACCTGAAAGATTAATCAATACGAGACACTCTAAACAGGGAGAAAGAACTTCAAATATCCACTTTTTTTTCAGATTTTACCTCGTCCTTTATAAGAAATTGGGTTGAAGAAGAGGTCGAGGAAGAACATTGGGTATCGAATTTTCTTCGGGTTTTAAGTATTCGTTTCTCAGAAATCGGGCTAAAGGAGCCATTACGATCTAGGAACATATAATCCACCAGCGCGAACGCGATTCGGGCGACAGTCCTTCCACAGTGGAAAAGAAAACAAGGCGCGTTAGCGTGGGTAATCCGCGTCGGTGCTCGGGAAGGCGCTTTGGCGGGCGAACTCGCGAAATGGCATTAATTAATTCCAATTGCGGCACTGCTGGCGGCTTCCCCGGCCTGCTATCTATTACCGGGGTCCTCTCTTTGGAAAAGCTAGCACGCAAGGACGAACCTCGACGGCACGACGCGGGAAGCGTCCTTCCTCCGGAGAAACGGCTCTCCCCATCCTGCCAGGAATCCCCGGCAACCCGGTTGTATATCGCTGGCACCGTTGCGAGTTATAATTTTGTGGATTAATAATATTTAGTCTCCGGAGGGGCCTCTCGAGACAACGGAGAGCGAGCAGCCGGGCCGAGGCGAATTCGCCCTGGGGCCATGGTGAGCTATGGAGGGTCGGTCGCGTCCGGTCGAGCCGAGCCGCGCCGAGTCGAGCCGGGCCGGGTCGGGCCGGGCGGATCCCTCGTGGACCCGCGAGCGACCCGCACACCACCGCGTTCGCCGGATGCCGGCGCAACCTCGCTCGCTCTGCTCTGTTATTAGGCGATACACCAAAATTGGTGGCCCCCACGGCGTCGTGCTAATTTACGCGCCTTTGAGAGACCTCCGAGCGGCCACGGCGGTACGGCACTGTCGCGCTTCGACCGCTTCGACCCCTCCGACCGCTCCGACCGCTCCGGCTCCTCTCTGGCTCCTCTCCGCACTGCGCGGGGGTGCTGCGCTATGCGCGTACACCCCTGATCACGTGGTCCGATAGGCGCACTCAGGAAATCGTAGGATGTGCGAGTACGCGCGGGATCATCCGTATCCCCCATCCCGTGTTATTACCGTAAGAGGGAATATCTCTTTCGGAGCAACTTTGAATTGGTACGCATTTAGTGCCTTTGGAGACCTCCGGGATGTAATCACTGACTTCCTTTCGGGCCCAATTGCAGGGTAGGTCGCGACAAAGTACGCTGGGTTGTTCTTGTCAACTCGACCGGCCGTTTACGCCGTTGCTTTCTTTTTATATCTCGGGCGGACTTCGATGGTATGATATAATTTCGCGTCGGCCGAGCACGTATATGCATATACCCCATCGGAGTAGAACCGTTAATAACTCGATCGTAATGACGGATTTCAGTCGCGCAATTTTTTTCACAATTAACTGAAGTGTTTTCCTTGTTAATTATTTACTTCACATCCGAGGTAATTGGATGCAGCTCCGATTTCAATGTTTCATTCAATTATATCGACGTACCGATCCTCCCCTTCTGTGGGAGGGGCATGGTCCTGATTTCGTGTCATCTATTTCTGAAAATATTTTACCCGATGTTCGGTAGGTAATGAGATTAGATTGGCAAGCCGTACGTGTCATAAAAGTAATCTCGTTATTTTTCGATCACTTCTGGCAAATGAAGAGGGCTTGGCGAGATTCTTAACACTTTACCGACCGGCGAATGTGGAAGTAAATGGCGATCACGGGCATCGCAAAACGGATTAAAAGGCTTCCGGTCGGTAAAGTGTTAATATTCCGCATCATTAATTCTCTCGCTTAGTTTTGAATAATTCAAGTATCTTGCGTTGGTGCCTACATCTCGTACGGCGATACATGATGCGGCATCGAAATCATTTAATGACATTTCCAAGCGTCTCAGGAATCCATACAGATATCCGTATCAGTAGCATGTAAAAGCCCACACATCTGGAAATCAACTCTGTACTCTTTTGTTGTCCGTAATGACCTTCACATTTACCGTCAAACGAGGACTTAATTACAAGTCGCGTGAATCTTGAGCTCAGTACATGTAGAAAAAAAGTTGGTTGACCGACCAAAATCGTTTGATTTGCTAAAACCTTTTGATTAAATGAACTGAATTTCAATTCACTTAACTAAAGTAGTTTGCTTCATCCAACTAAAGTGTTTCGATCAAACCGTTTTGTTAATTTTATGGAATATTTTAATTGAACGTATCAAATTACATTAATATTTGGCTTGTTCTACTACAATACTTTATGTAACCAATCGAAAGTTATTAACCAAAGAATTATGTCATGTCCCTCAAATTGTTGTTCTTCTAATAATTATATTTTATGATTAAACCAACAACAATTATACAGATTTAGCCAGATATTTTTCAGCGTCTACCAATTGGAGAAACAAAAATAAAGCAACCTTTCTAATTCACGTTTCATTAATTCGGATACATTATCAGGGCAATATCGTGACTCGGGTCAGTTTGGGCATTGAAGGTTGCAGGATTATGCATATAACTGCAAGCTTCAGCGAGGGCAGGAAATCGGGGTGATGCGTTTCCTCGGATTATCAATCCGGTTGAGTAATAGCCCCGGGAGTAATTATTACGGATTATTCATCGGCGGACAGGAAGAGGGATCGGCGAGGGCCTCAGGAATCGCTCTTCTCCGGCGACGATTAGCGATCCGCGATGCGTGTCCGAGTTCGTATTAGCTCTCGACATCGATACCGGTATTCCGCGGCTCGTATCCGCGATTTTATTCCGCGACGCGGAACCAGTTTCGCGCAATCGCTCTAAGTGGAGAAAAAGGATCCGGGATGAGTCGAGATAATGCGGCCGGACGAGGGCGATCCTTTCCGACAGAACCAGATAGACCGGCGACCGTCTCTCCTCGTTTTGGCCCCGCGACTTCCGGGGATCGATTTGTTTCTCGCACTACGAGAAAACAACCGGATTATGTCGGATCGACAACCTTCGGCATTGCGGCCCTCTCAAGCCGTCAACGTTTCCGCAAAATGCGAAGCTTCCGCCTCGATAAAATCGCGACCGAGTCTCTAAAAAAAAAAAAAACTGTTCGCGCAAACGGAAACCTTCGAACGTTATCGATAGGTTCGCTTGCGTAAAGAGAGAGACAGGCTTTATCGTCGTGATTGATTAATCGTCGCCTATTTTGCTGTATTATATCCGATCCGTGCAGGATCCAGATGCCGACTTATGAGTAGAGGACTCGGCGTTTAATTGTCGGCCCTCGTTCCGACCACGTCGGCAGGACGCGAAAGAGATATTCAAATCGCCGGTGTTGAAGGTACTTAAGTTGATACTCGACGACAGGAATTCGCCTGCAATAGATTATTTTTTTATTAAGTTCTGCATACGTTATAGTCTGCTCCAACTGGAGGTCGTTGATGGCCTTGATCAATGGTCCCAGGAGACCCGTTTTCAAGGCTGTTTGTTATGTCTTGGTGTTGTTTCCCTACCGGACCGTCGAGCATTGTACCAAAGTAGTCGACTCGACGGCAAAATCGCTCTCTGCCTTATCCGAGGCATTATCCGTTCATTGCCTTCCATTAATCTCTTTTCATCCCCCACGATGCTTCTTCGGTCTCGCGACTGAGATTCTCTCGTATCTCCGTTTTCACGGGTTCAAGGGAAAGCGCTCCTAGAGGGGAAATCCGCTCTCATTCATTGAGATCTTCATTATCAAGCCCAGCTTTCGTGAGTTTCGTCAATACGTGGATTAACTAGGGTCGAGATATTCTTAGCGTCCCGTTTTCTAGATTCGGGACACTCGCGCAGAACGCTCAACTTCCGGCAACTCAACTGGGTACATCTTATAAGGTTCGTCCGGGGAATCGCTTAATCTGGCGCAATCGAGGTTACGTTCCTTCCCTCCTTTTTCTCGGCGGATCTTTTCACCCCCGCGATGCCTTCTTCGAGTCCGCCGGCGAGGCAACGTCCGCACGCATTCCTCGAAATTTCCACCGTTAGCGGGCTCGGTTCTTGCGAGTCCTTGCAATTACGCCAGCTCCTTTCTTTCCTGACGTGCATAGAGCCCAAGGGCCGAGCCCTCGGCGAAGAAATGAGTGGGAGAGAGAGAAGAGGGGCTTTAGGGGTATCGGGCTCGGGCTTTTTAAATGGGTCGATTAGTCGAGACTCCTCGGTCGGGCTACAGGGTTTATTATCTCCTTGGCGGAGAGAACGGTGCTTCTTAGGAAGACGTTAAGATCCCTCTCGTCGCTGCCGCCTCTCCTTCCTTGGCGGACAATCGATAAGCGGCTGGAACACTTAGGCACTCTCGATTCCCACAACAAACATCGCTGGGGGCTGAGTAGTGCGAGAGAGCAATGCCTAAATAAATGGTTGCGCGTTGGGGTGGAAGGATGAAAACTGAAAAAAACTACTGAAATCGTTCGGTGCACGCAACCTAAAGATGATTACCTACCTACCTATCTACCTACCTACCTTCCTGCCTTTCTGCCTGCCTACCAGAGCGGGCCTACGGCCGGACCCAATGGGGCCCCTGAGGCCACCGCGGCTCTAAGTTGCCCCGCACTTTTATTACGGTCCTTGCTGCGTCTCGGTTTTAATTCTTACCCGGTACTCCGACGACAGAGAGATCGAGGGAGTACCGATCGGATACCGAAGGTCAGCGTCTTGTGCGCACTGTGCATCGCGACTTTGTACCGGGCCCTTTTGCCGGTGAACGGATGCTGCGAAAGGTAATTACCTTGCACTTTTATTACGCTCCTCGCTGTGACTCGTTTTTCATTCTTATACGGTATTCCGACGACAGAGGGTTCGAGTTTTCGAGACCCGAATCGAAATTTTAGGCCTTCTTTACGCCTGCGTAACTCAAGTAAGGTCTCTTTTGGTCCTTTTTCGCTCTTTTAGTCCTCCTTTCGACCTTTTACCTTCTAGTTTAATCAAATTAAGTCCTACTTTAGACCTACAAAGTAGAAGAAATCGAAATATCTGCCACTTTTAACATCTGAAGTAGGACCTTATGGAAATGGGTGTTATTCCCACCGTTTATGTGTTTCGCCACGAGTCTGCTTGTGGACTTGTCAGTAAGGCTTATCAGGCAGACCCTGCCTTAGACACTGAAAAATCTCTCCTAAGCGGGAACCCGGGAGACTTCGCGGGTTCGAATTCCGCTTAGGAGAGATTTTACAGTGTCTCACTACAAGCGGTGAGCCTACTGCTAGGCTATCGAAGGCCTGTGGAGAAGTGAGAACTTCTAGTACATATATTTTATAATCGCCAAAGACCTCAAACATATGAAAGTCTATCTTATCAATACCTATTTAAGACTTGTAATTGATGATCCTAAGTAGGATCAAAATTTTTATTCGGGCGGTACTTTTGACGGTAGAAGGATCAAAAGAGTAAGTATCCATCGCATACCGAGGGTCCACGGTCTTACGCTCTCTGCGCATTGCGGTATGGAATCCGACTTTTCTACCGATGATCGGATGCTGCAAAAATTAATTAGCCTGCACTAAACGTTTATTATGTTCCTCTCTGCACTTTTTTTAATGCTTACCCGCTAAGCCGGATTTCCGTTTACAGAGAGATCGAGGGAGTACCCTTTCTGGTACCGACGATCTACGGTTTTTTGCACTCTGCTCATCGCGAGTTTGTATTCGACTCATCTGCAAATGAACGGATGCTGCTAAAATGAATTACCCAGCATTTTTATACGATCCTCTCTGCGTCCCCTTTTTAATCTTTATGGGTACTTCTGATGACAGAGGGATCGAGGGAGTACTCATCGGGTATTGAGGACTCACGTTTTTGTACCCTTCATGTATCGCGACCTTATGCGATGCATCTTCTGCCGATGAACGGATGTTGTAAAAATGAATTACCCTACACTTTTAATACGATCCTCTCGGCAGCTCTTTTTTAATCCTTGCCGGTACTTCCGACGATAGAGGGATCGAGGGAGTACTCATCGGGTTTCAAGGCTTGCGTTCTTGCACCCTCCATGCATTACTACCTTGTACCCGGCTCTTGAGCCGATGAACAGATGCTGCATAAATGAGCGAGCAATAAGTGGATCCAAACCACTTTGTCTTGTTACCTTGGTTCCATGGTTGCACACGTTGGGACTTTTGCTTTTTACAGGATGTGGCTTAAGCTGCTAGTCTACTTTGGTCTTAATCCACCCAACTCCTGGACCGTAAAATATGCGTTTCTAAGATCAGCAGGCTCTAAGTGATTCTTAATCCTTTGCGCGTTACTCGTATCGAGGGATTACTCACACAGGAAATCTTGGATTTTAATGCCCGAAATCACGTGAAAATTAGCTGGAACTCTCAAGCAGATATCACTGGAAATCGTTGGAAATTACTGTAACATTTCCACAATTTTAAACCCGAACGTTGTTTGTTACCGAATCACGTAGTTGTTTATCATATGAAATCAAAGGCAGTTGGTTCTCTAAGAAGGAAATCATTTGCATTGGTTTCCGAGTAAATAGCCCCTCGATTCGTATCTCTATCTTCGTACAGTTTCCGTTCCTGGTGGCAGATCGGTGGGATGGAAAATCAGCATGTCGCACTAAATTAATATCGAACGGGCCTTTGATAAGCACCAGTCTTCCGTAGTCCAATAATTACGTGCTCTTCGTTAATCGAGTAACGTCGTTGAACGCACCGCGCTCTTACTAAACGAAGGCGGGACTCGGAGCAGGAAGAGAGGGTTGCAATAACCGATGGTTCTTCTTTTTCGCCGGACACGGCGACAGTGCTGTGCCTCACTGGTCAGACTCGTCCCCGTCCATGCGAGAGTATACATTATTGGTTAAGGCTGTTAGTCTAGCTCGGCTCTACTCTTCTATCTTATCGCATTCCACCTCTTACATAGACGGGAGCGCCCTTGACTGTGCGACGCACATTTGCGCGTAATGCAGAAATTGCTGTTCGCGGTGCCATCCGTCGGGAATTTAGAACTAATTTCAGCCTATATTTTACGCACTTTTTCGCCTTGTTAGTTACTCCGCGCTTTCATTACGTTCATGGCTGTGCTTTGCTTTTCATTCCTTATCCGTTACGCTCGACGACACGGGCCTCGGGAGGATGGAGTAATAGATGCCAGGGATGGAAAAAAGAGCGACCACCTCTCGTAAATGTGGATATCGCGTATGTGTCAAACGCAATGCGTGCGAACGGGTGAGTAAAATTTTTTTTTTAAACAACCTCAGGTCAAAAAATGCTCAAAATTCGATAAGTTTTATCCTTGACTTGATTTTAATAAATTCAATCGTTTTAGCAAAATCGACGACGGTTCGATTGAACACAAAAATCTGCTTTTTACGGTGACGCAAAACCCTTAGAATCAGTTGATTCGAATAAGTACTTTTTAAAATTAAATAACAGTTGTATAGTTTAGCCTAAATTTTGTTTCGAAACCAAAATTTTTGTAGTTTTACGACATTTCTTAGATCCTTACGAGTCATGTACTACAATTTCAGTCAGGTTCATGAAATACTTTTAAAAGAAAAGTTTTATTTGAATCGACTGGTTTGAAGGTTTCACTTTATCTTAATTAAACGTACAAATGGCTACGTACGAGTGATATTAGATAAAGCTACGTTCCGTTGCTTGTTCATTGCGTTCCATTTCGTGCACGGTAGCGGCTACTCTTGGCTGAACGGCATGATACCTATGCGTGGTACAAAAATAGCTGTTCGTGCCATCGCATGCTAGAAACTGAGAATTCAATCTCATAATTTACACCTCCTCTTCCTCTTGTCAGAATCTTCGTAAACTGCTAAGGGCCCTGATAACCTCGCCTTTACGCAACGCTAGAACCGCTATAACATGCTTACTTCTCTCAAAATGCAAATCCAGCTTTCCCCAACGGTAGACGAAGCACGTCTTCTTCATCAGACGAGTAAATGTACCATCGTGTTGTTTGTCTTCTCTATTAAACCTTCATCTCCGGTCTCTCAGATATCCTGCATATGCGGGCGGAAATTTTCTTTACTCATGAAAGATTATAATTTGGATACGATCATTTAATTCCATACTCCTAAAAATTAAAGGAGTCGTTACATCTTTTTTAAACAGTGCTTGTACGTTTGTATCATTTTGAAACTCTACATGTCGAATTAAGTAACGAAATCATTATTTTCCCTGTTGTTCTGTGACACTAAAAAGCTCGCGATTGTCGATCAATACCTGAGGGTCGTAAATACTCGGGCTGGGGAAGACGGGCTCAATTAGTGTTCTGCTGAAGGAGGACTTAACCGCCAGCAGATAGTTTCGCGTGTGAGTAAAGTTACTCCGGATTTCGATAACAAATAATAAACTATATGTTTCATTCGGTACAGTGAAGAACGCGCGATTTTATGAAGGTGGTTAGTTGACTCGGCAACTGTTGACTGGATTCGCGTTGACTTGGCAACGAACGAATTTAATGTTCAATTGACTCGGTAACTAGAACGAATTTACGTTGACTCGGCAACGTTTTTGAGAGAGACCCGAGTTGTCTCGGCAACTATCGGTTGTAATCTGATTTTTACAAATCAGAGTGCATAGTTCTCTCTCCAACTCGGTGGAAGGAGGAAGTCAGACTTGAGTCGAGCATTCTCATTGGCAGGGAAAATTCTCGAAGGTTCAGGGTTCCCGCCCTCGCAGGCCCTCACGAAACGGCCGGTCACGTAGCCGCGGATTCGCGGAGAAAACCCTTGAGCGATGTCTGGCCGCCAGAGGCGGACTTCGGAATTTTTGAAAGTTAAAAAATGTATTCGCCAGACGTCGTCGCGTGCCTTCGACGAAAACCTTCGAAAAAAGACCCTTTGAGAATGCCCGTACTCATGTTCATTGCCCTCCTTTTCGTGGGTTGCTCGGGCCCTTCGGTACGCGTGGGAAGGACTTCAAGTTTTCCATGGGCCTTGACTTGAGCGGTTAAAAAATATTAATTTTATACTAATAATTAACACGGATGGGCTATCGACGCTCCACCTGTTACACTCTCGAGATGTCTCACGGGGTAAACTTTCTTGGGATACAAATGATCAAATATTTCCTCGCCGATCTAAAACCTCTGAAAAAAGTGTTGTTGCATTTTTAAGCCTTGTTCCTTAATTTCATAGCGTTCTTGGTGGGTCTTGAGGTTACTATTTTATTTATCAGTCTGGCGTCCCGAGCCTCGTTACCGCGTAGGAAGTTCCCAAGTTGATGATGGTGTATCTAACATCTCCGTTGAATCTTATGTCCCAAGCTTAGTCATTTATCGTCTAACTTTTCACTTAAATTCTTTAAATGTATCACTGCAAATCCACCGGGCACTGAAAGCGTGGGCGAAACAGGGTTGCGACACGATGATAAAAGGGGTTACTTTAATGAACCTTTACTCTAGATCGGTTCTATATCGACGCCATTCACTTAGCTTTCAGAACACGTGGTTATTGTAATTTTTCACTTTTTTTTTAGACGATCAGGTTTAATCGATAAGATCTGTTAACCGATCTCTAGATTTCTTCGACCAACTGGTCTGGTAAGCCGACACGGTTACTGCATTGATTTTGATTTCTTTTAAGCTCATTGTTTGTAGTGGCTTCGAGGGGAAATCAGTATCTTAATTTCGCATTGCATCTTTTGCATCGTGTCGGTAGCTTGCAGTGGTCAGCGCGATGAGCCGTGCATTCGCGACTCTGACCGCCAATCCGGATCAAATTCGCTTTATTTTCTGTGTCTTGTGTCCACGTCACATGGTAACGTAGTCATTATGCTGATTATAAGATGAAAGTAGACCAGGTATAAAAGAATGTTCAAATACAACAAGCGTTGATATCGAGAATGAGAGGGTACCTGATCAGATGGCGATATTCAAAAAAATTAAACCATGAATGCAAAATTAAAGAAAAATCAGTCCACATTAGTCATGCGTGCATGTGGCAGGAACATGCATTGTATATAGGAAATATTTGAATAAGTGGATACCAAGGTACTTTCGGAGTCTGTCCGGTGACTCATTCACGGGTAGAGAACAATTGTTAAGGAAAGTAAAACCGGTTCCCTCGTCAAATAAGAAGTACACATGTGATCAATTTTCACTGCTTCCTAAAGCCGTCTAAAAATAATTAAACGGTAGAGTATAATGACTTACGTGACTTATAAAAACCGAACATCAATTGTACGTGTGTGATCTCGATTTGTTAAACCAAAGGTCTGTTCTAAGGTCGGATTAAATTTTTCTATCATCGATGAATTTGAATTCTAGATACATATACTTCTCGCGACCGTTCTGCACAAAATTGTTAAATAAATGGACGGCCGACAGTGGGATGTTTTAAAGCCGCTCGAGAAATTTCGTAAACAGGTTTTTCGTTGTTTCCGAATAATTGAATTTTAAAACAGGCAATGCACGACGCGTTGTGATGTGCGCGAGGAGGCATCTCCGGGTCTCTCCAAGAAGGGAAACGTCCATCCAGGGCTGAGATGCGTCCCTCGACGAAGCGACGCCCGTTGCCTTCTCACCTGCAGATAAATCACGAAAATAATGCCAACATACCTTTTACTACATCCTCAATCACGAAAAAGTGCGTCCTTCGAGGTGCCCTCGAAGCGAAATCGCGGCTTACGTTCGATCTCCGTATACGGTACAGAAGTCACGCATCTGCAGAACGTAATTGTATATACCGACTTAACGCACGCAGAATACTTTCGTTCGCCAAAATATTTCGCGCGACTTTACAGGTATTTAGACTCTACACAACTCAATATCATCTCCATGCTCGACATTAATTTCAGGGAGTTTTAATACATTAGCAAGAATTCTATTTCAAGCTATCAGTCCCCAAACGCAACCAGATCTTCCATTCTGAATTTCCCCATCAGCCCAATTCTTTTATATTGCCAAGTTTATTCACCTCTTGCTACATATTCCTCGTGAAAGGAAGATCGGATTCAGAGCGCAGTTCAAATTTGAGCCGACACAATACCTCGGCACCAACCCGTGGGATCCTTCGTTCTTTTTTTATATCGACGAAGAGCGGACCACTCGACGTCTCTAACCGACGGCAAAGGGTTAAGAGCGGTGGAGCCGATCGAGCGGTCGTCCAACTTTGCCTAGTTCCGCGATTACTCGGTCAATCTCATTACGAGTCCGAGCATATTTCGTGCACCAGGCTCGGCTCGGGGGTCCGAAGATCCTCGGCTCGCACTTTTCCGTGTACAATGCCCTTTGGCGCGGCGGCACACGAAAGGGCAGTGACATCGTCCCGAGGACTGGCCGGCACTGGTCAGTCCCCGATTCGGCCCTTGGGCCTGATTTATGCGCATTTACGTGTATTTGAGCGCATCTACGTGTATTTGCCCGCATTTACGTACCTGCGTTGCGCTCGCTTACGTGCACTTAGGTAGGTTCGTGTCGGTGGAGCCCGTGGCGTATTCCCTGGGCAGTTGGATCCCGTCTACAGGCCTCGGGCCCGCGACTTTGGGAATTGGTATTCCCGGTTAGGTATGAGTCGGCGGCATCGGTATGTGGACATTATACCCTTTGTATGCCGATGTGACACGCCTCCGTCACGTTTGCGGGCATGCTACGAGGTCGATAAGAGTGGCGACGCCACGGGCTACCGAGAGCGGGACGCGTGTGGATGCCATACGTAAGGACCTCCGCTCGTGCAGCGTGTAGCCGGTTCCCTGTCAACTCGCACACGAACTTCTGGAAATTGACCTCGCGGCTTCTTCTACGCTTCTTTGTTCCCTAGACCTGATCGCCGTTGGACACCGATTCCTCTCGCTTTCGCGGATTTTTATTCGCTTAGCTTTTCGTGGACCTCGCCGGGACAACGGTGTCCTCGACTCGGCAAAAACTAACGTTTTTAGATCCTGTACGAGGGAGTACTCATTCAGGAAATCACGGATTTTAACGCTTGAAAGCATGTGGAAATCATCTGGAAATTGCAAGCAGGAATAACTGAAAATTGTTGGAAATCACCGATACACTGTCGCAATTTTAAGGCCGCCCGTTACTTGTTACCGAATCGCATTGTTGTTTATTTTATGAAATCAAAGGCAATCGGTTCTCAAAGAAGGAAATCTTTTTCACTGATTTCCGAGTGAACAGTCCCTCAATTTCGTGTTTCTTAGACTCTCGATCCTCAAATCGGTAATCTAAGCAACGAAGAACCTGTGTCCAGAAAGAAATTCGCACGGATTTTTCTATTAAGGTGATACGAAAGTGACAACTGCGGTTTAATCGTTTATGGAATTTTTCTTCGAATTAGGCGAATTGGATCGTTTGATATGTTACCGTGTGGATGTAAATGCCCTGAGGAAACTCCAGACACCCATGGAATCCGATTTCTTTAACTTGATTATAGACTTTTTAAAAAAAAAGAATGTAATTTTAGGAGGGTCAGGACCTTCATTAAGGCTTCTACATTCATGTGGTAGAAGTTGAAACAACTCGATACACCCAGTTCGGAGAAGAATTTCATAAACGATTGACCCCTCGGATGCCACTTCCAAATCACCTGAACGTTTCTATTAAATATCTCAGTTTTTCAAAGCAACGATATGAAGGTACATCGCTTACGATTTCTTATCGCTTCTCCTGTGCGTTACTGTCGCTGAATAAATCATCGTCGAGATAGGCTCGGAGAGATAGAATTTGTGGAATAAAGACGCCGTGTCCGATGAGTGTTGACGGTGTGAAGGAAAAAAAGCCAAAAGAGAGGCTAGACTCCGGGCGACTTAAGGTGGAATCGGTTATACGTGCGTACGTATTCCCGGCGCTGGTACCTACGTTTGAGAATACATTATGTAAGTAAGAGGCTAAAAAGTCCGCCTTCTCCTCCCGCGAGCGACGTCCCTCCGCGCCCCCGGTCCTCTTCCACGCTCGGCTCGGCTCGGCGGCCACACCGACGCCCGCAGCTCCACGGGGCATGGACCTCCGTGTGGGCCTCCGTGTGGGCCTCCGTGTGGACCTCCGTGTGGACCTCCGTCCGTGTACTCGTGTACACCCGAGGACGTACGTCCGCGGTACGTGCTCGCCCGCGCCGCGGCCGAAGTACGGAGCGCCCGCCGAGCGGAACCGCCGGATCTCTGATTCCGATCGAGCATCCCGGACTTACGAAAGACCTTCTCCGGAGGAATCATTTCCACTCCCGATCTCCGCATTCCCGTCCTCGAAACTCCTCCTCTCGAGACCTGCAATTGAGACTTTTTATTTTCATTTACATTTTTGGGAATATCGCATGGCGCTTGATTACATCATTACGATGTTACGAGAATGGCATCCGAGGAGTTTATCGTTTATGAAGGTTTCCTGGGAATCGAGGGTATTGAATTGTTTGGCATTTTACCACGTGGGTATGGAGGCTATAAGAAAGGTCCCGACACCCTTCAAATTTCGTGTTTTTTTTTTAATCAAAAATTGAAAAATGTTTAGAAACAAACTTAAGGGAACCGAAATTTCATGAGTGTCGGGACCTTTCTTAAGGTCTGCATATTCATGAGATGAAGTTTGAAACGATTCGGTACCCCCAGTTCGGAGAAAAGTTTTCGAAAGGAGATCCCTCGGATGCCATTTTAATATCATCTTAATATATCGGAAGTTGAGTTGAGGGCTTCTCGTATAACGGTAGAAAATTTAACATGGCATCCTATTTTCGCAATTTGATTTGCTAATTCTTACCATTATGCTTACGATTATTGTTACGCAATGTATTTTTGATGACGTTTACCTGAGTAGCTATCCAGAGATCTCTAGTCGGTCTCAGCGTTTATCGATATGTCTTAATTTTTATCAACGAATTCAGATTGACGTCTGATTAGTGAACGACAAACGATTCAATTTTTAAAAATGATGTATGAGTCATTTTATTTCGATCTCGACCGCTCTCTCGTCAATTGCCGGACGTTGACGTCTCTTAACTTATTCGCTGCTCCGACCAGAGGCCGCCTTATTAAGAAAACCACGTGGCAGTCCGTATTACTCACCTCCCTTGAATTCGCTTCAAACGACTATATTTGCGACCGCGTGCTGTTCTTGGACAGGTATACGAGACAGCGGTATCAATGCGCGAGTATTATATCATTTGCTTAACTTTCGCTAACAACGAATCAGATTGGTTCCATTCGATATATCTTCCATCGCCCACTTCCTCGCAAGGAAGAACTTGCTTGGGGCGAAGGCGATGATTTATTTAGAAAAGAGCAAATATGAAATTATTCATTAAACAGCGTTACCTTCACACCTTTATCAGTTAACTGTCTAATTAGTTTAACCGTTTATTAAATAAAATAATAAAGCGGTGCGTGGCTACCCCGCGTGTTGGAAGTGAAACTCTCAAGTTAAAAAGAATTACTGGATGTTAGTAATTCTCTTCCGTTATTATTTCACGAATTGCCCTTAGACATTCGGTAATTGTTTCGGGCATACTTTCTTTTGGTTTTTATTTGTATTATTTTTATTTCACGTAAAATGTTAGTAATTAACTGGTGGAATAACTCACTAGCAAAAACGAAAGTATTGACGCAAATTGTCTCAGTGCAAACACAAAAAGATGAGTGTAAATAGGAGTGATATGTAAGAGTATAAAATTTACGAAAATTGTGCCAATACTAAAACACAAAAATGAATACAAATAGTAATTAATGGAGAAATAGAAACAGAAAATAAGAGCGAGAGTTTGATCTTCTGGGAAGAACCGCTGTTAACGTTGCACATAGAATTACATGGTGGGAAATGTTGAACGGTTTAAATAATAACTTGCTATTAATTTGTATAGAACTATTCTCTCCCTTTAAAACAATTCATTGTTTAATTTTGCAATTCTTTGAGTCGTGAACAATTCAGGCATATGCGGATTATGGATTTTTCTTTACGCTCGCACACGGATTTTTGCGAGCTGGAACCCCATATGCATTCTGACCAAAGACGTAATTCTCCGTTAAAAATATACGAAAAAGCGTATCACTCTTCGAAGCGAGTCTATTCCGTAACATACGAATTTACACCTACGACCGTCTCATAAGAAGTTTCACATGAAAAATCGTGCGTGAGTCACGTTTTGACGACGATTTCGCGTAAAATTCCTCTTGTAGGGACTCTTTTGGCTCTTGTTCCCTCCTAGAGGCTTCGAAGAAGAAGTCTCGAAGCGAGCGAAAAGGTGTCGTACTCGGAGGTAAAAGTCAGGTGTGCGAGGATAGATTCCGAGGGTAGATAGGCTCAACGCCCGTAATAAATTTCAAGACCGATCCACATGTAGCCCCACGGCCAGAGCTTTTTCATCTTCCCGGTCTCTGGCCCGCCGACCCTCGAAGAAAAACCGCGAGAAATCAGCGAACCGTCGAAGGGGCGGATCGGTCCGATCGGTTACTTGGAGTTTACGTTTCTAGTTGCGGTACAATAATCCTCGTCGTTAATCACTGCGTCCCGAGAACGGCGAGCGGCGAAGTTGCCGTTGGTCCGCTTCGTGCGAACCGGGGTGCGATACGGCCGTATGACTCACGGAAATGGGTACACCTCTCTCGCCATTTTCTATCCAGTTTTAATAGATAAACTCGCTGCGTCTACGAGCGAGGATCCATAATTTCGACGATCTGATCGCGCAAGCCTTGCCCAAGTGGTCGGAGCTTTCGACGCAGCCCGGTCCATTGTTTTCATAGTTTCCACCGACTAACAAACGAGTAACAAACTGGAGCCAGAGAGCTGAAATCACGACGGAATTAGATCTTGAACTCTACCATTAATTACGCAGCGAACGACGGTAAGGATGCTACAACAGGGTCGTCCGAGGGGCCTCAGTTATGAGACTTTTCTCCAAAGTGGGGGTACCGAATCGTCTGAAATCTTACCACGTGAATACAGAGGCCCTACCAAGGTCCCGATGCCTATGAAATTTCATTCCTTACACAAAAACAAAAAATATTTATAATTAAATTTAAAGAAATGAATTTCCATGAGTATCAGGACCTTTCTTACGGACTCCATATTTACGTGGCAAAATTTCAAGCGATTTGGTACACTCAGTTGGAGAATAGTTTCATAAATGAGACTGCTCGGTCTGCACTTTAACGTTATTTTAAGATCGAATTACAATCATTTGAGAAAAAATCAGAAAAATTTGGAGCACCGCATCCTGAAAGAACCTTTCTTACGACTATAAGTGCAAATGGTGGAAATCGTAAATTATTACCATTGTTCAGGGTTAACCGAAGCCTCCTCGTCGGATATCGAAGCTTAGAAATACACATTACGCGTCTAGTTATAAAGCTGAAGACTTATCGGTCGTTCCGCGTGTCCTTAATTATACTCATCTCGAGTCTGTGCGGTCGAGAACCGAGTATTCGCCGATTTCGCGACCGCAAAGGGTTGGACTTCCATACGAATGGGTACACGGGCTAATTATGCTGAAGTCTTCTTGTCCTCCGTTTCGTCTCGGTCGGTATGAAAAGTTGACCGAATCGTCGCCGCTTTCTCCGCGGCCCGTCGGCCGTTCGCAAGGGCAGGAAGAGAGAAGTCTTCGCGTTTCCTTTCCGGCCCGCGGAAGGAGGTCGTTAAAGGAAGCAATTACCGGATCGTCCCTGGCGTACCGAAAAGAGCCTTAGTAACGAGGAAGGTCACTTAAAACGGAGCCGTAGGCCGTCATCGGGAGCTAATTACCCGGGGCGCGTAAAGGCGGAGGTGAAGTCGCGCTCCTACCCGTTTCCGCGCGTTGGTTATTTGTATCGCGCGCACCCCGTGAACAGTGCGCGTCCCATGTACGTCGCATTATGCGTCCACTAGTTCTCGGATTGCCGGGTTCCCGCGTTCCCGCGAATCGTTCCCTTCCCCGGACACGCACGGTCCCCCGTTAGGTTCCCATGGGGGTAACAAACGGGCTTCACGGTTCGCCAAGACCGAGTGAGAATCGGAAGTCGCCGATTACGATCTCGGCAGGGGTAGTGAACTGATTCGAACCCTGAACTCGTGCACTTGGAAATTAGGGAAGTCGACGAAAGGTAGTCCTTCGGAAAACTTAAGATCACGGGGTACTTTGGAGCTCGTTTAAGGGGGTTAGTAGGTTCTGAAATGCATTTTAAAGTGATTTTAAAAGAGAACGAAAGGATATAGAACATACATAATTGCTTACAGGTTGTTTCATTTCATGTTTTAACCCTTTTGTTACGAGCTCCGACTATAGTCGGCATTCGAGCGACGACCTGTGTGTACGATAGCTGACTCTAGACGGCATCCGCGCGACGACCAGTGTGTACCAGCGCCGACTATAATCGGCACCCATGTGACGACCTTTGTGTACGAGTACCGACTTTAGTCTGTAACAAATTCTGCCATATCTGTAGAGTATCTTTTGATCGTATTGATCTGTATTGGATGAATCATGCTAACAGTACATTTTGAACATACGTAACACATTTTGGCCATCGAGACGAGACGAGAAGACCAGCTATTGGGACAACTTTAATTTCTTAAAAGTTTAAGGTTAGACTATTATTTGGAAATTTAACAATGGAATAATACGACAAAACAGGTGTTATTTAACACTTAGAAAAGTGTACATAGAAAAGGATGTTAAGAAGGCGTTATTCAGGTGGAAGACGTAAGTTCGAACACCGAATATTGTCGACATTCAATGTAAACACTTTCGGCGCAGTGTCGCCTTCAGTGGTGGTTGTCTGGTGGAGCGGACTGCCGTAATGAAAGGGTTAAGGAGAATTGAAGATGAACAGGGTTTTAAAAAGTTGAAAAATGACGGTCAGTCGGAGACTGAAAGTATCTGATTTTTTGTTCACGGTGTACATTTCGGAAGAACGGGAAGTCTCAAAAAAAAAGTTAACGTGGTTTTGGGATCAAGAAAAAATTGTTTAAGATCCGATAGTACAGATTTTTAATAAAATATTTTCTACAAAATGTTGACAGGTAAGGTGGCAAAAGGCAATAAAAAAGTAATTTCTATCGTCTTATTTTGCGAGATTCTGAATCAATTGTTCATCGAGAAACTGTGGCATTAGTTTTTAAATAATCATTTACGTCCTGAAAGAGAAATCAGAAACTTTCAGCCTACGCAAGTCCGCCATTTAGAAGCATTTGAAAACTGTATTATCTTAAAGTCCCCGTAAAACATCAAGTAAAATAGTCCCGTAAGCAAATATTCCCTACACCTCATTACGCTCTTTTAAACTCACTTTGAGTAAAACGCAATTCACAAGTTACTCACCCATTTAAGAGGCAACGAGCATCGCGACAAACGTCAGGATCAAGTCGAAATGGAATCTGAAAGTCAATTATGATCTCGACCCTCTAACTTAGGAACCGAGATCTCGGGATCTCGATCTCGGAAACCTAGGAATTCAAGATCTCGGAAAGCTAATCGGCTAATTTGAGACTATCGCTTGGCACATCGGTGATTATCCAGAGAGCAAGGAGCACCATCCGAGAGGAAGAGATCCGCACCTTAAAGTGGGCGCGGACTTCCACTCCGGGGTGCGATTACCTCTATCGGTAGCCAAAGTACGCCCACTTATCGCTCCTCGCGATCTTGCCGATCATCGGATCGATCCCGGTCGCCGATCGGCTTCAATCGGCGCCAATCCCTTAAGACGTAAGACGGGTGCCAGTGCGCACCTGTTCGCCCCAACACAGACGTTACCGACGTTTTGCCTCCTTTTTGCAGAGCTCCAATCTGGGCCAGGAACTTCTCGACAGGGTCTTCAGGCATCTCAATCTCTTGGAGACCGCGTACTTTGGACTGCGATATCTCGACCACGAGAATCAGACGGTGAGTGATGCCGACCAGGATTTTCACTATTTCCGAATCGTTTGTGGTTTCGGAATTCATATCCTAAATCGCAGTAAGATGGACGCATCGCCATTTGTCTTCTTTTTATCTAGAAATATTTTAATCAAGGGAGCTCATATTGGCAGAGGAAAAATACCCGTTTTTCTGATAAGGTCAAGAAGAAATAAAATACATGTTAATACAGTTTCAGGGTGTTATTAACTATACTTCTGAGAGCATATTATTATTTTTTCAGAAAGTAATGAAAATGATAATTTTTGAGCAGGCACTCGGCATGATTATTCTTCTAAACTCTCAATACATTGGAGTGTTTTATCTGCCTGAAAACATATGACAAACAAGGACGTACAACAAAAAATACAGTTCTTTACAACGTGTCATAGGTCAATAATATTTTTATATAAAATGATAAATAATTGTATCAGCAGGTACCTGTGTGCAAAATGGTTAGTTTAAGCCCCGTTAATAGATATGAGCCCTCTTACTTTCAAACGTGACGTTTCGACCAGGATTACCAGAAAATCTGTTCCCATTTATTTGCGAAGAAGTGCCAGTACTAACTCACCTGAACGATACGAAGGTTTGATCGCCGACGCCCATTCATTTGGTGAAATACACGAGTAACCGTGTCGTCCCATGATGTATCAGCCGGGGGGTAAACGGGAGTGAAATTATTATCAAGGGGAAATGTCTTACCCTCGTAATTTCCGGTTTGCCCGAGGGTCGAGTCGTTATGGCGAATGTCCGAATCGACCGGAAGTTCGAAACGAATCGCAAATAATCCTTGAATATCCATCCCCAGCAATGGCTGGATCCCAGCAAGAAGATCGGCAAGCAGCTCAAAGTCCAGAAGGGAGACCCCAGTCCGGACACTCACACCCTGTACTTTGGAGTCAAGTTCTACGCAGCCGACCCCTGCAAACTCATCGAAGAGATTACGAGGTAAGAAGGTTTATGGTTACCCGCGAGCAATGTAGAGAATTTGATACATTACGAGAAATTATTACAATCAATTTACCGCGGCCCGCTGGAAGCGGTTCCTCTCTGCGGCAGGTACCTCTATAAAACGTCGAGATTTAAAAACAATCCTACGGTAAATCTTACAAGACGGCGCCGTGTAACCGTTTCCTGCACGTAACGCTGGGAACTAATTCATGAATCCCGGAGCCTAATAAATTTGTATCCTTTATTACAAAGCGGTATCGCGCCACAGGTAGGTAAGTAATAAATTGACAAGGGAACTGCCGACACCGCGCGCGCGTTGATATCACGGTTCACGCCTGTCCGTACTATCCGCGTAAACTTAGCGTGAAATTACAGCCGACATCACTTACCGCTATCGGTCCATTGGACAATTAAGTATCCCTATTTTGTATCAAGTTGACCGCATATCCAGGAGTAAGCAAATGCACATAAACGAAACCGTGTAACCCGACTCCCTCCGAAGAATCCGCGTTCCCGACGTAGACGCCCTCCTAGAAGCTCCTTCTAGCGTTTCTGCCTCTTCTTCCTGCGATAGGCGTCAAGTTTCTCGCGATATTCCCTCCGATAATAAATACCGATACGCGGAATGCAACGGCCGCGGGAGAATGGTACCCCTCGCGAGACCATTGTTCACGAGGCACGTATCTCGGAGCTTTCTAGCTCCGATTCCGTCCCGAGGTAAAGGCGGTCCTAGAACCGATCAATGGCCGCTGAAGAAGGGTCCTCGTATCGAGTAAGACCGCGGAAAGGGCGGCAAGGAGCGGAAAAGCCGGAGGAAAGGCGTCTCTAGGGCCGTTGGTGCTCCTACCGCTTTTAGTGGACAAGTCGCAAGAAATAACGTCCAGAGACGAGCGAACTCAATCTGTATGCTAATGCCGCCATCTTTTATCCCGGGGTGCTGGCATCGACGAGGCTCTCGCGGACGGGGCACGTTCATCGTTCCGGTGGTTGTCAGAATCGGTAACGTCTCTCGTCTCTTCTCTCCTTTAGCCTTAGCCCCCGTTTCACCTCCCTTGCCTCTCTGAGCCGCCCTTAGCCAGGCTTACCGCGTTATCTGTTTGGCCTTAAGCTCTTTCTTCGGCCCCGGAGGACGGAACCGTAGCAATTAACCGAGCGCACCAATTACCAATCCGAAAATGAAAATTATAGACCGTCGACATTCCGCGGCTTAAAATCTACCATTTTCGAGGCCACTACCATTGGCGGGGAGCGTGCAGGGCAACGGAATAAAATTACACGGCCGTCCGCAGAAGATGAAGAGGCCCCCTCGGCCCGGGAGATACCGGGCTATCGCGGCCCGGGCTTTGCGTTATACGAGCCGACCGCACGTACCGGCGGAATTTCGCCCTCTCGCTCGACTTCCGTCTGGGCTGGTTTTACGATCGCGCTGCCGAAATCCCGCCGTAAGTCAAAGCGACCCGAGAAAATGATCCACTCCTTGGCCTCGACCGCGACGGGCAGCTCGACCCTTCGAACGACCAGCGAATCCAGGAACGACCCTTCGCCGCGATTCCAGCAATTCGAGAAATTATCCAGCTACGAGACAAATGGGTGCGTGGCCGTCCCCACGGAGTGAAACTTCTTTTGTTTTCTTTTTTTTAAGTGGAACTTCTCGTGGCACAGTGGTAGGGGTAAATTCGCATGTTATGACGGGGGTCCGTTTTGGAAAGTGAATTTACGTTCATCGTAAATATTATTTACATTCATCTTTGTATTTTCGTAATAACACGATTTGTGTAAAAGTGTTCGTTAATGTTATTAATATGCGACTCATTTTCTAAGAGGACAATCAACGACTATGCTTCTGGTTTGCCGAAGTTTGCATTAAAATCGCTGAGAATTATTGTTGGTATGTCGTTGCAATTCTATCTTCTCAGTAAATTATTATTTGCATTCGGATTTGTTTTAGTGTTGACACGATTGTCGTTAAATTTATTTCTACAGTTCGCTATTATATTTGCATTTATTTTTGTGGGTTCCCAGGCGCCGCGGAACGTGGAATAACCGTAAATTAATCGTATATAAATGTTTATTGAACGTATGTAAGATATATATAGATATCTATGAACTCTATTTTAGATACACTCAAAGGCTAGATGTCCGGACATGGTACGTTATATATACATACATCGTAGATGTCTACAATAGATGGTCTATAGATATTCATACGTATTTATAAAAAAAATTAAATTCATAACACTTTTGGAGCAGAGTCTGTTCGAGAAGTTGTTCAGTACAGATATGCAGATAAATTTTGCTGTTTTTGATACAGAAAAATTTCTTGCAATTGTCGGGATTTGAACCCGGACCTCCCAGGTAGGAAGCAGGAACGCTATGATGCTACCAAAGCCTATGAAGGAATAAATATTTTTCGGAGTTATGAAAACTACTCCGGTACTTCTCGATCGGTGCTAAAGATACTTATTGCATCTTGTCGTAAACTTATTCTTGAAAGAAAACTTGTAAGTAATTGTAAAATTAAGTTATTTAAAAAACTGTAACATTATGTTATAAAATCATCGTTTTATTTAAAAGTGTATAATAAATGTATACCGATTCACTTTTAAGATACTAAACTGATAATTTTAGTACAACCTCATATACTAAAAGTGCTTGAATTTTATGAGTATTATTTCAAGATATTTCATTTAAATGTGCACAATTCTTTACAGAATAACTACATTTTTATAAGTTGTGAAAGCTGAATATAAACTATCAATTTAACGTTTTCAATTAGTTTATATTTTTATACGGGTTATCTACACTTCTATAATATATGTACTGAAAATATAAGTGTAAAAAAGATTTACATATATATTCACGGGATATTTTTATTATGCATACCATAGATAACGTAAGTTTTTTATACTTATGCCCTAATTTGTACGTTCACTATAAGTATATTATACTTCATACGGTGCGTGGTGATACATCATAATTGACACAGTGGTAAAAAATCATGATGTATGGTTACCAACCAAAGAGGAAGTAAATGAAAAATCAGAATATGGACGAAATTAACAGTTTTATCAAGTTGGAATTTAGATATGAACATTAAGTATATATGAAAAATGTTAGGTTACATTTTTATTTTTGTACACGTGTTAGCAACGATGTTGATTAACCTTTGGTAGATGTCTGCTAGAGCTACTATATTTGTATGCGTCAAGAAATAAGTAGATATTTGTAGATCAATCATGGATATATAATTTTCATCTGCAATAGACATAGATATTTATATATATCCTTTAGATATTTTTTTTAGGTAGATGATAGACGATATACATTTGTTATATCTATAGACCTAATTTAGATGATTAATTTACGTATATTCCACTTCATGGGTTGCCTGGGCTAATATTGAGATATTTTGCGTTAACGTTTTCGTTAGTGTGTTGATCCGTGTTATGTTTTACGGTTAATTTTTATTTACATTCATCTTTGTTCTGTCAGTTAATTATTTACGTTTAAAGTTATATACATAAAATAGACGGTCTAATAAAAATAAGTATGCCTGAAACAACCAGTACCGAACGCGTAAGGGCATTTTGAGGAAGAATAATTAACCCTTTTCCTTTTAAGCTCTTTCGACAATCGGGCGAAATTCTTGAAAGCATTCGTACAATAGAGAAACAAACGTTGGACGTTTATATACGCCCTTCGCAATCAAAGAATCAATTATGTCACATAATTTACTTTCGTTTAGAAGTTTTACTTCGAGCACGCATGGCGAGCCTGCACCAATTTTTATTTTTATTTCACATTAAATGTCAATAACTAACTGAAAGAATAACGCTTTAATAGTAACGAAAATGCTTGTGCAAATTGTCTCAGTCCTAACGCATAGAAATGAATTTAAATAGTAATGTACTGTTAGAAAGGTAAAATACAATAAGTGTTTCACTTTATGTTACGCTCCTATTAATTGACGTACGAACTCACCCTAGTGTTACATAGGAAGTTTCACGTAAAAGAAGGTTTCCATACGAAAAGCACGTGGCAAAAATTGTAGAATGTATGTACGTGTCGTCGTGGAAATTAGTTTGTCTGACTTTTTTTAATCCGTGATAAGATAGAGTGCGAGGGCCTCAAGGCGAGTACTTCAAGCCGGACAAGTCAATCGTATAATATTACTGGATTTTGGTTTCTCTCCACTTCCGGTAGATCCGGTTTTACACCACCGAAATCTTACCTTACGTGCAAAACAGTACTCTCGTCTGCCAAATCCGGTGCAAGTACATTTTGAAGCAACCGGCTAAGAGAATGGATTCATGGAGGAATGTTTTAAGCATATTTCTCCGTTCACTTTCGCTGATAATAGTAAAAGCATTGAGCTAGCAAATGATATTGCGTGAGGTTCGATGACTCTTTCGGCCTTGACTTTTTCGATCGTGTCCTTCGCATAGCCACTTGTTCTTTCCCTTGCGGAAGGACAACCGTTAAGGTTGATAATAGATTCTTAGCTGGGAGCTTAGGATGATTCTTATCATAGCCTTGTCGGCTTAGTTTATTTCACATTTGATACATGACACGAGATTCTGCATTAATTTTCTTAACCTCGGCACATCGTTATCTTTGCTGACAAGTCTCGTGTCAATTTCCTCTTGGATTAAGGCTACTTCAACTACCAGATCAAGATTATCAGGGATTTTGTGTTTTACATTTTCTAAAGTAAAACTAGTTGACTTATACCTTAGTTCACCATTTACATTAATCTATGAATATGTGGCAATCAACTCGATATATTTACGTGAAATCGGTATCTACGTATACATGTATATCGATCGAAGATGCCTCTCTATAATTGAAACGATGTTCCTTGGTGATTCATTCATTTAATTATCGGTTAATGGTAGCTGTAGTCGTTACCGAGCCCAACAATTGCCACGTCCCTTCGAAAATCTCGCTGATGTTACTGCAACAGCAATTCTCCAGCCCTCGTTCAACGCCGCGGAACGATTGCCTAGGTCGAGGTAACACTGTACACAGTGTTTTCATTTATGAGTACATTCCTGAGATATTTTGCAGACGTGTTATCTGTTACGTACATCGGCGTGGCGCCGGTAACTATTAATCCTGGCCGCAGGCCATCGTTTTCGCTTTAATCGAACGCTCCCTTGACAGATATATTCCGGTTTTCCACACTCGAAGCGACTGATCGGCCTCTTTTTTGGGCATTCCCTCCGCGTGTGCCCCGATTCCTTATAGGCATTACACTTCATCCAAGTTTTTCCCTCCGTTTTCACTCTTCGCTGGGGCGTCCTTGAAGTAGACGTTGCTATCTTCCAGATCGGCCGCTACTTTTTTGCGAGTCCCTGCACCGGATGTGCACCGAGTAATCCCTAAACCGGCCACGGTCAATTCAAGTCGATCGTCTTGTGTGCTAAATTACGTATCTCAAGAAATGGAGCATCGCCAAGCGAGGTAATCTCGGCAAAGAACCATCCTACTTACTTTGCTCACGGGATTGTCCTGATCTTGATATAATCTAGCTCTTACTCGTTTCCTTTTCCGCGAAAACACGCGCAAAACCACCTTAAGCGAATGTACAGTTCCATTCCAATTTCCGTAATAGTTCGAGCTATTTTTTCGCATTCGTAGAACTACAGCGTTCGATTACTTCGCATTTTCCGAACCAGTTATGGGGAACATCTTTCGGAAGATTGTGCTCTTTGGCTTCGAGATTGAGGAACATTGAAACTATTCGATCACGTTTCTTTCAAACAGGAAAGAAACCGTTAAGGTGAAATGAAACACGTCGAGGAACTTGATCGACGTCAATAAAGAAGATTCTTCTAAATGCCTACGTTGCCGACGTTATTATGTTTTTATATTGACAGCTGTGTCGAATTATATTGGGTATTGTACCAATTGGCATACTCCACCTGTCGTTTTCGTACAATAAATATCAAGAAATCGAAGTAAAACTCCAGAAATCCTTTGGATTCGTGCTTTGTGGGGCCCTAATTGACTGCAGAGAAACCCCCTGTGCCATCTGTGATTTCCAGGTTAATTAAATTTTCACTCCGAGACCTCGTATTCCCATCGTTTTAGCATACAAGCGCATACAACATTTTTTTGCCTTTATTCCGTTCAAATGCGAGTTTATCGATTACCAAAGTGTTCTAAATTGTCGTAAAATTGTCCTGACCCTTTAGTTTCTCATATCAGAGACTTCGATAATTGTATATTGATCGAAATATGAGAGCTTGACGCCATTTTGGTTCTTGTCTGGGCTATGTTATAAAATTAAAAAAAAAAATCCAAATTTTGAATGTGTCAGGACAATTCTTAAATGATCAGGAGTGACGTGTCTAAGTTTCGCACAGTTTGGTCTTTTACCCTTAAAAAAAGGGTTGTATTCGAATCGACTGATTTGAAGGGGGTTTCACTTCACCTTAAGGGGATTAGTAGGTTGTATAATACGTTTTAATCAAAGTGGGTTTAAAAGGGAAGAGGTACAGGAAATATTTGCCTACGGAGCTGTTTTATTTTGATGTTTAACGGAGGGTTTAAAATTAAAAAAATGGTTTGAAACGTTTCAACGTGGCAAACTTGTGGAGGTTGAAAATTTCTGATATTTTTTTACGATGTTTATGATTTCAGAAAAACGGTAAGTCTGGAACAAGTAGTTAACGTCGTTTTAGAATCCTGAAAAGATTATTTAAGATCCGATGGTAATTGAATATTTGGTCGAAAGATGTTAACCATTAAAATGCAATAAGCAACGACAAAGTGATTTCTATTGACTCTTCTTTACTACAATCTAAATTTCTCTTCCATAATAAAATCATGTCATCGGTTTTTAAATAATCTTTTCAGTTTCTAAAACCACCTTAACGTTTTTTTTCAAACTCGCCATTCTCCTGAAATTAAGAACACCGTAAAAAAAAGAAAAGAAAAATTGCAACCATCGCGAATCCACCATTTTGGAACATTTTAAAACCTTTGTCATCTTAATATAATAATCCTATAGACAACTATTTTTATAATTTTTCGTCTTCTTTTAAATTCGCTTCGATTAAAACGTTTTAACCCTTACGTGTTATACGAGTTAACGAAATCTCATATTTGTATAGTTTAACGAAATTTGAGATTATTGTTTCTGGACGGAGTTGTCAGATACTCGAAACGAATGAGAACACGAATGAGAGAATAGACTAGTAATGTAGTGGAGCGCGTACGCGCATTTTTCTTAGTGTGTTGAAAAGTCATAAGTGCTGCAAAGCAGTAACGATCTTGGCGACGATTGTTATTTTACTTACTTTACTTACTTTACTTGCTTTACTTACTTTACTTACTTTACTTACTTTACTTACTTTACTTACTTTACTTACTTTACTTACTTTACTTACTTTACTTACTTTACTTACTACTTACATATCTAAACATTAATAGTCGTATTATTTATTTGTAAAATATTAAGAAAATTTATTTTCGCAATTTCTTTTAAGTTTCAACATATCTTGCTGAAATTAATACTAGTAAAGTACGACTAGTAGTGGGAATATTTTTCAGTAGGGTAACTGGCCCCGCCCACGCGATCACTTATATCTTCCAGCTCACGCGACCCCTCAAAAGTTAAGTTGAAAACCGTGTGAAACCATTTCGTTTTGTCGAGGTCTCGCTATCGGCAACAATCTTTGCGAGACTCGCGGAGGCCATATTCAGATTAGATTGAAACCAGAAAGAGTTGATTGAGTTTCCGCGGGATCGTTCTCAACAGTTTTACTCGCGCAGGTCCACTCTCCGCCAAGTATACGAGCGAGTTTACGAGTAGGGGTCGAAATCGTTCGCGAGGGGCCGATAGCGACGAGCTCGTAAACGTTGACGCGGATCCTGCCAGGAATTGCGGGCAGCCTCTCGGCTTTCCGACATCCCTCTACGGGCGGAGGGTCGAAACCGCGAGATGAGGTCGAAAAGGCAAAGCTGCGGTTGCTTTGGCCGCGGGTCCACTTCGTAATTTCTTTATTTCAGTCATTACGTCCAAGGCCGACGGGTGCGATAGGAAGTTAGGCTGCCGCGAAGGATGCCCGTCCTGTAAGCTGAACGTTTGTTTGCAGGTACCAGTTCTTCCTTCAGGTCAAGCAGGACATTCTTCAAGGAAGGCTGCCCGTGTCCTTCGACCTCGCTGCCGAGCTGGGAGCTTATGTCGTCCAATGTACGTATCGAGGGCAAATTGTGGGTATCTAGACTGCATATAGGTATTTATAACATATAGGTGATATTAATAACATCGAAATTGCCTGTAAAAAGACAACAACAACCTCCCTTACACGGACGTAATACACCAAGCTGCAGGCGTTTGCTGATGATAGATCTTGAACAGCTCTCTCTCTCTCCCACAAGGAACCTCGACAATACTGTGCAAAACAGCTCGTAGTGCGAGTACGAATCTAAGAATCGTTTGATAAACGTACATGTACCTTTTCTAATCCTTTATTTGGTAAATTTAAGCGAATCGGACCAACGGTGAACGTTTTTAAGGTGATATGAAAGGGTCTTTCTTTATATATAAAACATCAAAATATTTATGAAACTTTTCTTCACACAGAGTGCACCGAATAATTTTGAATTTCAGTACGTGATTATGAAGGATCCAAGGAAGAACGTAATGCTAATGAACTTCCATTTTTCAACGAAAAATTTTGTATTTATCCCAGACTAGAACCAGGTACACATAGTTTTATTTGTAAAATGAAGTTTCATAAGCATCGCGTCCTTTTTTAGGGTCTCTATAACCACGCGCTGAAGTTTCAAATGATTCGGTACACCCAATTTGGAGAGAAGTTTTATAAGCATTTCGACGTTTTAAATAAATAGAAAGATTCTTTCATATCACCTTAAGGGGTGTGACGGGTTTCTTGGCGATGTTCCTTGATTTCTTCCAGGGGTCGATTAATTGCTGGGTCTCGTTATTTTCTGATAATCATTTTGCGCGAGCTTTGTCGGCGGTGTTCAAGGTAACGTTAAATTTACGAACGAAGGGCATGGTTTAAGGGTGCGCGTCGCGTAAAGTTGGATCGCTTTTAGACGCGGAGGTGGATCCGCGTCGCGTGAATTCCGCGGACGACGGCTGCGTAGGGGGAGCGATTCCGTCATGAAAGCAGCGGACATAAACTTCGGGAATGACTGCCTCGGGCAAAGGTTTATTAAGGATGCCGGCGTAAAGTCCGCAATGATACATAACGTTCGCTTTGTACACGAGGAACGTGTGTTTACGAGCCCGCTTCGTTTCCAAAGTGAGAAAGACACGCGCGACGCTTCTTCTGTCTGCCTTTAGTTCCTGCTCGAAAATATTCCCGATTATATTGCAGGCGATAAAAGGTCTTACGGAACGGTTCAACGGTAAAAGTTACTTTAAACAAAGGAAATAGAGAGCTGGAATAAACTTCTAAACTTAGGAAGTAACGCCCAGAAGGATGCTGATAAAATTTATAAATTTACATTAATTTCTCGTAACGTCTTGTTCGCGGTTATACGTTCCATATATTATGAAAAAGTTCTTATTTTAGTCAAATATGCCTGCTTTAAGGGAATGTGAAAATGGTACCCGAAGAGTCAATCGTTCACGAAACTTTTCTTCGAACTGGGTGTGCCGAATCGTTTCAAAATGTACAACGTGAATGTGAAGGCTATGAAAAAGTTCCTGACCCTCATTAAATTTCAATTTTTGTGATAAATTTTAAATATATCTATGAACAACATTTTAAATAATTGAAATTTCATAAGTTTCAGAACCTTTCTTATACCCTCCATATATATATTGTAAAGTTTAAACCGATTCGGTCTACCCAATTTGAAGAAAAGTTTCGTGAACGAAAACTCTTTGACGCCACTTTCACATCATCTTAAAATGAGATGAAATAAAGAATGAAAATTTACAGAGGTTCAAATTGGCAAGGACGCAAACTTAATTGGTACACGTGTCTAGTAAAAAGTCCTTAAAATTATTCCAGTCCAAGTTTGTGTTCCTAAATAATTAGAGATAGTTAAGGAGTGTTACAATAAAATTTCCCCGTGCGCTGTATCTTCTGGTTCTATAAAAATCGCTAAAATCCTTAGAAACGAAATACCAAGACAAGCCGTCTTGTCGTCAACGTAAAGAAATTTCGCTGGCGGTGCATTTTCTTATGTAATCATTCGTACTGAATCCTCCTCGATATAAAGCAGTACGTTTAGCTATCTGCCGCGAGATTCAAAGCTGGGTAAATAGAGATACTGCGCTGTTTGCGTCTCATCGCGTGTCAAAGGAAACCCTATGAATGGCTTTTCTTCGACACCGAGACGATCTCGACAACGAGTCATGTCTCGGTGCCCGAGTCTCGATTTGCCGGTAATGACGCGAGCGCGAGTGTTAAAAGAAACGGACGGCAGTCTTGACTTGCCCTGGACGTATAATACTGAATAGCGAAAGATAGAGTCTAGCTCAAGTAGGTTGAAAAGGGGCGAATAAATGCTCCTTTTTGCCAGCGAATATGATTCCGACGTCAGGCATCCGACAAAGTCCGCAATGACGTCGGATTGCTTCTCAAATTCCTTGAGAAAAGGGATTCGTGTATTTGAGCTTTCTTAACTTGTGGGTTTATGAAACCGCAAACATTCATTCGTATACCCGAGTAAACGAGAAATTTTGTTCGGCTCGATTTTTTGAGTTTTTTTGTTATAAACGAGAATACTCTGAGCGAAAAAATCACTTTCTAGAAAAAAAATTAATTCTTGGGTCGAATAGATCTTTACTGAGTACTATCAACAAAATAAGTTGACGGGCTGATCGAATGCGAATAAGGCAAATTGCAAATAATACTGAATTTTTGTATGTTCAGATTCATTAAGTCCATTTGATTTATTATCGTTACATTTCCTGTGCATAAACGTGTTAGAATGTAATATTGATTCACTTAAAAGAGTGAAGACTTTAAAATAATTAATAATATTTTTGTAAAAAACTCAAATTTAGTAGAGTAATCAGTACGTCTGATTCTTTTTTTCAAACATCTAACGGTTATTGGTAGTACAGGTACGAATTCGGTAAACTCGTTCATGCATCAACTTCAAATAATATTTATTCGCTATGAATTATTATTTTATCAAATACTAAGTTGTTCGAATCAAGTACATTCTAGCCAAAATGTGATATAACTTTCATTAATATTTTCAATACGTAAGCCCAATTTAGTGTATTAAATTCTTTTCGCGAAATCATTTCCACTTGATGCTGACTTGCTATCATTTGAGTTGTAATGTCGGTAATTTTTATAAAATCAATTTTGCTGGAATGAAGTAATTTCTTTAGCAAGAAACATTTAGATAGCTGCATATAACTAATCTCGCCTAGAAAGTATATTTTTCGTTTAAGGTAACACGAATATTCGTGAACTGCTTTTTAGTAGGCGTTTGGCAAAATTAAATTTATTGGATATCTGAAGGATTATTTATCACGATCGCCTTGCTTGTTGACAGAGGGTTTTATTTGGCATACCTCACGGGAAACGGAAGGCGGTTCGCCTCGTGTTGAGTATATAGGGTCTGCTGAATCATGATATAGAGGCCGAGAGCAAGTTGAACGAGAGGGACGAATAAACAGCCACTTTGCCGGCGAATATGATTTCGAGCTTATGAGACGAGGGCGATATTGAAGTTCCCCTTGAATCCCTAACCGGGTAAAGTGACTCGAATACTTGAGTTTTGGCCCCTGATTTACTGCTGTTTTCGGAATGGTACTTTCCGACTTCTCCAAGTTCAAATGAGAGAGATTGTGGAGCCAATGAAGTAGTAAAACCTTGCGTTCTACTCAAATTCAAAAGCTCGAGCCCTTTACAAGATTCAGAAAGCAATGTTCCACGTAAAAGCTGAATTCGTACCAATAACGAAACAGGGAAATGTCTCTAAAATTCAAAGTCGTACAATAAACATTGACGCGATTCTCTTAACACATTCACTGCGTCTCGAAGAAGAAATACCTGTAGTTAACATAAATAATTTCATCAATTGGGTTTGTCGTAGCAGAAGGGTTAATGACACGCATCTTAAAAAAAAAAAAAAATATGAAGTGTAAAACTTAATTTTAGAGCTCTCTTAAAGTATATCGAGTGCTGCGCTCGACTTTGAACATTTAAACAATTTATTTATCAATTTTATAGCTAGAATCTATTTTAATACCGTTTTAACGACCGTGTCCGGCTTTAGAGTTCTAAAGATAGTATCAAAGATATAATGTCGAACTTAAATGATTTTGATATCACTCCGTGCATCCACTTACGAGGAAGAAATGAGAGCAAAGAGAGAGGGAAAAGTCTGGCGTAAGTGGTGTGTCGTTTTCATCTTTCACGCATCACGTTCTCAGGTGGTGTATTAGAAAAAAGCCCGTCGTCGTTTTTTCCCGATTCTCCGCATCCGTTCTCACGCGCAACTCGCTCGCGTGAGGATCTGGTGCTCATGAAACATTCGACGCCCCGGCTTTACCGTTGAACGATAATATCGGCAGGAATTGGATACGTGGAGAAGGAAAAGTAGACAAAGGAAGAAAAGGATCAGTGAGAGACACACGTGAAGATTGTAGGGAGAGAGTGCGTTTATCTTTCTATTTCTAGCGTGGATAATGTGCGTGAATTTCCGCCGGGACGAGCGGAATGTGCGTGAGAAAATTAGAGTGAAGCCTAGTCGAGTTTAACCGTTTGTTCATTTGTAATTTGTAGGACAAATATAGTAATGGTAATTGTAGGACAAATATAGTAATGGTAATTGTTGCCTTTTACAGCGGAACTTGGGGATTACGATCCAAGGAGACATTCCCTCGGATATGTTACGGAGTTCCGGTTTCTGGCCAATCAGACAACGGAGCTGGAAACCAGAATCGTGGAGTTACATAAAACTTTGGTGTAAGGGGAAAAAAATTGCTCCCGGAAATTCGATATTGATTTCTCGGAAAGGGGGGGGTCTTGTTGCGGAGCGAATAGATTAATGGGCTAACTTTTGCAGAGGCCAACTCCCATCGGCAGCGGAGCTGAACTATTTGGATAAGGTCAAGTGGCTCGAGATGTATGGAGTTGATCTACATCCTGTTCTCGTACGCATTGAGCTTTCCGACTACATTTTATGACTTCTATTGAATCGATTTAAATGATTAGTATCTAAATTCTAATGGACGTTTAATTCACCTAATAGGGAGAGGACAATGTGGAGTACTTTCTGGGACTGACTCCGAGTGGGATAATATTATTGCGTAACAAGACCAAAGTGGGCAATTATTATTGGCCGCGGATTAACAAGATATACTCAAAGGTATGTCCAGGATCTTATATAAGTTCTAAGTTAACAAGGAAACTTTGTGAGCCGGAACAACAATTAAATGTAAAAATTGGATTTACTCAAATTTTCGTATACTGAAAAAAAATGGAGTAAATTCAACTCATTTTCTGAGTTAAATATGGCGAACTGAATAAGGAAGTTTGGAGCCAAATCACATTTTGGAGTTGAATCAGCTGTATGGATGAATGGCTCCAAATTTAAGGTGAACCATTTCTCTTATTGAGTTCGCAATATTTAACTCAAAAATTGAGTTGAATTTACACATTTTTTTCAGAGTAGGTGTTTAAACCTTAGCATTCTGATGAGAAATTATAACATGGCATCCGCGTTTGGTTGATATATATTACACCCCACCAAACATGCCAAGGGTTACATGGGAATTTACTTCTTCAAATATTCTGTCTTTTGCGGCATCATTTAGAACTTTGTTTATGGTAGATACAACTAAAGTGGCGGAGGGTTCAATTGACTCAATTAACGAATTCATTATTAGAGGGGAACAGTCACTAACGCGACAATGTGTTGTGTGGGATTATTATCCCCCAGAGGAAGGTGGATTTGTGGGTCGTCAGACTTTATTATGATAAGATTAAAACCGAACAGATTTAACTAATTACGAATTCGAAAGTGGTATTACCGAAAACCCCCGGGTTCCAATATGTTCGGTTTTAACGAAAAAGTAAGTTTGGAGTCCTTGGCGGATCTATACGTGGTCTTAGTAGGACTCATTACAGCGTCTTAGGAGGGTTTGATAAAAAAAGAAACTGAGTACAAATTCAAGCGCTATTGAAACCCCGGGAGTTCAATCTTTTGTGGTGTTTTGACACAAGCGTGAAATTGGAACGCCCTGATGAACCCGTGCAGAGTCTTGGGGGGGGGGGGGGGTTAAAACAAATAGTATTACTGAAATCTACGACCCCGAATTAGAGGGACGCCTTTTAATTCCGTATTTTGTTACACTTGGACAAATAACGAACGAACGGACAACGGTGCTACGATAAATCACGATGATAACGATAATAAATAGGATCGGTTAGTAGAAACGTCTCGTTTCCAGGGTAGGTACTTCATGCTCCGAGTCAGCGAGAAGAACTCCGAGGAGAGGACCCACGGCTTCGAGACTCCCTCGCGAGGAGCGTGCCGACATCTCTGGAAATGTTGTGTGGAACACCAGGCCTTCTTCCGGCTCATGGCGACGGGACCACCGCCGCTCAGTCCTTATTCCCGTTTCCGTTCCTACAGCCCACCCTCGGGCTCCGAAAAGCACACGGCCATTCGACGCAACCCACCGCCCGTCTTTCAGAGGACGCCCAGCAGAAGAGCCCAGCGTCGTGTGGTCGAGGGCCAGGAGATGGTGGGGCCTTTCGTGGAAGCGCCGCCGAGCACCGCAAGTCCCAGTAACCCGGGGAACAACGCACCCTGCGTTAACGTCCGGCAGGTCAACTCGAGCCCCAGGAGCACCAGAAGTGCTCCCTGGACTCAGAGCCAACCGCGCGGCCTCTACACCTCCTCTAGTCCTCGCTCCGTTCGCTCCGCGGGAACAGCACCGGCAGTGAGTCGTTCCTCCGACTTCATTAGATCAAGAAACTGGATATTGCTCTCTAACGGCGTTCTATGATATCAATTCAAAGACTAAAACGAGGCAGCTGACCTTTCCTTGCGACGCTTTTATTCTAGACCTCAGATATTCTTAAAAACCTTCGAAAGGTTACGCCACGTCTTTAAACTTTGTCCTTTATAGGCCACTGTAACGTAGACGATGCCGCAGAGATGCTTCATTTCTTAGTCATTAGGTTTGTTCTCGTTAACTGCACTTTCTATACTCGAGTGTAACGAGTGTACTACACTTTTTTTGAAAGGGCAGAAGGGTAGATACAGTTTCGTCAACGTCCCGAACGCCAGATACCTCATGAAAGTCCAAGATGACCGATTTAGTAGAGCGGTACGCGATTTTGAGGTTATCTGTATCGGACAATGTTGAATACGAAAATGCAATGCTTCTTCCAGCCTTCCTTCTTGGGCTGCTTTCGTTTTCTTCAAATCCTACAATTCGTTCTATTACCTTGTAATTGTAGAAGATGAAAATTCCTTCCACGAATTTCAGGTATTGAGGATCAATACGGGTTAGAATATTATTGCAGTAGAATGAAAAACAATTTAATTACGATAGTGAAAAATTACAATTTAGTTCATTCCAACCGCGGTTACGTAGTAATACATAATTATTGTAAATTGTTTCAAACATTACGTACAAAATTTAAATTCTTACTTCAATTTATATTACGTTGAGATGTTAGCATAAAGTTTGTATTTTCCTGTTCGTTGGTCCTTTCAGTTTTGAAATTTGCCGCCAAATTCACGGGCTACACTTCTTCCACTTGCTCGGGATCGAGGGTAGAAAGTGTAGAAAAAGTGTACACTCGGTGTATATGCACACGCAAAACGAACAACGACGTTGCGTCACTTCCGTCAAAACGAACGCCAAAGTGTACACTATTCGTAAAAATGTAGAAAGTGTAGGCAAAACGAACAAACCGATTATACTCGTGTCAAAGTTGGGCCTTTTGCACCCGCACCAGTAAAACCGGCGCTGGCTGTTTTGCCGGGTAGAATGTAAATAAATGAGAGTTGAATCGTTTATGGAAAGGTCGGTACCGGCACCGGATAGGACAACGCGGGTGCAAGCGGCCGAAGCACAATGATGATTAAGGCTGAAGCACATCGGACCGGTCCGGAAAAATTCAGGACGAAAATGGAATGGCCATTCCGTCCGAGCCGTCTACCGTGCTTTAACCCTAATCCTTTCGCTCCTAACGCCGGATATATCCGGCATCCACATGATAACCCGCGAGGACGAACGCCGGTTACATCCGGCATCCACATAACAGCCCCCGGAGACGAACGGCGGATATATCCGGCATGCATGATGTGACCCACGGAGACGGGCAATATGTACACTTTTGGCGCGGAGATCAGTTCAGTGGCGGCGTTACAGTGGACCGAACTGCCGTAGCGAAAGGGTTAAGGTGATGTGAAAGTAGCGTCAAAGAGGTTTCCTCTATGAAACTTTTCTCCGAACTGGGTATACCGAATCGTGTGAAACTTCACAGCGTGAACATGGAGGCTATAAAGAAGTTCCTGACACCCATAAAATTTCAATCAAAAAATTTATTTGTCTATAGATTTTTAAAATTTGGTATAAAATATAAAATTTCATGGTTGTCAGGACTTCCTAATAGCCTCCATATTCACGTTGTGAAGATCGAAACGATTCGGTTCACCCAGTTTGGAGAAAAGTTGCACAAACGAGAGACCCCTCGGATACCACTTTGACATCCCCTTAAGCGCGTTTGCACCCGCATCGACAAAATGGCGTCGGCTTTTTTACCGGATACAATATATAAAAATGAGAATTGTAACGTGTAGAGCAAAAAGTCGGCATCGATGTCGATTTTTCCGGTGCGCGTGCAAGTGGCCCAAGTCGATTGGATATCGGATCGGATCAAAGTTAACTTGTCTTTTGTCGATCAGCTGCTGAGCAGACTCCAGCACAGGAGCAGCTCGGTCGAGAGTCAGAGTTCCGGAGACAGTCACAGCCGCGGCGGGCATCGGAGACGAAGCCACAGTCATAGTCACAGAAGACACAGCCGCCATTCCGACTGCGAGTCCGAGTTGTCGCGAGGGTCCGATAACAGATCGGGCCATCGCAAGCATCGTCGGAAGCACAGAAGTTCTCGTTCGTCGAGGTATGCGCGCCCGTTCCTTACGTGGTAATTGGTCGACGACGTCGAACATTAATTATCCCCGTTGCGCGCCGGCGGCTCGGAGGGAAACGGAAAAGGAGGAAAACGGGAGAAAGAGAAAGAGAGATACCGAGCCGCCGGCGTAAAACTCGAGAGAGTCGATCGGTGGCGCGCGCTGAGGTAAGCCGGCGACGCCGATCTCGGGCGCCGGTACGCGACCTATGCCGAGATCGGCGCGTTCCGGTTTTCCCAATGCCGTGACCTCGATCTCTCGAAGAGAAATCGATCGCGGGGAGGTTCGAGGTCGACGCACTCAAGTGCAAGTCTACGAGCGGCGTTACGAAATCCGGAGTTATGCCGGCGAGGAGGAGCGTTCTCAATTTCCGAACGTTCCAGGCACGAGCTGATCGACTCCGAGCCCCAGTGGAAGGAGGCCCAAAGGCGGAAGGGCGAGGACGTCCAGCGGGCGGTGGTAAGTAGAGGGATCGGCTTCGGGACAAGTGTCCGTAATTACGCGTCGTCTAATTACGTGTATCGCACGCATGGGTGACGGGCTAATTTCTAACGTTGTACGTTTAGACGAGATGTTTACAGATACGTGTCGTGTGGGTTTGACGGACCTTGTCCCCTTGTCACGAACAATGCTAACGATTGTGTGCTGCTGCAGGTGAGCCACACGGAACCTAGAAGGAGGCACAGGAGCAGGCACAGAAGTCCTTCGCATAAGCAACCCTTATCTGATGAACTTAGAAAGTAAGTTTCTTGGTGACGACGTAGAGCGTCGATAACGGGTAACGTTGAAGGAAGACACTGTCTCCGTGACGTTTAAAGGGGTAGACCGCATGGGCCGCTTCTTCGTGAACCCGCAGCGGATACCCGTAATTCACGGATAAACATGAAATAATAGTCAGTTATAAACGATTTAAAATTAAGGGACGTGCCTTTCTTCGAACGTTTGCTCCCCGCTGCTCGACAGTAGCCCTCGGCTCCGATTTTAAACAGATAATAGCGTCCGTCGAATTTCGTGTACGAGCAGTTCCTGGCTCTAGCAAACGTGCACGCTCACGAACACCGCAATCGTAGCACTGCATTTCTCGCATCCGTGATGGAGATGCGTATAAGGTAGAGGTCCATTAGTGGGTTTTCGGGTCTGCTATAAAAATTCGAGCTTTCGGTACGATCCGACACGGTTAATGACGTTTCTACCGATCCAACGCGTGGAACGTTCGTCCTTGTAATCGGTGCAATCGGTGATTCTCACAGGTGCAACGGTACGCTCTTTTCCAGACACCTGGAGTTCGGCCTAGTCGATACAACGGGAATGAGCGAACAGCAACGCCGGGAGATCCCTTATACAGTGGTCCAGTCACAATCCGTTCCGCAATGTCCTCTCCAATCTAGCAATCCTCGATTGGATGAGGAGGATGCGTCGTCCCTGCCTAGGTACGATGATCTCAAGACGGCGTGCACCCTGCACAACCCTCCTCTGGAGGATGAGACGGGATCCGTAGTCATTGTTTGAAACCCCTTGCATGTGTCTCTTTTTTTTTATTTATTTCGAGCATGTACATGATATACTTTAAGCATGCCCCTATTTATTTTGAAGCATGATTCCTTAATAAATCACTTGATTAACTGCTTGTTGCGCCTGTTTATTTATTTCCTGGCTGGCACCCTCCGCTGCTTATGCTGCTCCACGGAAGTCAACTGGCGTCCATGTGTACATGTTTATATGTGTTGTGTGTGATCCATCAGGTGTCAGTTTTAGTAGACGTTCAAACACTTGTAATTCCTCGACTTCAATTTAAATTAAAGGAACCGTGCCTTACGTTGGATCGGAGGTCTTGCAAGAGCTCGATGATCACCCTCGTAAATGTGACGTTATTAACTCTGAATTAAAACCCCTGTCTCGTTGTTGTGGACCTTCGTAGAGTAGCACTTCAGTTAGAGGGCATGAACAGACTACGGTCTAGGTACCGCGGTTAGCGTGTTTCAACGTTTACTATACTTTAGTCGTATAAGGAGATATGTTAATCGGGGTGAGGGAGTGGGAGTGATCCAGCCGGAACCGTGATCGATTGCGAAGGATTCACTTTCAGAACGATCGGATACCTCGACAAAAGAGAGAGAACTGTGGTCCAACGTACTCGCGATGGAAGTTATAATTTGCCGTCAGCGAGAACGACGGCTCGAATCGGTTCGAAGTACCCCGAAGCTAGGAATGAGTATAATTCGATGAGGGACTTCGAATATACTCGTAACTGCAGAATGTTAATAGGCAGTAATGTGGACAGCGGACTAGGTGAGAGCACGACCCAGGATTTTTCCAGCTGCTGCTCGAGTTCTGCTGACAGCGCTAAACCTACCCGTGTAGTACGTATCTTTCCGTTTTGCTTGCACTCAATAAAGGCGTTGCAAACCGTCAGCGACAACACCACTCGTCACTTCACTTCACACTTAACATATATATTTGCATACCTCTGTCTTCATAAAGATGCAGCTTAGTTAAAAATGGGAAAAGTATTTGTCCGTTTTACAACACTTGAAACGCTTAACTATGATCAGGGCCGGCTCCATCTGGAATGTGAGGGGATATGACCCGTCCGACTTTAAGTTTCAATGGACGTTGATGAAATTGTATCTCTGAAAGTAAAGACACGTTTGTTAAAGAAAAATCGACAGATGAAGTAGAGAACGTCTTGAAATTTCGGTAACGATACAGGTAGTGAGACTTTAGATCTACGACTGACTATTGAGATCGACTTTGTTTAAGGGCGATATCATTTTGAAACATTATTGATGTGATATTGATTCGCAATTTGGGATACGTGATGTTATCTACCTATTTATTTAGGAAAGGACAAGACTCATTGCATCCATCGCTGAGAGGTCTGGACCGACCCTGACTACAGTAGATATTGCTATATATATTCTAGTTTAATCTGTTTTACAATGATAATGGTCCAAGGAATAAGAAATAAAGAATGTTAATGTAATACGATGCTACATACGAAATTTTGAATGTTAATTTTACATTTTATATCTTATACTTTACGCCTTTGCATTGTACAACAGGTATTGTAATACGTACAAATTACATACACTTCCATACATGGAGTCATTAATGGTAACGACATAATTTACTTTTCAACGGAAGCATGATATTTAAAAAAAATAGGTTTTACTTTTAGATCGCATTATTACAAGTTGCAGTATCCTCAGATCGCAATTGTACAGCATTTTTTTTCTTCAAAATGTAGCAAAAACACTACAGTTGCATCTATGTAACGACAGAACGCAAATTATGCTGTTTCATAATTGACAACGGTATAACATTAACATCTTGTACAAACTATATTTTATCACTATTTCTAATTGAGCACTCTTCTGGTGAGGATAGTAATGTGCAAGTTTCATAACATAATGAATAATTGCTTTGTGCATTAAGCTTTCGACGAGAAAAAAAAATATTTAGAGAAAAAAAGATCATACACCTAATTTGACTTTACAATTTTTTAATAAAATATATCAGAATTATTAAAGTGATTATAAGCGAATGTGGTTTCGGCTTTCTGCTCTTCTTTATTAAGTACAGCATTTTATTAAGCTAAATTACAATTGTTACTAGATGAGTTAAAAGTTTACTATTATCATGGTCTCTCTACACTAATGAAATACTGACACATAAAACGTAGTTAATTGCATCGTAATATTCCCGGTAGTTTAGTAAAATAGTTTTGTTTGGTGTAGACGCAAAAGCAAGTAGGGGGACAGGGACGCTATGAACTGCCTTTCAATCAAGAAATCTACCCTGTTGATGCTACTCTGGATGTGGTTCTTCAACCAATTATATCGTAAGTCTGTCTTCGTTGCTTTTTTCTCATTTCAATCATTTCAAATTAATTAGAGGAAACTTGAATGGAATCTTTATGCTGCTTAATCGTTAATGCAATCATACTAAATCTCTCTATACAAAATAGATAAAAACATGGTAACAGAAGCTTACAATCATTCGATGCATTTAAATATCATTGCTTTGAAACAAATACAACGTAAGTTACGTTAATATCATGTAAATAAATTTACATGATACTTTAAACCAAAGCTTAGCTAAATCCGTTTTTTTGTCAACAGCGTTTTACTTTACCTGTTTGATTGTTGCAGAACTTTGACACGCAGACAGAGGACCAGGCCAAAATAAACACCAAGCTTTAATTGAAAATGATGCTAACTCTTTTGCACATATTGTATATTTAAGTGAAAAGTTTTTTATACTTGAATAAAATAAATATATATAATCCCACCACTCTCTTCATGTATACGAGTAAAAATTCACTTCAACCTTAGACATCCTTCGAAGCCATGTGCCGCATAAGATTTCCTATAAATTTCTCCATCTTTTTAAAATCCTGTGCAATTTCTGTTCGGTACTGCAAACACTGAAAAAAATAATACTATGTATTTTACAATACAATTCCCATATCAACATAAACTAGCATATTTGTAATGTACAAACTACTCACTTATAGGAACTGAACCTAAAATAAAAATCTTACAGGAAATAAATTAATTTTAATGGGCGTACCAGATTTACAAATTTAACAGCTGTTTATAGTAGTTTTGTTTCAATGCAACAGTACATATTTTAAATTGTATTTTGGTTTATCTATCAAATTTGAAGCAAGAATTTGTATCAGATGTTTTATTGGATCACATATTAACATGCATCGTCAAGATTTGTATTTTTACATAATATTTTGGCCTATTCTTTAGAGTTTATGTAAGTCCGAAACAATCGAAATGATCTTACCGTACAGTTGTCCGTAAGCTTCAGACAAAGAAGTCCTTTTTTGTGGCAATACTTCATACTAAATCGAGCCTACACAGACACAGGAAAATTTTAGAATCTCAATTCATATTGATAAATTGTTAATTAAATATATTTCTCTCATACATAAAACTAGCACCAGACTAAGGTTAGAAAACGGTGCACATAAATTAAATGCCACAGACAGAATTAAGTTAAGAAATAATTCACTTTTATGTTAGGAGGTCAAAATAGAAAAACACTGTAGTAGGAAACACAATTACTATTTAGAACCCTAATTCATAAATCAAGAATTTGAGGAAAACCATACCTTTAGTGGATCTTGTAGATATAACCTCTCTGCAACCTTTTCAAATTCCTCCCACGACGTTAAATACGTCATGATAATTGAGCGATAATATATAGTAAATATTTTACGCAGTATGTAAAATTAGCTACCTCTCTTCATGCACAAGGGTTATTAAATTAACCGAAATAAGACACTTTTCATAGTCAAGGCAGGTAAGCAAGCATATAAAAACAATTGATACCTGCTACGAGCATGCGTGGACTCGCATGCGCACAAGTGAACCAGTAAGATGCGAGAATTTGACGTCAGCAACGAGCGGCAAATTTAAATAAAGTTAAACAGCACGTAGTGGAAAGGTAATAAAATCCGGTTTGGTATACAATTATATTTTATTATTAAATATTAATATAGCTTAAACATTAACATAAAATTCTCTCGATGTTTCTACAGTCTTAGTAGTAAGGTTTAACAAGAACAACAATAAATAATTTCATTGTCCGCGATGATGTTCACGTAAATGTACCTTCGTTGGAATAAGAATTAAGTAACTATAACTATAATTATAAAAATAATTAACTTTTCTAATTAGACTAAAATAGCCTTTATATACTTATCCCTTACAGATACTTTACGTATTCTGTACTATCTACTAAGCCACGCATATTCGTAAATTTTCCTGTAGCATACGCTATCGTTATATGTCTGACTAAAACGCATGTTTAAGGGTTTGTTTGAAACGTATACAATAATTAAAATCAAACAAACATAAAACTCATTAACAGGAGTGGTACAAAAGCTATTGTAACTTCAGCCAGTCATGACGCTACTTATTTCAGTTAAATATATAGTAGTGAGTATAAAAAATCCTCAATCATTCAGAACTAAAAGGGTTATGTTAACGACATTTCCATGTGTTCATTTTGAAAGTTATTTTAACATTTTCTCCACTAATCCATATTTTGTTCACAATTGTCACACAATAGTGGGTGGCTGTAACACTGCAGGAGCTCTCCGCACTTTTAATGCCTCCGGACTCATCGTTCGATCTTGCTTAGCGATCTGATCGTAATCATACATTATTGCTAGACCACCCTCGTGATTCGTTTTCCTCGCAAGCGTCTTATTCTGCGGAGAATTGACTGTCTTCCGAGGTTCCATCGATGTCGCGGTACTGTAGAAAGCATCGGCCGCAATACTTCCTTCTCCCTCTTCTTGTCGATACTGTCGATGTTTGGCTCGAAGTATCGAGTACACGCCAACAGAGATCAAAAGGAGCAGAAGGAGTAATCCCACTGCAGCCGCGGCTGCGATTACGCGCATTTCTGTGGGGTCTCGAACGATTAGTTTCACATTCGTTGAATCCCTGCCTTTCTCACTTTCTACTAGGAGAGTATATACCCGAGCGTCCTCTTTTTGTAGATCCTTTATTTCAAGTTTCGCCCAATAGCAATTAGTTATCATTTTATTTTCCGTAATAGGTTCTAATGGTAATGCCTCATATTTTTGTTGAATGCTCTCTCCTAAGAACAGAAAATTTTCAGTATACCCACCCACTAACTACTTACTATAAAAAACTTAATTTTTAAAATTTATTAGAAAACCATCACCAAACATGCCAGCTTTCTTATTTTTATTTCTAATTAATTAATCAAAACAGTACATATTAATTCAGAATATGTTTGAAGAAAAATTATTATTTTTTCCCAAGTTCTGATGTTTGTCGTAAATAACGCATCGGGCGCATATTGTTATTGTGCTCCATGCGAATTGTTTTTTGAACAAGTATATAAAAAGTAAATGATTTAATTACCGGCCCTGATGTGTGAACTGCCCCATTGCCATGCGACTAATCGGGGAGGTGGTTGTGAACAGAAACGAGACTTTAATCTGTGAACAGGTTCTCCAGCCCATCCGATCGATTCATAAAACCCTTTTCCGTCAGAGGAAGCTCTTGTCTGTATTTCAGGTGGACCAGTTACATGTAATATAAAACGCGTATCATGGGGCATTTCTCGGCGAACTCCGTTGATGCTGTTAAACGCAACGCAACGGTATTCTCCTTCGTCTGACCACATAATGTGCTTTAAACGTAGACGTCTTCCAGCGTCCATATTTTGAGCAATGTTTTCAAGCATTTCCGTGGTACCACCACGCAAATGAATCCATCTGAACTGAGGAGGTGGATTCGCTTCAAACTCTGCGCATTCAAAAGGTTCTATCGGTGTACCCAATAAAGCAGATTCTTCCACTTCGTCGAAAGTTAAATTAAAATTATTCGCATCCTTCACTTTTAACCTAGGTCCATCTAAAAAGATAAAAACGAATATTGTCTTGGTAGCACAGTTTCCTTTAACGACTGAAAAAGGAAACAAAAATGGTTAATGTATACATAAAATGAAAGAATCAATTTTACAAACATTGAACATCAATCCGGTAGTTTGCAGGTGGGCTTTCTCCGATGGTATTGGAAGCTTTGCAGGAATACAAGCCGGCATCTTCCTTTTTCACGGGCTCGAATCTTAATTCCGACCCTATCCAGGTTCCATTTTGATGAGTGCGATTCTGCATCAGCAAAACAATGTTGTTCGAGTTCGTAATGGGAGTGGCATCCTTGAACCATTTGACCGTCGCCGTAGGATTAGCGTCAGCTATGCATTTTAGGCTCATAAAGCTGGCAGAGTCTTCCAAAGCGGTAGCAAGCAAACGAGGACTCGTTTCCATCATAACTTCCGGTGAATCTGAAATTTACTTCCTAATTGGTGGATTCAGCTCGGTTCCTTCCAGAATAATGCTTATCTTTAGCCAAGTACCGTTCAACTCGTCATGCATCGCGGAAGTTTCAACCTCTGCTCTACCTGGAGAAAGCTCTTTCTACTCTTAACTAAACATTGTAAAGTTTAAAAATTACAATAAAAGCAGAAAAATTAACATTTCATTAATGTATCATGATCCTGCAAAGGGTTTACAAAATCGCTCCAGAGCAAGTAAGATCGTTCCAATAAAGAGTCTAAGAAATTCCTTCCTAGATCGTTCTCTTACAGTGAATATCGAGGCGAGACTCAGCAATCGCTGGCAGTGGGCTGGAAGGATGCAAAGTAAGACATCTGATCGGTAGACCGTGATTTTCCCTTTGACCTCGTACATGTATAATGCTGTGTGCTGCCCATGTCTTCGGATTATCCACCTCTGTGGCGTTCGTCTGTTCTCTCAAAGCTTCGACTTCGTCACCTCCTATAAACCTGCCAACATCAAACGGATAATCTCCTGTTATTCTGAATGAATTATTTTAAGAACGTTTGGCGTATGGAATAAAGTGAAACATACAGTGCGATCGATTAAACACGCGATCGCTCAAAGATCTGGTCAGTTTGTCTGAATTCCCGAGGTTCAAACGACACTATTTTGAGGTTCAAACGACGGCTGGCTAGACTAATCTAGCGAGCTGTCAAATAATTTTACCTCATGATTACCTTTAATTAATTTTCGCTTAGACGATGTTGAGATAGATTAACCTTTTTGATTCGTGCTTTCTATCGTATAGAAGTTTAATAAATAAATGTCAGACAACTTTTTGAATGTCAATGATTTAAGGATTTCAAACGAATATGTGTAAGTAACAACAATAAGTGACATCTATGGGGTAGTTTTAATTCAACTATTACAATTTCAATGATTAAATAATGCGGCATTATCGTCAGTTAAGAGGTCAGATTAAATGCACTGACAAATGACGCACCCTTGGTATGTACCGGTACGTCCGATAAACCCGTTGCATTATTAAGGTGTGGACTACGTGTAGGCACGTGCGATCATATTATAAGGACTTACACAAGGAGCGAGTCGATTTACCAGACCGTGAATTAAAAAAGGCAATTCTTGGACAGCCCTTTCCTGCATAAACGCGACGTTACGGCTTCTTGCCTTTTCTACTGGGACGAGATTACAGTCCGCGACCTGCGCTTGTAATAATGCGGTTGAGAATTTTTAACTAGAGATAGTACAAGAACGCAAAACGTTATTTTCCCACAGTCCAGGCTTATGCTTATGCAATGATATAACTGAATATAATGAGAAATTGTCAAGCTTGAATTTGTAATTTATTTTTGAAAGTTGGTTCGAGCGATAATCTTATAATGTTATTCGATGTATAATGAACCACCCTTATATAAGAAAGAAAGTCAGAAACAGTTACAAACAACAAAGAATACCATTCCTGTAAATGCATCTATATGAAGGAAGTATGAATGCATTTTACACATTTCAGATAAATGTACAATAAATATTTGTGCAATTTGAATACTACTTTGTATTCTCTTTAAAAAATATTATATTTCTTGGAAAATAGTTCTTCCTTCTCCCTCTATACATATTAGATACGAGGGCGTGTACATGTCTTTTCTTCGAAATATATGTCTTTTATTTGGGAACTCATTAACCTTTAATCACTTACTTCCTTCAAACCCCTTTAGTGCACTCATAGGCTTAAAATGAATGTTAAACGCTACACTGAGTAAATTTCACTACTCACCATTTTATGAGCGCCGGTGGATTTCCGTATCTAGACACACAGGAAAGTGTAGCTTCCTGACCTTCCCTCAATGTAAGAACGGAATTTAAAACAGCACCTCCGTATTCAAGGAGAGGCTTTCTCGGTTTGACTGCAATCCATCATTTACAAAAACGTCATGAGTACGTACAAAATAGTATTGACATTTAACTTTAATTTACGCAATTGTTTGTAATTTCTTCGATAGAAATGCATTAGCGCAATAAATCTGAAAGTAGAACGGAACCTGTGCACCGCAATTACGCATGTAATTTGTAAGTGGTCCGAGCAAAAATTGTGCAATTCTAAAAGGATTTCGAGTACATGTATTTAGTAACCCAGAAACAGGTATGGAGAGTAAACATGTTAATCGTTTTAACCATGATGCAATGCTTGTAAAGCCCATTCGCTAACACGTCCTAACTAACGGGCCTTGCCATTAGTAGTAAGAATAAAAAGTAATTTGAAATCATCTTAATTGAAATATGTGCTCCAACCATAATAGTGTTAACTGCTTAATTGAACTTTAGCATTATCGATACAAATATACATTGTTACCAATTTGTGTATAATTATAGTAATATTATTACTCTTATTTTCATACTCACTCCAATATGGAGTAAGTATTAACATGGCTCCAGTATTAGCAGTATGGGCAGGAAGACCGAAGTCGTTAACAGCTTTAAGAGGCTCGCTAAGGCTATTTGCCGATAAGTTCTCGACTAACGGGTCCTTACCTCGGACCAACAAACGAGCCGGCAGTGACGTGAGTGCATCCTGACGAGTGAAATCGCCGGGTGTGACTTGACATTCCCAGAAGCCGTCATCGAAGTGCAGAGAAGCCCTCCTAATCAGGAGGGTGCAATCGCTCTCGCGTCCGCCGACCCACTCGTACTTGTCCGGATGCATTCCAACAGGTTTTCGGTCCTTCTGCCAGATGCACTGGCCCTTCTTGTCTTGCACTCTGCATCGCAGCTGCACGTCGTCTCCAGAAGAGACTTCCTGATAAGTCGCGGGAGTCTCGGAGAACCTTTGCTCCGCCTTGCACACACCGGACACAAGGGCTACCACGATCCAAGATAGCAATCGTTCGCTCGACATTGTAAACTAATGTTTTAGATCTCTTTTTGCAGAATATTTTACAACTAAAGGTTACATCGAAACCGAAATTTCACAGCGTAGCATTTCCTTAATTAAATCATGCCACGAAGGAATTATTTTTATTTAACCGAGGTGTTTATTTCGCTCGTTGTTGGAGTGCATCGATTCAGTCTTATTTTTCGAATGGATCACTGGCCAGTCAAACTCGGTCGACATAATTTTTAATGACATTTTGAAATTATATTTCCGTATGTGTTATTAGAGACATGTTATTGCGTTTTATAGCATGTCGTTAACATGGATGTCACGGTTTCCTTCATCGATCAGGACAAGTTGGAGATATCGCTCATTTTCAAAATTTAACTTCAATCTCAATTACATCGTTCACGTTCAATTTTTAATTCAACCATTCCGTCTGATAATTACTATATGTGTAACGTCCTGACCAGTAACCTTATAATAGCGGATTCATCTTGATAGATTTGATCTTTAAATAGAAACACTTTTCTACGATCCTCCACTTAAGTCAAACTAGAAGCCCATTGACGTGATCTATGAATCACAGGTAGAAGTGACTATCCTTCGCTTCTACATGATTTCATCCAGCTTATGAATCAACCGTTGATGACACGACGTATCCTCTACAAAAGTTTATGTCAATTTTTCACGAAACCACTTGGCACCCTTACATTCCACGATACCTTAAATTTGTTTGAGCATTTGATATCCTTGGTTAATTAAATTGGTATTAAGTATTCGGTACCGTTCGCGCAGGCTTTTAAATGTATTTGGCGCGAAACTACCGAGTTTCCTGATCTTTTTAAACCGACACTTTTTAACACTCGTCACTGACTCCTTCTTCAGTGGGCCTCGACGTTAAGTGAGAAATCTCTTCGTAAGGACGTCCCTTGGCAGACTGTCGAAGGACGAGGAAGGTAAGGAAGAAGTCGCGAAGAGGGATCGGCAAACCAAGGCGGGACAAGGCGATGCGATGCGCTGCAGAGGAAGACAAGGCTCGAGGTAGGATCTAGGACAAACACAATGTAGGAGGTACTAAGTGTAACTGAGTCGGAGTTAAAGCCAGAACGTATACTAGACTGGAAGCGGAAGACGGACCCCAAACGCGGACCCATGCGTGCGTATCCAACCCTGTCTCCTCTGCTGCTATCCTTATTATTCGAGCGTGTTATCATTATGGCATGCTATGCTAAGCCGACGAAGTACCGACTTTATACATGTATCTGCCCTCTATAGCTTGTCAACCCTTCGTCACGTATCGAAGAGCCCGTTCGATATGTGCCGATTACATTACAAAAAGGTACCTGAATGAGGTAGCAATACGTGCTGATACTATACTGGGTAGGAAGTATTCCCAAAGATAATCGGAATTGCTCCCTAAAACAATGAAGAGCATTAATTACATCCCTTATACGGAATTCGATTTATTAAATTAGTATTATTTACAATAGACCCGCCTACGGTTTATTTTTAAAACCAAAGGCTTTTTAATGGGTAAAATCGTACTTAGCCGGAACCTAAATATGTCAGTACTATTTTATGCCCAAAGTCGAATACTAGTAATATCGTTTATTCTTTAAAGAGTTTATCAAAGAATTGGTGAAGATTTAATAAATTATGTCAAATTTTATAAAGATATTACTTAAACGGAATTAATGTACCCTGCCTTGCAATTTGCGAATTTCTCGTGTGTCCAATCTCTGTAAAATACAGAATGTTGTATATTGAAAGTAAACGATTTTAAATGTACACGTGTCGTGCATTGCCACATATATTGTAGAGGGCGCTCAGCAACGTGCGCACTTCAATGTTAGTTTAATAAGTTTAATCGATTGTTTTCAGCTCATGCGTAGGGTGGATCTGTATAACTGATTTAAAAAATCCAAATTTGCGAGAGAATCGAATTTCAAAGTCGATCTCGAAGATCGATCTATTCTGGGAGCATCGCGCCTATCGCGCCCTCAAACGCAGCTAACCTCAGAGCTATTGTGAACAATGGCGACGTTTCGATAGAAGTGACATCCTTCCGATCAAATGTCTTTTTACTTTGTAACGTTAACACTCTTTGTAAATATTAATTACGATCTCTAAGTATTAGCGTTAACGGAACGACATTCGTTATGGCAGTTAACGCAAACGCATTGTCTAGTGATATAAGCCGACGAAATCCACAGGACGAGTATGAACTCATCCAGAGGATAGGCAGCGGGACTTACGGAGATGTTTATAAGGTATTTTTTCTTCAATATAGTTTAGTATTATCATCAGAGAATTCGAAGTTGCATTAACAGGTTGTAATTCTTGCAGGCAAAAAGACTGTCTATGAACGACTTAGCAGCCATCAAGGTTATCAAATTGGAACCAGGTGGGTCAATCTGTCAACTGGGACATTGGCTTATAACTTTGAAGATAATTTTAACGCTTTTATTATAGTTTTATGAGTTTTTTTCCATGCAACTAATGAGCCTAAAGGCGGAGATATATTTTTATGTTTTAATCATCAAAGGAATTTCGTCGATCAGAGCATTTTGTTAATCACATGTTATCGTGATAAGAGATAATTGTTTTTTGTAATCTATATATATTTGAATAACATTGATACGAGACAGAGTTTGTATTTACTGATTAAGAGTAAGAGATATAATTTGCACAATTGTAGGTAATTTGTAACAGTTTCATATTTATTAACCTTTGTGACATTGTATAAGATAGGTTAAAACCAATGTTTTGAAATGATTATAAGTAATTAAACATGTGGGATATTTTCTTTTTTGTGATTTCATAAGAACGATGGAAGTTATTACTTGATTTCCTCAATGATTTGAGGGTAAAAATAAGAGAAACAAAAGTAATTGAAACATTACGAAGACGTTCATTTTTAGGAGATTATTTATTTCAGGTGATGATTTTGCAATCATTCAGCAAGAAATTTTGATGATGAAAGATTGTAGACATCCTAATATAATTGCATATTATGGAAGTTATCTTCGAAGAGATAAGTTATGGATTTGTATGGAATATTGCGGAGGTGGTTCGTTGCAAGATATATATCACAGTGAGTTAATTATATGTTATTACATATTATCTATATTATTGATAGTCTTATCCAGTGAATGTAAAATTGTAATATTTTTAATGTGTTAAGCATAATTGAAATAGAGGCATTTTATTTAACTCACAACTCGTATTATAGTAACTGGTCCATTAATGGAGATACAAATAGCATACATGTGCAGAGAGACTCTTCTTGGCCTAGCCTATTTACATAGCATGGGAAAAATGCATCGTGATATTAAAGGAGCCAATATACTCTTGACTGAAGCTGGTGATGTCAAACTGGCAGATTTTGGAGTTTCAGCTCAAATTACAGCAACTATTAATAAAAGAAAAAGTTTCATTGGAACTCCATATTGGATGGCACCTGAGGTATATATTTACATTTCAGTAAATATGAATTTAAAGTTCATAAATCTGTCAAATACAAATTAACAAACAATATTTGAATGGGATAACATGGTTAATGCTAGGTTGCAGCTGTAGAGAGAAAGGGAGGTTACAACCAATTATGTGATATTTGGGCATGTGGTATTACTGCAATTGAATTGGCAGAATTACAACCACCAATGTTTGATCTGCATCCAATGCGTGCCCTTTTTCTCATGTCTAAGTCTGGTTTCAAACCACCAACTTTAAAGGATCGTGATAAGTGGAGTCCAACGTTTCATAATTTTGTTAAAGTAGCACTTACCAAAAATCCCAAAAAAAGACCAACAGCAGAAAAGTTATTACAGGTTGGATTTATGAAAATATGTTATGATACATTATACATTGTTAAATGATATTATTAAGGCACTTTTGAGTTTTACTGTATTATACTAATTGCTTTTTATGTGATAAATTTCATTGTTAAATGTATTATTGCAGCATGCCTTTTTCCAAGGCGATATGAATAAAAGATTAGCATTGGAATTGTTGCAAAAGGTTTCAAACCCCAGTCATATGTTTACTGATTTGGACGCAGATGAAGACGGAGCAGTTCCAAATGTTCCACAAAGAATTGCATCGCGACATACAGCGAGACCTAGACCAAAAAGCCCAATTCCTCAATTGGATAGTGATGGTATAAGTGGGAATTTGTGTATTTTATACTTTTGTATTTTCGTACTTACTGAACTACACAGTTTTTGTTTAAATTATTTTCAGATCAAATTAATCTAGATGCTGGAACCCTATATAGAGATTTTATTTCACCAACAGTCGAAAGAAATGCAGTTTTGGATATTATTGACATCATGAATAATTTAAAGGTATATTTCACAAACATTGCATTGCACAAGCCTAATGAGCAACGAACTATCAATTTTAAATATTGACAAAATAGTATTAAAACATAAAATTAACGTTTAAACCTACAAAACATATTTTTTCTAGAGTGTTCACAATTGCGATGTTCATCCAGAGTGTGGAATTGGTACAGCTTTTGAAGATGTACAAGAAAAGTGAGTATTACTAAATTATATTCTGAAAAGAAACAAATATTTCAGTAACCCAGGAGAAGGGAAAAGGCTTGATATTTACTTCTACTAATATGGTCGACTGCTACTTTGCTTGCTTTAAGTATAAATGCTTTCACTTTTTACACATTTTTCTTTAAAAAAATATATAAATACATACAGTGAGGCTTTTATCATATGTTGCATAAACAAAGAAAAGTGCAACATTTATAAATAAGTAAATAAGAGAACCTTGAATTTAGTTATTAAAAAGTTTTATTCAATTATGTTGCTGATCTCAGAAGTAGCAAATAGAGCTGGAAGGAAATTAAATATTGTAATGTTTTTCAGCAAAGCAGCAATATCATGCAACATAGTGCAAGAGCTGTACAAGTCTGTCACTTAATTTGCATTTTGCATGTTTAAGCTTATATTAAAATTTACTGGCTCTATTGAAATGAAAACTTTTGATATGGTACATTGTAAATAATCGTTACAAATTGAAAATACTAAATCTGGTTTAAATAATTAGAGTACCAGTGTTGAAGACATGTACTTCATAGACTTTTTAGAAAATTACGTTGAATCATAACAATTCAATTAATTTCCCAATTTTCTAGCATCATAAGTGTGTCGCAAAAATTAAAATATATGCACTATGGCAAGACGGTCTTTCGAAAAGGCTTCGCTTATACTTCTTTAATGTCTGCAATACTGTAATGCTTTCAAAATATCGCATATGATATAAACAAAAATTTACAAAAGTGAAATGATTTATTTTTGCGATAGTACACTTGATGCTGATGTGAGTACAGATAGTAGACAGTCACGCCGGAGCAAAACTGGCACAGAGATATTTCATATGAGTCTCAGGTAATATTGTTTGCTTGCCATAATATTTATTGACTGACATTATTCATAATAGGTCAGTCGGAATGACATAACACAACAATTTCTACGAGTTTGTAAATAAGAGCTGAACAAATTTGATTGAATGGAGTGAGATTCGTTATATAAACTGCATCTGTAGTAACTTGTAACCACTTGAAAGTCAATATTTATTTGTGTACGTTATCTACTGTTTAAAAATACTTCACAAATTCCAGAATATTTTTATAAAACCACTAAACAAAGTTTCTACATTCCATTAATAATCTCTTTTATGGATAATAAAAAAACATGTGTGAAACACATGTCACCTTTTTAATATGATATTACTACAAGCATATCGTGTTTTGTGGAGGTTGTCTATGTTGGATACATTCAGGTTTTTGTTTAATATTGTAATTTTCATTCAAGATATTTCGATCTAATGGACTGCTTCTGTCTTAAATTTTATTTAGCGATAAACATTCTTCAATACGTTTCATATTGATTTATAAATACAATACTATATCTATTTATGTATGAATAAGAAATTTATAGGGATGTTAAGTTAAAATGTAATTTATACACATTAAAGAATATAAGATTGTATTTAATTTTAAACGGAAATGGTGCAATTGCTGATAAATCTTCCGTAATTGGAACTTATGCATGTCAGGACATGAATATAGCTTCTTGCATGATGTTGCATGTTGAATGACATAAGTGAAAACCAAAAAAGGCGTAATGTAGATTTAATTCCAGTAAGTATATTATTACCCGAATGTTTTACCTTCGTCTATTGTTCTTGATCACCTTTGTATTATTACCTACCTCCGATCATCTGGGAATTAATCTGATTTGTAATTTGTAGTAATCGTATGCAATCATATTTTATGTATGAAGACGGTTTTCTTCAGAAAAGTACGAATATGTCACTGTATAAGAAAGTATTCAGCAAATAGTTTACAATGTATTCACATAATATGATTATGAGACATATGACATGCAACACATTGTCAGTTTAATTTAATTTAAGAATTTATTTGCAGTCGATTTGAACAATAGTACGTTTTGTTTCTTTCTCCTTTTATGATTTAAAAACCTTTTAACTTTTTCTAATATATCCTTAATTTTCTGATCAGTTTGTAATTTTAATACTTTCTCCCAACAGGAGTCTATTGCAGTACATTGATGAGGAGTTGTTGCTAAGGTATTGGCAGGTAACCTTTTCCCTTGCACCTTGCACTTATGCTTTCTAATGCTGTACGTTTTACTGACTACTACAAAATCCATCATATTCATTGCAAATCCTGCAAACACTCGTGTTTAAAAAATGTCTAATTTGTTTTTGGGTTTCAGTACTTAACATGAAATTGTATCGGTGTATGGTAATTTATGCATTGCGATGATTTAAGATAAACGTTAGTTTTTGTAGTAGAAATAAAAAACGTGTTTGCATATTTTAAAAATTGTGAGAAATAGTTGCATCAATAGACATTGAGCACGATCTATTAATTGCGTGAATCAATCTCTTTATTGAGATTTACTTTTTCTATAAACGTTTTTCTAATTATTTTAAATATTCAGTGTACCCTTGAATGCTCCTCTAAAATTGTACATTTTTTTCTGGCTGAAGCATGCAAATATAGTGCACAGTCTTGAGGTCCTTGCGCTAATCATATTGGTGGTGGAAATATATAAAAAATACAGATGTGTTTAATAAAAGGCAGTTAATATATGAAAGTATTGACAGGAATACTTTTCATTGTGATCATTCCGCATTAAATCTCCAATCTTAAACTATGTGTATGGTATTCAATCAATAAAATAGGAGTAATACTGATGGATAATAAATTGTTTATATTTTATACCAGTCGAATGAAGGAATTAGTCAGTTAATGATAAACTAATATTTTAAAAATCTCTGGTTACCTAATGATTTCTTATATGACCAGAAATGTATCAGAAATGTTGATATTCATTGTTTTAAAGGATTTTATGAAATGCTGGAATAACTGTTGACTAGTAAATATTATACATTTTTTTATGTTTAGGGGAAATGCAGTGTCAATGGTTAGTGGACATTGCGACCGGTTATACTCCATGCAGTAAGTAAAGTAACAATGTTATTTTTAAGTATGTACAGAATATTTACTTTGCATTCATTAAACGTTCTGTATAAACAACGTATCTTTTGATGTCATAAGAAATTAATATAAATGAAAATTATGAAATTGTGATTCCAATGTGATGTCAGGTACCGTTTATCTGTAAAGTGGTCTTAACCAGGAAAGATACTTTGCACGTAAAAGGATGTCTGTACATCATTGCAGCAATAAAATTGTGTAGATAGTTGGACCATTGCAGTAATTAACAAATTCTACACATTTGACAATATATTATTTCACCTTTTTATATACATTGTGCTAAATGACATAAAATAGTTACAATATATTTTAAACAATTAGCACTTTGCATAGTTTCTTTGTAAACTATCATGTAGGCAATGATTTAATTGTATTTCAACTTTCACTTGTTTAGTTGTGTTTGTTATACAATTTATACATTTTTTTATAAGCAGTACCACATTTTATTAGTACTACATTAACAATTTTTATTCGTAGAGCTACTCTTCCGATTGGAGAATCATCGAATGATTGTGAAGTGCACCGGGGCTTCTATGCTAATATTACCGGTGAGTATACTTATTTATTCTATATACAAGTAAAAAATGTGCTCTGTAACCAAAATGCAGGCATTTGTAAATTCATTATTATATGTATCAATTGTACGTATACTTGTATTTATATCTCAATTTGTACTTAACTATAGAAGTTCCTGATTGTTATTGCTGTTGAATCGGTTTTTTGGTGTTTATCTAATTGGTTGTTTATTTTTGCTGTAAAAATGGAAATTAGTCAATTTCCCATTAATTAAATTAGTGGTATCAGTATCTGCTCTGGGCCATTACTATTATGTTATTAACTTCTGTAGTATTCCATAAAAAGGTTGTGTTTATTTTCATTAGTACTTTAAATATCCGTGAGAATTTGTACACCCTCACAAAACTTTTATATAACTTATGGTCAACCCTAGTTTGTTTCTAACCAGTTTACAGTAATATTTTTCAATTGTACAATATAAATTGACAAAACGTCAAGGATTTAGGATTCATTTAATTTTATACACATTATAAATATAAATACGCTTGCTGTAACACTATTGCAAACGGCTTACTACTAGAAACAACTACACGTAAGAATCGTTGGAACAAAGGAATCTGATTGGATAGTATCACACTTTGGAGAAGCACAGTTAATGCACTGTCAAGGATTCGGATTGTATATTTTCTGGTGTGGTCCTACAGTAGTGTATAAAGTAGGTTCGGTGTATAGGATCTCAAGCGAGTCCCAGGCGTCACAGCTCTGTGGACGAGTTGTATGGCCTGGTCAGTGGTTCCCTCTCCTTAGCAGCTGTCAATGGACAACGTCAACGATCACTCTCGGATAGTGGGCCGAGAGATGAAACCCCACGTACTAATGGTAGGAGCACGCATCTTGAATTAAGGGCATGCCCATAAACTCTAATAGGTTACAAGCATTGCGTGCATGTTTTGCCGAAATCTCATCACATAGTCCTATTTCATAATTCAGATAAAAGTGACTACCAATTTCATGTATCTCCCTGGAATAACTAAAGAACGAACTTCTTTGAGGAAAAATGTGTGTGATCATCACTTAGATTCATACACATTTACATTTACTTAGCATCACTATTTAAACATCATCTCACTAGGTTCATCTTCCCTTCAGCACGCTACTTTCTTTAACTTTTTACCATCGGTTATTCTTAGTTCACATCGACACTCACCTTCAACCGTTTATACATTGTACTTTTCAAATATTGTGTCATTGTTGGGCAATTCTTTTTTTCAGGTGACAATGAGACGTCAGGTAATGGTGAAGGAAATGAAATTGGACCTGATCTGTTATCGGACACACCTCCTGTACCTCCTAGGAGAAGGGATCGGAAAAGGCATACACCACCAAGACCCATTAGTAACGGACTTCCTCCTACGCCAAAGGTTCATATGGGAGCATGCTTTTCAAAGGTCAGTAATATTACCAAAATGAAACAATGTTATCGAAATATGTTTAGAAAGATGTGAAACAACGTTTCTGCCGTTGAATTTAAATGAACATTGTGATCATGAACTATATTTTGGAAGTGCCGGGAACAAGTGACGAGTACGTTCTTACAGTGCGGTAGTTGCTGACACTGGTGACCCCGTCAACATTCGCCATATTAAACTTTAGCCGAATTTTTAGATATATTATAATTTTTCATTTACTTATTGACATTGTTACATTATTATCGTATTGATAAATAGGTATTTAATGGTTGTCCTTTGAGGATACACTGTACAGCAAGTTGGATTCATCCTGACACGAGAGATCAACATTTATTAATTGCAGCTGAAGAAGGAATTTATAATTTAAACCTCAACGAATTACATGAGACTGCAATCGATCAATTGTATCCAAGACGTACAATTTGGATGTACGTTATTAAAGATGTGCTCATGTCTTTATCCGGTAATATAATTTATATTCCCATTGACATTTGATATGCTGTCTATGATACTATTGGAGTCATGGAATCATAGTCGATTGCACGTAATTATATTCAATTTGTAGGAAAGACACCCCAGTTGTATAGGCACGATCTGTTAGCGATGCAGAGTAAACAAACGCATAGGTTTTCTTTACACATGAATAAAATACCAGAGAGATTAGTGCCTAGAAAATTTGCATTGACCACTAAAGTGCCAGATACAAAAGGCTGCACGAAATGTTGCGTCGGTAGAAACCCTTATAATGGGTGAGCAGTACATAAATTATCATTCATTATATTTTGTTATACATTTTAAGTATCATGAATGTAATGAAATTTGTTTCAATAACACAGGTATAAATATCTATGTGGTGCAGTGCCAGCGGGAATATTTTTAATGCAGTGGTATGATCCACTAAATAAATTTATGCTGTTAAAACATTTTGACTGCATATTACCTTCGCCATTAAATGTCTTTGAAATGGTTATTACACCAGAGATGGAATATCCCATGGTGTGCGTTTCAGTGAAACAAACCTACCAACAAAATAAACTGAAACTGGATTTAATTAATATGAACTCGGGTGCAAGTTGGTTTCATAGTGACGAGCTGGAAGATATGGACGGTTCAGGTACTTATTAAAAGTGTCATATAGTACCAAAGAATTGAGAAAATAATTTATGTTAATGCTTAATATAATATATTTTCTAATTTAGTTGCAATTTAATTTGTGAAATATCAGACTATTTGCATCCGTTTATGATACTTACGCTAATTTGTTGTCGTTCACATTTTTCCAATTCACCAGCCACTGTGATTCCAAGAAGAGAAAATCTTCAAGTAGTGAATGTCACACAACTCGAAAAAGATGCAATACTCGTATGTTATGATAGTAAGTCTTTTTCAAGATGCCTTGGTCCTAATTGTCTCATCTTTTATATATCGCATATATTTGTATTATGTAGATGTAGTCAAAGTGGTGACGTTACAAGGCAAACCACGATCCAGCAAGAAAGAGTTGTCAGAAATACGTTTCAACTTCCAAATTGAGTCTATCAGTGAGTAAACCTTTATTAAACTCATGCTTAAAAGTGATTATTAAAACTAATCTATAATCTTTTCGTCAGTTTGCTTACCAGATAGTGTATTAGCATTTCATAAACATGGCATGCAAGGAAGAAGTTTTAAAAATAGCGAAATCACACAAGAGATTAGCGATCCAAGTAGAACGTATCGATTACTTGGTTCAGATAAGTAAGTAATCGTTTTATTGTATAACATTATATTTCAGTTAACAATCATTTGTGTAACAATTATTTGCGTCTGTAGGGTTGTGATGTTGGAGAGCCACTTAGTTCACACAGGCACGTTGACGGAATCAGAAGGAGCGGATTTGTACATACTTGCAGGACATGAAGCTAGTTACTAGGGGATTTCGAAGTAATTTAATTACAAAAAACGCTTCTTATGTGTAAATTTATACCGTGATTGCAGCAATGCATAAATTATTATTATTTGTTAAGGTTATGCCTAAATCATAATTAATTTCTTTTTACGGAAACAAAGTTTAAAATGTGTCTCGGTTATTAACTGCTGACGGTATCCTCGTAAAATGATGTATAAAAATCAATGGCATCACAGATCATTTTACTTCGTTACGTTCTAGATCATTTTTCATTATAAAGCTGACATCTCTATTTCCTTACGTGAATCACATTAAATTCATTCATATTTGAAGCGATTGTCTAAAACCACTTTCTGTTTGCAGAAATAATAGTGTTGAATTTCGTTTAATTGATTTTAGTGCCTAAAACTCATTTTTAATTATTAAGCACACATAGTATGTAAATAAATGATATAATTACGATTTCTCATGAAACTGATTTAAGGCTCAAGAAATGTCATTGATGAAACATGGTATTCTTTTGCATTATCTGTATTTGTTAGTGAAAGTATAGTGATTATGAAGAGTGCTGGGTTTCACGGAGAATTGAAATACTACACTATTGTAAAAGATGAAACATTAAATTAACAAACGAAAACGTTAAAATAATACCAGAATAGGAAGTTCTGATCAGGTCGAAGTTAAAACATGAAAACATTATATTGAGAATGAGGCACAACACTTTATATATTCTAAGTACACTTTTAAATGTGTTTTAATCAGGATATTAATTTTCTTTCTAACCTTTTATCTGGATTTGTCACGGTTGAGTACTCTCATATTCAGCTAATTTGTTCGTCAAATAGATATGATTACGTATATCTGCTATGTCATTCGTAATAAGTCGCAATCACATAGTTGCAGTACTCTAATAAGTAATAACAGTATTGTATTTTCTACAGTTTCAAAAAAAGAAGTTATTGATAATTGAAGTATTCAGCGCTTTTTTCTATCTACTTTCAGATTTTAAGTTTTTGTACACCAAAGTTATTTACAAAAATATGGAAATTATGAATATGAAACTACCCAGATATGGATAAAAATTGTCGAGAAACTATTGAAGTTCTATATAGAAATTTCATTCTGTACATATGATATAGAAATCAAAAGAAAGTATTATATTACTTGAAATTCAATCGATGTATGGCTTGTAAGATTTGACTGCTTACTGCTTTATACTAAAATTTGAACAACTTGAACGAATATCAAGTTTTGTAGCAGCATGTACCTACTTTTTCATGAGCAGCTAAGAAATAAGTAGCACATTGTTGTGGCCGATTAACGCGCATGAATTCGCACAACAATGATTATGAATTAGTAATTAGGTAGTTTTGTTTCTGCTACTCGTGAAATGCCAGGTTGAGTGGTGTAAGTTTTATCTGTAATGTGCCGGTATAAATTGTTTCCGTTTCGTAAAACTCCCTTACATCCCATATTTACGGATATTATGCATTATCGTTAATTTTCGTCATGCGCAAAATGTTCTGCAGTGAAAATTTGATAGCTTATCCAAAAATCGAAAAGTATGCGTTACCCTACTTTCAAAATCGAAGTAATTGTCTTTTATTAAAAAATAACATTCCAGGACAAGACTTGTGTCAATAATTGTTTTCTGTGATTTCTGGATAAATCTATTTTATCTAACAGAGAAATTATAAAAGACAAGATGAAATATTTTTAGAAAATATTTAAAAGTTAAGTACTAGTAATATCGGCGCCAATTAATTTGTTACCACTATAGACGTCAAGAACGAAATTGTTAGGTGGCATGTTCACATTTTTCTACATTCCGGCATTCACTTGACTTGAATTTGTTTAATGTATTTTAAAAATTATATTTACTTACACCACATGTGCTGTACTCTTTGTATAGAATATAATTATGTGTATGTATATTACATTGCTTTTAAAGGTAGTTACATAGCTGCATTTATCAGCATTTTAGGCTGACTCGCTAATTACAATTTTAAAAACTTCCACAGTAAGGTATTGGGAATATATTTCTCTTCATTGATAAATAGTTCTATTTCAAATAATATGCCTACTTTACCTCGTGTGTAAAACTATCTTATAGGTTAAATCGCATCAATCAAATAATAACTAAGTGCATTGCACCTTGGTTAAAAGCGATTGCGTAGTTTATTTAGAAAAATAAAAATTGCAATGTCTTCCGACTTTGGAAATCGAATAATGAAAAAAATATGTTAAAGAAAATTGTATGTTTTGGAAATTTTGTTTAAACGGTTGCATTAAGACTTCTTTTCGCATTTAGTTCGTTCTTCAAACCACTTTATGTATAGCTTCTTTTAAACCGAATGGATCTATCAGTGTTGAACCAATCATTATGATTTTTTCCGAGTAAAAACTAAGCACTTTATTTATAAAAACTATGTGATTTTACTGATATTTGAGTATACTACAAAAAATATGATATAACGACATGCATTTTTATAAGTTCTGAAAATATTAATGTAAACTATCTTCAAATTACTCATACAATTAACATAAGTCTCTGATAATTAAATATTTAGAATTTTACATAATTATCGTACTTCTGAAGTTGATTTCGATACATAGCTCATGACTACAAAGTTTATCGGAATTGTCTGCACTTCTGAATTTGAATCCCAGAAGTACTTCAAACCATTATTCATTCACTTTTATAAAAATCGTAATTTCCAAAGTGTTACATTCTGACGTAGTATACTCAACAAGAAAACAGGTTAAAGAGAATTAAATTTACACATAAGTAAGTCATTTCACTATTTGTATAATTTTAGATCACAGAATATGAATCCTAGTACATCCATTACAGATTTGTGATTAATTTCATAATAATTCACGAGACAATAATTTTAGTTACAAAAGCGAGTGTTTCACTGAATGTAAAACGGAGACTAAAAAGTTGCTTAACATGTAGCGTCGTAAAAACTTGTTGCTAGTGAAATGCAATACATGAAAAATGTAGAAAAGCATGGTTTTGTTCTCCCACGACTTACCAAATATGAGAAGGGAACTATGCAACTTAAGTAAAACCCGAAAACACAGGCTGCACATATCCATGTTTTGCTCACGACCTCAAACAAGAATTCTCCGTGATGAAATCTCATCTAGTATTGAACGAAAAAAAAAAAGAACTAGCAATTTATATAGATCTCTTTATAGACTTACAGATTTTCGTAGATAAGAAAATAAATTAGTGCAGCGATGAAACGTACCTGTCCGCACAGACCAGTTTGGCGGCTTTGCCTCTGTATTTTTAATACACTTCATTTTCGCTAATAGACAAAGTTTAAATCCTAATCTTCATTTTACTAACATTGACATTTTTGAAAAATCTTTATCGCTCTTTTCGTTGCTAGATAATTATGTGATAATTACAAAAAAACACACTACACTTTCTTTTGCGACGATGTACCGCACCAAACACGTGGATACAAGTTTTTGTTTACAGGATACCTGATACATAATAAAGTAAATGTAAACATATTTTGAGAGGCAACACCATAGAATAGATGAAAGAAATATGTAGGTATATATTTGATCTACTGTTTAAACAAAATACGTGTGCGAACAAAGTGAAACACACCTATATATTGGTAATTCAGAATTTCCTCTTATTGTGACGTTTGTGAGAACAAAAATGATGTCAGTATGTTAATAGAATGTTGTTAACCAAAGCTTAGCGACGGATAATACTAAGAGAGACGATATCCAATAAACTTATTCTTACAAACGAATGTAATTCCGCGAGGTAATTGACGATTTATGTAATTCTTTTAAGGAGCTTCTGGTGATGTGTACTCGTCTTGATTTACGGAAAACACAGAATTTCACAGAATGTTGTAAAGTACATGGAATCATAACAAATGTATTAAATAAATATGTTTGGCAACTTGTAAATAAGTTACACAATGTGGATATCAAAAGGAAAAATTATAACAAAAAGTTTGTGATTAACATGTTATCCGATTGTTACTTTTTCTTTTCAGGATTATGAATACAAGTATATCCGATTTTTACGTTAATAAAATTGATGAAAATATGAAGTAAAATGCATATCTGACACATTGCAGGAACTCCTTTACAGTGCAGATACTACTTTTCATACGTACCACATAGTAGGGTAGTAATATACGATTATATTTATAGCTACAACTGAGTATTTTCCGACAGTAATAACGATCGATAATCGCTGCAGTTATGTATGTACATATTGTTTATAGCAGATGTATTTGGTTCACACGTTTTGTTCTAGCAAAATTTTTATAAGTACATTGTAAAAATAAACTATTTGTGTTATGTATTAATGACCCTTTTCCACAGTCTTCCCATTTCTATAAAGCAGGAACTAGAATGATATAAATCTACCTAATTTATTAAAATTTAAGATTTTACATAAAAGGTGTTAGTATAAATATTCCAGGAAAACCTATAAATACTTTTGAAAGTTGTGATGAAATTTATGTAACATTATTGTAAACATTCTTGATAACGTGTCAATTTTTTTTTTTCAATGTATGAAGAGATATGCTACTGAAAACTACTACAAAAAAGTGAATCTAATATTGTGTATAAACTAGAAAAAAATCATTGAATTATGTCTTGAATACATGTAAGATTCATCTTTATTTTACAATATTCACAGTTTATCAATATATTTTTGCACAGAATTGAGTACAATATCGACTACAGAAATGTTATCACGTAACACATATTTAGATTTTGATTTACTACTTATACAACGTAACGTGTCTTTAGTAACACCATGCAATATTTTGTGTATTTTCTCTAAAGTCGAGTCAATTTGGGCAGCATAAATGGGACCACAGCTCTCATATCTTAATAAATTGTGATTTTTCAACTCTATTATGCGGTTCAAATATCGTGCTATATTAACTTCTCCAAAAATTTGCAAATCTGAACATTGCATTACAGGATCGATAATATCTGCTCTCCAAATTAAAACTATAGGGATTTCAACATTTACTTGAGATGTCTGAAAATTAGAGCAAAATTCAGATAGCTGTAAAGGATATTCTTCCACCGAGGAATGGACATGAATTGAGACAGATACTGTGAATTCTTTCTTAGCCAATTGAAGCAACGTCTCTAAAGAATATAACGGACGTTTTGGATTACAAAATATGATAAGTTGGTCAATCTGAACATAACTCAATTTGGTACATCTCTCTTTAGTATTGTCATCAAGATCATTTCCCGCATTCACTAGGTTTGAGGATGTAACATTCATGTGTCGATCAAGCACTTCTGTCTTCTTTTTTAGTGGTGCAGTCCTTGGTCCAGTTCTACCAACAAGGAAATAAATGTTTCAGTGTTTTAAAAAATGTTAAGAAAATTTTAATTATACATTCTTAACTCTTTGTAGATGAAATTCTTGTAATTGCTTCTTAGATGTTGATTCCAACAATAAAGGACTGTAATAAGTTTAACATTTTTTAAAGAAAACGCGTTCTTTCTGAAGTTTAAAAGAAATACTCCATTTCGGCTTTGAAATGCTGTTTTGTAGAAGCTTTTATAAATTTCGAGAACTTGCTAAAGATTAAAGTAAAGTTAAAGATGTTTTATTGTTATATAATGCAATATGAATTTCATACTGTTTACCTCATGGCAATTGGAGAGGAAGATAAATAAAACATTCAATGCTCTAACTATTTATTTGTATCAAAATGTTGCAATAAATTAAAATGTATATTTACTTTTCCAGTCGACATATTGGATTATCATGCACCATCTGCAAATCTACTTTAGGTCCAACCAAATCTCTTATATTGTTAATGCCATATTTGATCATTGTGGGTCTGAAATATAAAATTTACTTTAGTTATTTCTTAAAAAATGTAAAAGGCACAAAAAAATTATAGAAACCTTTCTAGAGATAAACCCCATGCAATGACACGGACGTTTTCAGGAATACCCATTGGCAGAAGCATTTCTGGCCTAAACATGCCACTGTTTCCAATTTCAATCCATTTGTTTAAACCATTGTGATAACAGAAAATTTCCATACTGGGCTCAGTGTACGGATTATAGGCGGGTTTAAAATCCAGTTGTGTGATACCGAGTTTCTTAAAGAATTCGTACAAGGTGCCAATCAAATCACCTAATGTTAGATTGTAGTCTGCAACTACACCTTCCACTTGGTGGAATTCAGCAAGATGTGTAGCATCTAATGTTTCATTTCTAAATACACGATCGATACTGAAATATCGTACAGGTTTAAATTCACCCTGAAAGACAAATACTATTGCTATACTTGTATGAACACATTTGAGCAGTGTACAACAGAATCTAGTCCATATAATATAAAATGTACCTCTTGTATCAACTTATACAACATCCTAGCACTGACAGCAGTTGTATGAGTACGTAACAGATTTTTCTGGGCTTCTTCAATTTTCCAATCATACTGATAACCTTGAGATCCATACCCACCTTTGCTATGTACCTTTTTAACTCTTTTCAGATATTCTTCTGGAAATTTGGTACTAATTCTTGGCTCTAAAATTAGATGAAGGATACTTTCTTAATTACTTTTGCCTTGTCACTGGGCATAATAATTGCAATTTCATAAAGAACCTGATACAAAGAAGGTATCATGAGCGTCTCGAGCAGGATGTTGTTGAGGTTGGAAAAGAGCATCAAAGTTCCAAAAAGAACTTTCAACAAAATTATTTGTTGGCATCTCTAAAAATCTGTAATAAACATACATGGATGGAATTAAGTTCTCTTTTTATGCGTATTATGAAAAATTAACAACGAAAAAGAGGAATTACCCCATTTCAAAAAATATTTTTCTAAATTCCGCCCGGACTTTAAGTAATGGATGAAGGTGCCCGATGTCCAGCATGGCACCAAGAGCATTGAAATTATATGGTTTAAATTTCTTTTCACGCCAAGCATTATTTACTAGTAAATCTGTTGTTAAGTCAGCTTCTTGTTTCTCAAGTTTTATTGCAAAGTTTTCGCCTTTGCTTAAATTCAAACTTTTTATAGTTCTGGTATAAAATAAAGAGAATATTATATTTTTTAATCAGAGATTTAGATATTGAAAAAAATGAATATTACTTAATGACTCACATTTGGTGAAGTAATTTTCGTTTTTTGTAATCTGCTTTAACTGTATCTGGGATGTTTGATACATCTTTTAAATGATTTTGAACAGTATCCGAGATGGAAGATACTTTTTTTCTAACGATAGATTTATCTTCCACGACATGAATCACAATCCAACCAGCCGCCAGTGCCTTAGAAATTCCTATATTTGCATATTTTATCGATGACTTAATTTCATCCAATGGTATCCCATCATCAGGAACAGCATTGTAAATCACTGCTTCGTGACTTCCATAAGTTGCAACATGTTGACCTTCTGGTAAAAGTTCCCATTTTTTGTCCGTTACTTGCTCAACATTGATAAGCTGTTAAGAAGAAAGTTGTTTAAATATTACTCAAATATATATTAAATTCAAATAAAATGATCACATTAGCGTAAATAAGTTGTTTGGTCTTACATCTGGAACTGACTGCAAACTTTTTACAGCACCTACAACTTTCTGATGGTCTTGTTTAAGAATGACTGCTAAATCTAGAGTATTAGCACTGCCATTCTTATCGATATACTCTAAAATATTTTCGGTTAACTCGTTCGTCATTTTCAGTACTTATAGATTCACATTTATCCCACCGGTGTACAAAACAGAGATGAGTTGGGAGATTGCTCACGGGCAGGGTCGCGCGATCGCGTCGTGTGCTGCCCTCTGGTTTTGTACGTGAGCTTTCACCGTTTTTTGCGCCCAAGGGCGGCGCAACAAATTTCTGACAGGGACTCACGCACTCGCGATGGCGGTGCCATCTACCAGTCGCCGCTGGCGGCTCACGTACTCGTGATGGTAATACCATGCAGCTG